>NC_090371.1:263427736-263734315 GCF_036365525.1 Heterodontus francisci
CAGCTTGATAACATTTTAGACTGAACTCCTTCAATAAACCATTTCATATTTTTTTAAACTTCCTGCTTTCAGCAATTCCAGAGACAGAATGATGTGTTATCTTAACTCTCATCTTTTATTTGGTATAGTTCCAAGTATGTATAATTGCAATGAATAAAAGTGTATTAACTCTCAAAGCTCTCAATCACAACAATACAGCAAAAAGCTGTAGAAATGAATTGAAGCACTGACTAAAGTCAATCATCTGATCCTGGATTAGTTGTATACAAGAGGCCATTTCAGTATTTGACTGGTCAACCCGGGCAGTATTTTCAATCTCATAAAAAAAATATAAACACAGAGCTCCCCTAAAGCTGATTAAGACCGTGACTAGATGAGTTTCACAGACCAGGAAGGGTTCAATCCTTGATCCATGTTGAGCTAGTTGATCACAGCACGGGGGACTATAAATGTCCTCAACACTTCCACTCGTGATTGCCATCTACTGAACCATACTGGTAGTGAGCTTGCATGGTTATCGAGCGAGGACAGGATTAGGATCAGCTTTATTGTCCTCCCAAGAGGTTACCAACATACATCATCTTGATCCACACATAAATAATAGTCACTGAAGAAAGGTCTCAGAGGCCATCCATGGATCTGTAATATTAGCAAGGGACCAGACAAAGGGAAGGAGAGAAAATTGTAAGAGAAAAAGTCAGAATGAATGGATAAAGAAACCAACAGATCAATAGCAGAATTTCTACCGCGCAGGAATTATTGGGGTTTAAACTCAGAATGGGATTGGTGGGTAAGGGCCCGAATCATGTGATGCGTAGGGCAGTCATGAAGGGCACAAGGACCTGCCCAGGCCTCAGTTAAATCTTTTGATCTGTTGCCAAGCGGACGCCGGCAAGGAGAGGGAAAGAGGCAAGCTGAGGCTGCTGAGGCCCTAGGATGTCTGGTGGGGCCCTGGAGTTTACTTAATACATAGAACTCAATCGCATTCTATCTGAAATCAGAAAGTGGTAAATTGCCCAGATTTGTTTTGAAAGCTTGGCTCTCTTTCTTCGAATATAAAGTTACAAGCAACTGGAAGATGAACAGACACAATACTGCCTTCATTGTAGTCAGCCATATAAAATTCGATTTAAAAGGTTTGGTAACCTTGGAAGGTTAATTGTTTTTCTTCTGATAGCATTAATGTAGTCACTGTGGACTAGCTTTAAGAACAAGATCAGGAATGATAAAGCACCAAATGAAATGACACTGATATTGTGCAACAGGTATTATTATTATATGTCACTCTTGTTTAAATCCTGTCCAGTCGACACACAAATTGTGGGTCGGAACATCATTATGTCTGTGTTGGCACAAAAATACATTTAGTGCACATTTTGCAATAGAAATGCATTTAATTGAAATGCAAACTTCTAATATAACTCTCACCCCTTCCAATCACATTTGCTTTGGTGCATCTTACTTTTGAGGCAAGCTATGAGGGAGAAGCACAGACTAGGAAATAGCGTGGTGGATAAGTGAATTTGATTGTGTTTAAGGTGCTGACTTGCATGATTTATTCTGCCTCGTGTTACACTTATTATTTTATTTCACTATCCTCTTTGTCTTATATTTCAGAAAAGGAGTGACCTCAGGATCCCTACAGAGTGGTTTTCGAGGTTTCAGAGAGGTGTTGGGTAGGGCATGCAACCCATTTCCCCAGGAATTCAGATCAAGAAAAGCTATCAATGAAAAGTCCTAAAAGGCAATACAAGCAAAAATTAAACTGCAAATGCTAGAAATCTCAAATGAAAATAGAAAAGTGTCAGAAATAAACAGCAGGCCAATCAGAATTTGGAAAAGGAAAAGACAGATTAAAGTTTTAAGTGCAGGTTCTCAGTCAAGACTGTCAGTTCCGACAAGGGGACCAAACCCTAAACACTAGCCCGTCTTTTCTCTGAGATGCAGATGAACCTGTAATGCATTTCCAGGACTTGATGCTTTTATTGAAGAAAATCTGTGCTAGTTACATACTTACTGAAGAGTGACAAGTAACACTTTATGCTTCAACTACAATCCTGAAATACTGCAAAATGTAATATCTTAATGAATAAAGTAGAAGAAAGAAAATAGCAAGAACTTGCATTTATATTGTGCTTTTTAGGACTTTAAGATGTTCCAAATCACTTTATAGCTACTGAAGAACTTTGGAAGCCAACTTAAACAATGCAAAGTCCCACAAAAGAAGCAATGAGATAAATGACCATGTTTAGCAATGTTGGTTGAGGAATAAATATTGGCCAAACACCAGGAAGAACTCCCCTGCTCTTTTTAAAATTGTGTCTTGAGATATTTAGGGCTACATTTTGTGGTAGTAATGATGGCGAAACTGTCATCACTAAACACAGAAATCTTGAAATTTCTATGCTTTTCCACAGATGCCCTCAGAATGCAATCAGTTAGAAATCAACGAACCAGCAAGAACTTTCACTTTTATGCTCTTATTCTAGTTGTAAAAACCCTTGAAAAAGTTAGCTCTTGTCAAATGAAGTGTATCTGGGTTTTTAACAGCATATTACGCTCGTAATTACTGCTAAACACCCTCACTGACCCTGAAAGAGTAATTATATGTTTGTTGAACATCAGATTTCTCTATGGTGATAAGAAATTATACATATTTTTTAAATAATTTATTTAAAAGTTTGTTTATGATATTTTAGTTTCAACTTTAATCCCATGTGTATGTCTCAATCATTTATTTCGCTATCTGTAAAACTTAAAATTACAAGTGAAGGGATTCAGTGGTTTTTACTTCCCGGTTTGCTGTCTGTGAAAATACTTCAGTGAGATTGACTGCTTATCCTGCTTTATGTTACCTGGAAATCTCTTTCACTTAGTTTCACGCTGATTCAAACTGACATTGGGAAAGGGAAAATCTGTGTCAGAGAGATTGCTAGATCTTTGCGGGCAGCTGTCTTCGAGGTCAGCGGAGAGTGCTTTGTTTCACCACTGATCACAAAATACAGCCCTTTATGTCTATGTGAGAGGATGGCACCTCTAACAGTGCAGCACTCCCCTCTATATTTCAGCCTAGGTCTTGTGCTGACACCTCTGGAGTAGGACTTGGAACCCATTACCTTCTAACTCAGAGGTGACAGCACTACCACTGAGCGAAGCATTTTCATGTCCATTAGTCAAAGCTGAGCTGCAAGTCTTATTTTAGTAAAAATAATTACTCCTGCAGTCTCCCTATAAGATTGTAAGTTGTGGCGTTCCACAGGGCTCAATGTTGCATCCCTTGCTGCTTGTGGTATATATTAATGATTTGCACTTAAATGTGGGAAGCATGGTGGGAAATTTGCAGATGACACAAAAAGTGGCTGTGTAGTTGATAGTGAAGAGGATGGCTGCAAACTCCAGAATGATAACAATGGTTTAGTTGAGTGGCAAAGTGGCAAATGGAATTCAATCCGGAGAAGTGTGAGGTAATGCATTTGGGGAGGGCAAAAAGTAAAGGAATACACAATAGACAGGAGGCTATTGAGAGGGGTACAGGAAGTGAGAGCCCTTGGAGTGCATGTCCACAGGTCCCTGAAAGTAGCAGGACAGGTAGATAAAGTGGTGAAGAAGGCATATGGAATGCTTTCATTTATTGGCCGAGGTATAGAATACAAAAGCAGGGATGTAATGCTGGAACTGTATAAAATGCTGGTTAGGCCACAGCTGGAGTATTGCCTACAGTTCTGGTCACATTACAGAAAGGATATAATTGTCCTGGAGAGAGTATAGAGGAGATTTACATGAATGTTGCCAGGGCTGGTAAATTGCAGCTGTGAGGAAAGATTGAGTAGGCTAGGGTTGCTTTCCTTAGAACAGAGGAGGCTGATGGGTGACTTAATTGAGGTGTACAAAATTATGAGGAGCCAAGAAGAGTAGACAGGAAGGACCTGTTTCCCCTAGTGGAGAGGTCAATTACCAGGGGACACAGATTTAAGGTGACTGGTAGAAGGATTAGAGGGGAGATGAGGAAAATCTTTTCACCCAGAGGGTGGTGGGTGTCTGGAATTCACTGCCAGGATTGGTGGTGGAAGCAGAAACCCTCAATCATTTAAAAGGTACCTGGACCTGCGCCTGAAGTGCTGTAACCTGCAAGGCTACAGACCAGATGCTGGAAGGTGGGAGTAGAATGGGTGGCTAGTTTTCCCAGCCGGCGCAGACACGATGAGCTGAATGGTCTCTTTCTATGCCGGAACTTTTCTATGGTTCTATGGTTCTTATCTGGTGAGTAACTGATTTGTATAGATCTAAACAGTCACAGGTTTGATCCCGAATCTGTGATGCATTAAATGGGTAGGAAGGGGAGAATCTGTCAGGTTTTATGCTCCTGTTTTCTATCTAGCAACACCCTGCTGAAACATGAATGTGAACGTGCATAAGGTCAGGATCAAACTCAGATGTGAGGCCTGCAGCTGATTCCTGCTGGAATTATACATGTGGGCATCAGTGAAGACAGGATTAAGCTCAAATGTGAAGCACACGGTCAACAACCTATCAACAATTCACTGTCATGAACACATGGCCACTTGAGGAAAGCACCTGAAGGAAACTGCTATCTATTAAATTTGCAACCCAGCAAGGAGTCAGTGCTCTTAGGAGAGGATGAGAGTGGACAAAAAAAACTTGAAGAAAATTGGTCACAAAAACCTATCTTCATCTTTCTCTCCCTAACCTAAAACTGAATGTTAACAGAAGGAGGTTCATCCAAATATTAAACAAAATGTAGTTTTCAGTGCAAGCATGAAGTTAGGAGGGTGGCAAGAGTAGAGCTGCAAAAGAAGGCCACAATAAATCATAGGCAATGGCCAAGGAGACTGGAGGGGAAAAAGAAATGAAAAGTCAGTATTGGAAGGTGCTATGTACAAGTTAATAATTTGTTTCTCTTTCTGATTGAAAGATATTTGAAAGCTGATTTGATGAGTGAATCTGATTCACAGTGGCATTTCCAAAGTCAAGCTCTCCCAACTCACTCCCAATACTGTATGTGTACAGTGCCTAATGTGTGAAATTAATCAGAAACCCCAGTAAAAGATCTGGACTGGCCTACTTTAATTGGCTCTGGCCTGATGGCTTGATAAATTGTTTTCAACAAAGCTTAGTGGGCTCATTTAAATTCAGGGCACTGATAGCTTGAAAAGAAATACATGAATTCACTTCAAATTTGCGCAGAAGCATTATTCTCAAACTATAAATGTAAGCATGGCCTGGTCATTCTGGTGACTGAACTCAATTAAAAGTAAATCCTGGAAAACAGGCCACTCTTGTGACTGGTAATGCATTGAATCTCATACAATTTTAGTAAGCACTGAAGGAGAATTTTTCCCCTTATGAATTGTTCTATCTAGATTGCCAACAGTTTGGCACTTGAATGTCAGTAATATGTCAGCGTGCCTATAATTCTGCAGTAAGCCTGCAACATTGTTGTCTAGTCGATGTTAACCATATGACAGCAGAGACCAATCAGAACAGAACTTGTTTAGTTTTAGCATTCTATGGGCTAAAAATTGGTTTGCACCAATATTCGGTTGCGTTTCACAACCTGCCCATGCCGTTTCTGGTGAAGGTAGGCAGTATGCAAACTTTAAGCTGCCACCTCATTTCCATGATTGTAGTGTAGGGCCATGTGTCTTCTACGCTGCTGGCTGCCTCTGCACTCAGCAGGGGGCCAAGCAGCACTCGTTCATCTCACATGGTGCAGTCAGACTTCTGTTCTTAAAGGAAGCCTGTCACTCTCAAAGGGTTGCACTGAATTACATGAGGTTGCTGCTATACTATTGCTGCCATTCTAAACAAGGATGCCATGTTTCCACAGGGACAACCCTCAGAAGGCATTGGGAACAGATGGCCAGGAAGGTCAATTTCTGGAGTTTGGACCCTAGGCACATCACCCAAACACTGTGCAACACAATCACTGACATTCTTCCCTCTCCTTGCAAGACAAGCTGACACATAATAGGGGGGAGCAGAGCAGAGTCAGCGAGGAACAAGAACGTCTGCATCTCCTGAACCCTAAGGAGTAGATGGTTCTCTGCATAATGGGGCCGTTTTTGAAAGAGCCCATCACTGAGAACATTCAGGATGACACAATGTTCCTGCCTTATATCCCTTCTCAACTTCCAGCTCACCCTCATCCAGCTACCTGGCATGATGAGCAAGCTGCAGATGGTGTGACCATGGACGACTTGCTTTCCAACCCATCCCCTCTTCCCAGATACCAACCTTCCCCTTTTGATTTTTTTGCTTTCATACATTCAAGAACTTCCAGCTACCCAGCCACAGGAGGAGGAGAGAGAGCAACAGTACAGCACTGATGAAAGGCGCTGTCACTTGACCTGTCACTCACAGCCACCAGCTCAGATACTGGCACTGCATGTACCTTAGAGGGTGGTATAAAGTTGGAATCTGCACATGGTGAGTCACCGGCCACAAGTGGGCTGCAGTCACACCAGCGTGAATGGATGGTTCATGGGCTAGCACGCCAGAGGGTGAGCTGGCAGACAAGTCTATGGCACAGGACTCAGATGAGGAACTCGATGGGTTGGCACATTAGAAAACATTGATGAGCATGCACACCAAAGAAGCTGGATGCATTGACTGGCTTGTCAAGTAGCCTCTTATCACTGACAAGGAGCATGGAGGAGCCTGGCTCCAACTTGGCAGAGGGCATCGCGCAGAGTTTGCCCTCCCTGCAGCCTCTGCACCATCTCCCTGTCTTGTTACAGAACCAGAGGCACTGCATCTACAAACCCCATACCAGCTGCAGCCTTTGTGTGGACAAATCATCTAATTCTCTGCCCTTCCTTTAAGGATGCAGCAACACTCCATGCCAATGCAAGAATCTCACCACAACACCCCCAAACACACTCCGGAATACTTTCAGATACTTTGCAATAGCAGAAGTTCTTCAAAGTTACCTTGCTTGCAAGTTGGGTGCCTAGCCCTTTAAATAACACTAATGCAGGGCCCATCTTGCAGCTGAATACTTGACCTTTTGTGGCTGATGTAAAAATTCATTGAATGGACCTCTCTGGTCCACATTTTGAAACCTGGTGTCACATCAGCTGTTCATGACATAACCAGTTCAGTTGCTATTGGCACTTCTAGGGAACACCTGTACGAGTGCCCATCTTAAGATGGTCCTGTGAAGCATGCATCCCCAAGAGGACAACTCACTTCCGTAGTGCCATCTTCAGTGGCTATACGGACCTTCATATCATGTTCGATGTTTTTAGTTTTGCTCTCTTGTACATTTTATATTTGTTCTTGTATGATGAAACAGAAGCAAAACAGTGATGAGAAGTTGATGAGAGTAAATTTAAGCCAATTGGGAAAACATGGGCATGAAAAGTCCTTTGCGTGTGACATCTAGTGCGATCATCCAGGTTTCCTCTTGCGAAATTGTGGACACATTCAAAAAGAACCCCTTTACAATTTTGGTTCAAGTATTGACTGGGAAAATCTACGTGAATGCACTTATGAGGTTGCTGCATACAGCACCCAGAAGAAGTTCTCCCTCATGGTTATTTGTAGGTTATCCAGGTTACAGGATTATGCTAATGTATGTTATTATGCTAATTAATGGACAATAGAGGGAGTTAGCAACAACCAGACATGGTTACTGCATGGGGAGTGGAATGTTCTGATCTTTGTACATTTGGCTTACACAGTTGCCTAAATAAAAACCATCAAATGTATTTCAGAATTAATCTGACGTAAGATTGAAAGCTCAAGGACCTGAAATGTTGAGCTGAATTATTCCAGCTTGCACCCCATCTTAGCTTCAAAAACGGCAGGGCGCACACACGAGCATTGCTCCACTGAGCCGCCATGATATTTAATGCAGCGGCTCATTTACATGGTCGGGGCGGTCCACCCACCCCTGATGACGTAGAGGGGGGAGTGCTCCATGCCCGACAATGGTTTCTGACCCCACTACGCTGGCGCCGGCGCCATTTTTAAAGGGCTTCAAGCCCTTCCAAATCATTTACATTTTTAAAATTTATTAGGGACATAACACTTTATTAATTGCCCCGTCCCCCAAAGAAAACTTAACTAACGATCTCCACCTTCCCCCCGCTGCAATGTTTACAACCTTTTACCTTCAACCCCTTCCCACCATCCCCTCTACCAATCGCAATGGTTTTCCGCGCTTACCCTACCTCCTGCCCTGAAAACCAACCTGCTCCCCGCTCCCAAACAGTGTTGCACCTCGGATCTCCAAACGGAGATCCGAAGGTGCGGGAGTTCCGGCAACCAGCCGGAATATCGCAGCAGATGGCCAGCGCGACGACATAAGTATTTATTCATTAATCTAAATAAATTAACATATTTTAATAATGTTCCCATCGCCAAGCGGTGGGGGGGGGGGGCTGCTACGAGGCCTCGCCACTGCCGATATTGTGAGGCAGGGCCTTCCTGGCATCGAGGCCTGCGGCAGGCCTCTCCCGGAGGTACTTTCTGGGCCACCCTGCCATGACCCGCGAAGTCAGGGGGCTGGTATGATCCAGCCCGTTAACTCTGTTTCTCCCTCCACAGATGCTGCCTGACCAGTTGAGTGCTTCCAACATTTTCTGTTTTAAATTCAGAGTTCCAGCATCCACAGTATTTTGATCTTGTTCGGAATGAATCTATAGGTTGTAAAGCTCTCTGGAACATTCTGAGAATGTGAAAGGCGTTATATAAAAACAAGCTCTTTCTTTAAGATACTTCTTTTTGGTCATTCACAGCTTGAATGTTCCATTTCCTGAACCAGGAGGCATGATTGCTTCCCTCTGACTCACCCCATCAAGATACTATCCTATTTTCTGGGTCAGAGGTCATAGTGCTTGCAGGGTGTGCTCCCTGCAAGACCCCTGGCAGCAAGTGGAAGCCTAACACTGCTAATAACAACGCTGCAGTGAGACTGCAGTTGCAGGACCATTAGAGGCAGATAATGTACAAAGTCTAATAAGACGTAAACAAAAATGTTTTTTATAAGTTAAAAGTAGATAATACCCAGAGCAAAAAAGAAGTACAATTAACTGGTGAACAAAACTGAGGGTGGTATTAGATCAGCTAATAGTTTAATGGAAAAGAGGCTAGTGGAAAAATATGATAGTAATAGATTTAACAAAAGCTCGTTTTTGGGGGATGACAATGGAATTAGGGAAGATACACTGGGAAAAAAAATTGACAGACAGAAAGATAGAACAGCAGTGGCAAATAGTTAAAGCAGTGATCAACAGAGTTCAGGATAAACATATTCCTCTTAAAAATAAGAACAAGCTAGACAATAATGGAACTCCATGGAGGGATAAAGAGATAAGGGTAGGATTGAAACTAAAGAAAAATGCATAACTGCATAGACAATGAAGGAGTGGATGGCAAAAGGGAATATGAAGAGGTTAGGAAAGAAGTCAAAAAACAATCAGGAAAGCAAAGTGGAACAACAAAATGAAATTATC
This sequence comes from Heterodontus francisci, assembly GCF_036365525.1. Taxonomy (NCBI): domain Eukaryota; kingdom Metazoa; phylum Chordata; class Chondrichthyes; order Heterodontiformes; family Heterodontidae; genus Heterodontus; species Heterodontus francisci. Next base: position 263,437,216 of record NC_090371.1, read on the forward strand.
AAGGCATACGAAGAGAAAAAGTAAGTTGTTCTACAGATAACAACTTAACAACAACTTATATTTAGATAGCACCTTTAGTGTAATAAAATGTCCCAAGGCACTTCACAGGAGCATTATAAAACAAAGTATGACACTGAGCTACAAAAGCAGATATTAGGTCAGATGACCAAATGCTCGGTCAAAGAGGTAGTTTTAAGGAAGGTCTTAAAGGCGAAAAGCGAGGTGGAGAGGTGGAAAGGTGTAGGGTGGATATTCCAGAGCTTGGGGCCTAGGCAACTGAAAGCATAGCCACCAATGGTGGAGTGATTAAGATCAAGGATGCACAAGAGGCCCAAATTAGAGGAGAGCAGATATCTCGGAGGGATGTGGGGTTGGAGGAGATTACAGAGACAGGGAGGGGTGAGAATAAATTGGATCGTTGAGGGATGTACAAGCCAAACTCACAGGTAATGACAGAAAGTTGGCAGAAATATTGAATAATTCCATTGCCGTAGTACTTTAGAGAGACTAACAAGGTGGACTTGACATGGGTACAGGAGCAAAGGGATCTCGGACTGCAGATACACAAATCACTGAAAGTAGTGACACAGTCTAATAATACAATAAAAAAAAAAGCAAACAAAGCACTGGGGTTCATTTATTGAAAAAAAGGGAAGATATATTAATCTTGTGTAGAACCTTGGTTATACCTCACTTGGAATATTATGCACAGTTCTGGTTTCCATATTATAAAAAGGATATAAACGCATTGGCAAAGGTGTAAAAAAGATTTACAAGGATATTACCAGAACTGAGAGGTTAGAACTACCAGAAAAGACTGAAGAGGCTGGGAGTCTTTTCTCTAGAGGGTGGCCTGATACCCAGGACTTGAAAATGATGAAGGGGTTTACATATAAACATAGAAAATAGGAGCATGAGTAGGCCATTCAGCCCTTCGAGCCTGCTCCGCCATACATTATGATCTTGGCTGATCATCCAACTCAGTAACCTGTTCCCACTTTCGCCCCATATCCTTTGATCCCTTTAAACCCAAGAGCTATATCTAACCCCTTCTTGAAAACATACAATGTTTTGGCCTCAACTGCTTTTTGTGGTAGCGAATTCCATAGGTTCACCACTCTCCGGGTAAAGAAATTTCTCCTCATCTCAGTCCTGAATGGTTTAGCCCATATCCTTAGACTATGACCCCTCTTTCTGGACTCCCCCAACATCCTTGAGCATCCTTCCTGCATCTACCCTGTCAAGTCCTGTCAGAATTTTATAGGTTTCTATGAGATCCCCCTCACTCTTCTGAACTCCAGCGAATATAATCTTAACCGACTCAATCTCTCCTCATACGTCAGTCCCGCCATCCCAGGAATCAGTCTGGTAAACCTTCACTGCACTCCCTCTATAGCAAGAACATCCTTCCTCAGATAAGGAGACGAAAACTGCACACAATATTCCAGGTGTGGCCTCACCAAGGCCCTGTATAATTACAGCAAGACATCCCTGCTCCTGTACTTGAATCCTCTCACTATGATACTTAATACTAGAGACATAGGACTGGATTTTAAGAGCCCACCACTGGTCCCAGCGACGAGCTGAAAAAATTGCGGCCTATACGCACGCCCAAGAGCCGCCAAGGTCTCCCGTGTGGCGGCTCATTTAAATAGCTGGGACAGGCCCCCCCCCAAATCACATGGAGGGGGGGGACTGTCTGACGCCAGCTCTGTCAGCATATTTAAATTTTTAAAGATACAACCCACCCAAAATTTATCAAATAAAATTCTAACACCCCTTTCCCACACCCCCAACAACAATTACATTAACTAAAAGCAAAATACTGCGGATGCTGGAAATCTGAAACAAAAACAAGAAATGCTGGATTCACTCAGCAGGTCTGGCAGCATCTGTAGAAAGAGAAGCAGAGTTAACGTTTCGGGTCAGTGACCCTTCTTCGGAACTGACAAATATTAGAAAAGTCACAGATTATAAACAAGTGAGGTGGGGGTTGGGCAAGAGATAACAAAGGAGAAGGTGCAGATTGGACCAGGCCACATAGCTGACCAAAAGGTCACAGAGCAAAGGCAAACAATATGTTAATGGTGTTTTGAAAGACAAAGCATTAGTACAGATTAGGTGTGAATATACTGAATATAGAACATCAGCAAGTGCAAACCTGAAGAAAAACAACCTGAAAAAAACAGTGGGTAAGCAAACTGAACAAACTAAGATGAAATGAAATAAATGCAAAAAATGTAAAAAGGAATGCAAAAAAAAGGAAGAAAAAATAACTAAAAATGACTAAAAATGAAAGTAAAGTGGGGGGCTGTCATGCTCTGAAATTATTGAACTCAATGTTCAGTCCGGCAGGCTGTAGTGTGCCTAATCGGTAGATGAGATGCTGTTCCTCGAGCTTGCGTTGATGTTCACTGGAACACTGCAGCAATCCCAGGACAGAGATGTGAGCATGAGAGCAGGGGGGAGTGTTGAAATGGCAAGCAACCGGAAGCTCAGGGTCCTGCTTGCGGACTGAGCGGAGATGTTCCGCAAAGCGGTCACCCAGTCTGCGCTTGGTCTCCCCAATGTAGAGGAGACCACACTGTGAGCAGCGAATACAGTATACTACATTGAAAGAAGTACAAGTAAATCGCTGCTTCACCTGAAAGGAGTGTTTGGGGCCTGGGATAGTGAGGAGAGAGGAGGTAAATGGGCAGGTATTACACCTCCTGCGATTGCAAGGGAAGGTGCCCTGGGACGGGGACGTGGTGGTGGGGTTAATGGAGGAGTGGACCAGGGTGTCGCGGAGGGAACGATCCCTTCGGAATGCTGACAGGGGAAGGGAGGGGAAGATGCGACTGGTAGTGGCATCACGCTGGAGGTGGCGAAAATGGCGGAGGATGATCCTTTGGATATGGAGGCTGGTGGGATGAAAAGTGAGGACAAGGGGAACCCTGTCACGGTTCTGGGAGGGAGGGGAAGGGGTGAGGGTAGAGGTGCGGGGAATGGGTCGGACACGGTTGAGGGCCCTGTCAACCACAGTGGGGGGAAATCCTCGGTTGAGGAAAAAGGAGGTCATATCAGAAGCACCGTCATGGAAGGTAGCATCATCAGAACAGATGCGTCGGAGACGGAGAAACTGGGAGAATGGAATGGAGTCCTTACAGGAGGTAGGGTGTGAAGAAGTGTAGTCGAGGTAGCTGTGGGAGTCAGTGGGCTTATAATGGATATTGGTAGACAACCTATCCCCAGAGATGGAGACAGAGAAGTCGAGGAAGGGAAGGGAAGTGTCAGAGATGGACCATGTAAAGGTGAGAGAAGGGTGGAAATTGGAAGCAAAGTTGATAAAGTTTTCGAGTTCGGGGCGGGAGCAGGAAACGGCACCGATACAGTCATCAATGTACCGGAAAAAGAGTTGGGGGAGGGGGCCTGAGTAGGACTGGAACAAAGAATGCTCGACATATCCCACAAAAAGACAGGCATAACTAGGACCCATGCGGGTACCCATAGCGACACCTTTTACTTGAAGGAAGTGCGTGGAGTTGAAGGAGAAGTTGTTCAATGTGAGAACAAGTTCAGCCAGGCGGAGGAGGGTGGTGGTGGATGGGGACTGGTTGGGCCTCTGTTCCAGGAAGAAGCGGAGAGCCCTCAAACCATCCTGGTGGGGGATGGAGGTGTAGAGCGATTGGACGTCCATAGTGAAGAGGAGGCGGTTGGGACCAGGAAACTGGAAATTGTCAAAATGACGTAGGGCGTCAGAAGAGTCACGGATGTAGGTGGGAAGAGACTGCACCAGCGGAGAAAAGATAGAGTCTAGATAGGAAGAAATAAGTTCAGTTGGGCAGGAGCAGGCTGACACAATGGGTCTGCCGGGACAGTCCCGTTTGTGGATTTTGGGAAGGAGATAGAAGCGGGCTGTCCGGGGTTGCGGGACTATGAGGTTGGAAGCTGTAGAGGGAAGATCTCCAGAGGAGATGAGGTCAGTGACAGTCCTTTGGACGGTGGCTTGATGTTCGGTGGTGGGGTCATGGTCCAGAGGGAGGTAGGAAGAGGTGTCTGTGAGTTGGCGTTGAGCTTCTGCAAGGTAGAGGTCGGTACGCCATACAACAACAGCACCACCCTTGTCTGCAGGTTTGATGACCATGTCGGGGTTAGACCTGAGAGAACGGAGTGCCTCAAGTTCAGAGGGGGACAGGTTAGAGTGAGTGAGGGGGGCAGAGAAATTGAGACGACCAATGTCTCGCCGACAGTTTTCAATGAATTACATTAACTATTTGCCCTTTCCCCCGAAAACACTTACTGTTTAAATCTGACCTTCTCCCCCACTCAGACTGCACAAATTTTGAAGTTCACCCCTTCCCACCTCCCCTAAACTCATTACGTTTATTTGACTCTGTTCCTCCCCCCACCGCACTGGAAATCTTAACTCTTCCCCCCACCCCCCACCTGTGTCACGCTGGCTTTCCTCAGGTTGGGATATTGAAGGCACGGGAGTACTGGCCGCCGCACTGAGGATTCCAACGTGCCTGAAAGTTTGTGGATAAGTTCATTTAAATTTATTCATGTCATTAACTTAAATATTGAAATTGCGGTCCCGTCGCCCAGCGGCAAAGAGGGTCCTCCACAAAGCCTCGCTGCCAGTGGGAGGATCAATCGGGCCCACCCGGAATCGAGCTCTGTGACGGCCTCTGCTGCAACCATCTTCTGCAACCCCCCCAACACCCATCGCCATGGAACCTGACGTTGAAGGCTTGGAAAAATCCAGCCTATAGCGAAAATAGCCTTGAAATTGGATCAGGAATCATGATTTGAGATTCTTCTGCAATCCATTGCTTCTGACACAGGCAGTGCACAAACTTCATGCTGTCGACTAATTTAAACCATTATAACATGCAACCAGCACTGAGAATGCTGTTGACCAGCTGCGTGCTTGAGCTGGAAGCATAAAATCCTGAGTGACTAGCACATGTTAAACGTGAACTACTTAAAGCCAGCCTGCACCACTTAAAGTGAACTGCGTGCAATCAATCGAAATTTGCAAGCCTCACAAAGTCGCAGGCTTGCTTTGCCTGCTACTCTCTGGCAAGCAAAATGCAATGTATTCAACTCCTTTGGAGTATGGAACCTCAGTGGTCTCCGTTATGCAACAGTGAATGGCAAAATGGTAGATTTTCCTGCTCCAGCCTGGAAGGAGCCAGACACATAAAAAATTCATGGCCACAGTCACCTTCACAGCTGCTGACATCCTCATCCTGCTCAGAGGTTGCAGTTGTGGCTGCAGCAGATTGCAGTGAGGACTTCCTTAGTGAAGCACAGATGTCTAACATACTGTTCCTCACTGAAGTTGAGGTAGAAGAATTGCTTTCTGAACACTCTGGGCAGATATGGCTTCCTGCTGAGAGCCCTTCACCGCCTCCTCCTGCTGCTTCTTCCAGCAACTTGCTCTGCTCTGCTCATTCTCCCTGTATGTCTAGGCCAAGGGGAATGCACACTGCTGCACCCTTGTATGGGAGCAAGTGGTCTGTGCAGAATCCTTGAAGCCAGAATAAAGTCCTTCAGCATGTGCCACACCACTCCTGTAGACTTCACCACCTTTAGATGAGACTAGAAATCGCCAAACACTTCGACCATCACAGCCACAGCCAATAGAAATAACCTGAAACTAATCTGAAAGTATTGATGATCTCTTTAAATAGTGCTGGTGACACAGTTCATCCTTCCTGCTGCTGAACTTAAGTACATCTGTGTGAGGTTAAAAAAAGGGTGTTCGCTGGACTATTGAGCTCGAAAGATGCAGCACTGGCATCAAATGATGTCATAATCTGCCTACTCTGCATGTTTCTGGCAGACACTCCTGGGCATGTGCTAATGCCATCACCAAAATGACATCCCATGCAGCTAGCACCAGTAGTTTATGCATATGCTACAAGTGACATTTTGGAGAAAAAAGGCATTTGCAGCCCTGAGAAACTGGGCACTGCGGAGATGAATTTTGTGGCCAATGTTTACACTGTAGGGGATTCAAAACTAGGTGCTGTAAATGTAAGATAGTCACTAATAAATCCAATAGGATTTCCAGGAGAAAGGTCTTTACACAAACAGTAGTAAGACTGTGGAATGTGCTACCACATGGAGTATTTGAGGCAATAGCATAGATGCATTTAAGGGGAATGCAGAGAAGCACGTGGGGAGAAAGGAGTAGAAGGATATGCTGAAGTGGGGGGGAGGAGGCTTGAGTGGAGCATGAATGTCGGCATAGAACAGTTGGGCCAAATGGCCTGTTTCAGTGCTGTGGAATCAATGTAACCTGATGTAATAAGAAAACCTTTTTCAGCTATACTACATAATGAATCAGAGGACTATCAAAGACTGTACTGAGCCATTGAAAGAGGTTCAAGGACAGATTAGAAAGAACTATCAGCATATGGCAAAAATACTATAGTGAGTGCCTTACATCGGTCTTTACTCTTATAGATGATGCCTCACTAACAGCAATAAGTGGTGCTGTTAGCAATAAATTTAATATTAAAATAGATGAGGATGTCATTTTGGATAGAATAAGGAAACTTAAAATAGATTGGGTTGCCGACCCTGGCAATCTCCATCTGAGGGTCCTCAAAGAAATGGGAAGATGTTATGCGAGCCTGTTGCCCATAAATTTACTAGCTCATGGAGTCAGGGACTATTCCCTAACATTAGAAGAATGATAGCATGGTTCCAAATTTTAAAAAAGGAATTCAGTAATAGGTAAGATGATCAGAGATTTTTTTTTTTAGATATACAGCACTGAAACAGGCCCTTCGGCCCACCGAGTCTGTGCCGAACATCAACCACCCATTTATACTAATCCTATATTCCTACCAAACATCCCCACCTGTCCCTATATTTCCCTACCACCTACCTATACTAGTGACAATTTACCTGTCAATCTGCAAGTCTTTTGGCTTGTGGGAGGAAACCGGAGCACCCGGAGAAAATCCACGCAGACACAGGGAGAACTTGCAAACTCCTCACAGGCAGTACCCGGAATCGAACCCGGTTCCTGGAGCTGTGAGGCTGCAGTGCTAACCACTGCGCCACTGTGACGCCCTATTCTTAAAGATGCAATATATGATCACTTAGATAAAGAAGGCATTGTCAAGGGCACTGCTATTTATGCTCCTCCCACTCTTCTTCATCTAATTCCATTAGCATTCTGTTCTATCTTTTTCTCCCCTGCATGCTTATCTAGCTTTCCCCTGAATGCATCTATGCTATTCGCCTCAACTACTCCTTGTGGTATCGAATTCCACATTCTAACCATTCTCTGAGAAAAGACTTTTCACCTAAATTCCCCAGTGGATTTATTCGTGGCTATTTTATAGTTATGGCCCTAGTTCTGGTCTCTCCCACAAGTGGAAACATTTTCCCTACATATACCCTGTCGAACCTTTTCACAATCTTAAAGACCTCTATCAGGTTACCCCTGTCTTCCCTTTTCCAGAGAAAAGAAGCCCAGTCTATTCCGTATTTGCCAATAGGTATAACCTCTTAGTTCTGGTACCATTCTAGTAAATTGTTTTTGCAACTTCTCCAATGCCTCTATATCCTTTCAGTAATATGGAGAGCAGAATTATGCACAGTAATCCAATTGTGGCCTAACTAAGTTTCTACACAAGTTTAGCATAATTTCTCAGCTTTTCAATTCTACCAGTCTAAAAATGTTCTTTCTTTGCTATTTTATGGTCTTATTAATCTGTCCTGCTACTTTTTGCCATTTTATATCTGTACCCCCAGATTTCTTTGTTCCTCTATTCAGACACTTAGGGCTGGATTTTGTTCTCCCCTAGACATCGAGGTCCCTGGTGGTGGGGGCCTGAAGATGCCTCCAGGAGAGGGCCGCCACGCACCCTAACGCACCCCAGCCCCATATTACTGTCAGTGGCGAGGCCTCATGGCAGCCCCCCGCCACTCGGTGACGGGACCCCCATTTAAATAAATTAAAATGAATGAACTAATGATACTCATGCCGCCGCGTGATGTCTTGCTGCGATCTTCAGCCCGGTGGCTGTCACTCCCATGCCTTTGGAACCCCGTCCAGGGAAACGAGGCGCTACACTGATGGGGAGAGGGGAGGAGGTAGGTTTATCAGTGCAGGGTGGGGGAGAAACGGGATCAAAGTAAAGCCATGGGTATAAGAGAAGGTGGTAAGCGTTGGAGGTTAAAGTTTATGCATTTGGTGGGGGGAAGGTCAGATGGACAAGGTACGTATTTTGGGAGCAGGAAAGGGAAAATCATTAATTTTATTGATATTGGGGAGGTGGGAGGGGGGCAGAAGAAATGCCTTAATTTAAAAAAATTTATTGTGCCTTTAAATATTTAAACTTGGCGGTAGGGCTGACAGCCCTTTTAAAATGGCGTCAGCGCCTGTGCACAGGCAGCTGATGCCATTGCCAGGGACGGGAAGCCAGCCCTCTCCATGTGATTGGGGGGGGGGGAGGGGCCGGACCGGCTATTAAATGAGCCGCTGCATGGAAGATTGTAGCAGCTCTGCGACATACGGCCCGCACGGGTGGGGCGCATTTTTCACCACTGCCGATATCACAGGCGATTCAGCCCTTATTTTCCAAAGAGTATGTGGACTCCTTATTCTTTTTACCAAAATGTACTACCTCAACTTTGTCGATATTAAAGTTTGTTTGCCAATTATATGCTCATTCTGCAAGTTTATTAATTCCTTCCCGTATTTTGCTGCAATCTTCTGTTACAACCAGGTGAGAAAGAGGTCTAGGGTTCCCTTTCAGCCTTCACCTGGTCTTACTGTAACAGGGTTTTATTTTTAAACACACTGTTTTGAGCTCCCCCTTGGTGAATCCTTGTTCACTGCTTTCCAATTATAAGGCAAATAAATGAGCACAAACAGGCTTTCTCAGGTTTAAAGAAGGTGAAATTTTATTAAACTTAAACTCCAATTCGGTTAACGCCTACGGATACATGACGCACCCATGCTAGCATGCATATGCGATACACACGTGCAAATAGAGACAGAAAAGAGCAGAAGAAAAATTAAAGTGAAAAGGTTTGAGGCAATATCTGAAGAGTTGTTGTTACGGTTCTTCGAGCTCACTGTAGAGTCCTTTTGCAGGTAAGTCTTGCTTTTTGTTGGGTTCCAGTATTCTTCTTAAACCTTGTTCACTGTAGGAGACTTTTCTCTCTTGGGGTTCGTGTATCTTCAGTGGGTTTCAGTTTCGTAAAAAGAGATGGAAGCACACAAGACGGTAGAGGATGTCTTTTCAATCCAGGAGCAAACAGCTTTCTGCCAGTTCAAACACTGTCTCTACAATTTAGAACTCCCCAAGTTGGCCAGCAGGGTGGTCACGTGACTGGTATAACCATTTCTGGCTTTGTGTATTGGGTGTGTCAGGGAATGGTCCTTTGTCTACAAATACTGTCTGTTAATATTGCAAAAATGTCTTTCCAGCCAGGGGCCTGGCAACCCCTTGTATCAGGCCTTCTCTGCTTCCCAGCAACAATTTGAAATTTAAGGTCCATGTGGCAAAATTAATATGCTTCATTCTTGGCAGGTGGGGGCCTGCATGACAACTCCAGACCCAGTGGAATGAAATGAGATTTGAAAAAAAGGCGCATTTCATTAAAAGGGTTGAGAGAAAATATAAGATATAGAAAACCATGCATTTCGCTCATTCATTTCCATTCATTCATGAATCCTAAAACTTATTAAAATTGTCTTGGTTTCAGTGCTGCTTTAATTTCCCCTTTTTGGTATCCCAGTAACCATGTGGTTCTTTGGGGAAGTTTTTCTTCAGTTTGCCCATTGCCATGATTGCTTAGGGTTTTGTTCCTGTTGAGGTCTGCCAAGACGGGGTGGGGGGGAGGAGGGGAGTTATATTTAATTAGCCCTAAGTTGGAGTTTTTTCCAAGAGAGTCAGTCATGGGAGGATCTATCCTGAACTCTCTTGCTGAGTCATACAAAGGCTTTTGACTTCAAGGGATGGGTTGTTCCCTTTTTGTCTGACTGTGGGGGAGGACTCTTTGTCATTCTCCCCTCTGTTCTCTGGGACATTCTTGCCTGCAGGTATGTGTGCAGGCTCTGAAAGAGGTTCATTACATGGCATTCTCCTTCCAAAATGGGCATCAAGGGACCTTCTGTTGCTAGCCCCAGGGATTACCATTACTGCTCTCTTGACAGTCCCAGGGAGCAGCAGAAACAGTGGAAGAAGGCAGCAAAATGGTGCATCTTACCAGAATCCACCTCCCACCATAATTTCCATGCAGCGGGTAAAATAAGAGAGGCCAGAGGCCATCCGAACAGGGATGGAGGTGTTTGGGGCAGTGAGGTGGAATAAGGCCTCACCTTCCTATTTTCGAACTGTTTCCATGCTATTATCCCACCTAATTTGAGGAGGAATAGCAGAGGACAATTCAGGTTCACATGTCTGCATCTAATTAGAAGCACCCAACACATTATTCTCTTTAAATTAACTGAATCCACCATATGGTAGAGTTGCTTAGAAACCTGTCTGGTCAGCTCTAGGATCTATGCTTGAATCCATCATAGACTGAAAGAACAAAAATCCAATCTGCCTGTAATGATCTGAATATATCTGAAGTGAATGACAGTTCCTGGTCCATGCATGAAGCAGCTCCCAGCACAAATGTAACCATAACACTCACTGAAGTCATTGAATAGGCGGCATCGTGCAATGTTTTCATGTTTCTGAAAAGCAGGCAGTTCTGTCAGCTCTTTATAAACACTGAAAGCATAATTGCAGTCCAGCGGACAACTTGGGAACTTTTGAAATTTAAAAATTCTAGTTTTAAAAGTTAGTTTTGCACCATTTACAGTTATACAGTGCAAGGCCGAGGTGCTGTGAGGCTGTCTCTTTGATTCAACCTCACGTACTGCCCCCAGGTGTCTCAGCTTGATCCTGAGCTTGAACACTTAAGCTGGTGTGGAAATATATTAGCTGCTTTTATTCTCTGGAATATTCTTTCTTTAACAAAGAAGAAGGGACACAGAAGCGTAATTGTTACAGGATTAGGGGCTCTCCAGTGTTCAGTTACTAATATACAAATACAATACCTATTACTTGCCTCCCTCAGAATTTCAGGGTGACAACAGCCATCTCCAAGAATGTGCCTTCTTAACAGCAAAACATTAATTTAAGAAATTCAGCAACTACATCATACAATAAATTGATAAATGCAGCAAGACCTGGACAATATCCAGGCTTGGGCTAATAAGTGGCAAGTAACATTCACGCCACACAAGTGCCAGGCAATGACCATCTCCAACAAGAGAGAATCTAACCATCTCTCCTTGACCTTCAATGGCATTACCATCGCTGAATCCCCCATTATCAACATCCTAGGGGCTACCATTAACCAGAAACTGAACTGGAGTAGCCATATAAATACCGTGGCTACAAGAGCACGTCAGAGGTTAGGAATGCTGCAGCGATCAACTCACCTCCTGATTCCCCAAAGCCTGTCCACCATCGACAAGGCACAAGTCAGGAATGTGATGGAGTACTCTCCACTTGCCTGGATGGTTGCAGCTGCAACAACACTCAAGAAGCTCGACACCATCCAGGACAAAGCAGCCCGCTTGATTGGCATCCCATCCACAAACATTCACTCCCTCCACCACCGATGCACAGTGGCAGCAGTGTGTACTATCTACAAGATGCACTGCAGCAATGCACAAAGGCTCCTTAGACAGCACCTTCCAAACCTACGACCTCTACTGTCTAGAAGGACAAGGGCAGCAAATGCATAGGAACACCACCACCTGCAATTTCCCCTCCCAGCCACACACCATCCTGGATTGGAACTCTATCACCATTCCTTCACTGCCCCTGGGTCAAAATCCTGGAACTCCTTTCCTAACAGCACTGTGGGTGTACCTATCCCACATGGATTATAGGGGTTCAAGAAGGCAGCTCACCACCACCTTCTCAAGGACAATTAGGGATGGTCAATAAATGCTGGCCTAGCTAGCAATGCTCACATCCCATGAATGAATAAAAAAAACTCCTCAAAAAAATCAACTAGAGTAATTAAAAAATGCTTACCTTTTACAAATCCATGGGGGCTATCTCTGAGCAGTTCAAACTTGTGCAGATGCTCACTCTTTGTTCTTAATAATGGATGCCAGCAATATATACTCGGAGTCATGATCTGCCAGGAGAGATCATTATCACAACAAAGGTAACCAAATGAGAATAAAATCACTCTGAAAAGCTGTAGGACCACTAATAAAATAATGGATAACCTATTGATTTCCATCCTATATGCTATTTTAGGATTCTTCAATGATTGATTGAGCCCCTTAATAAAATTGTAGCTTTGCAATCATCTTCAAGTTTCCATTATTTTGACAAATATATCAAAGGCTTTGTTCCTTAATTGCCAAAATACATTTTAATTGTATTTCTCCTCACATAACAGCTCTTCAACTATCCATCTAATTGCTTCCAAGTGACATGAAGCACCTACTTTGACAAGCATGAAACATAATGAAAAGTAATATCAATGCGAGGCCTTTGATTCCTAATGAATTCAATTAAGAATGCACTGTGTTGTTGTGTATCTACCACTGCACTGCAAGCTCAGGAAGCATGCCTGCAAAATCATAATATTAATGTTTCACGCATAATTGTGGTCCTTAAACAAAGCATCTCAATAGCCATAACTTCCTGTGATCTCAACAAGCTCAAGAGTTTCAGAAATGTTGCTGCCTACAAAGTAGGAAATTACATTATTGCTTCTCTCTGTGAGGTCACAAAGCAAAATTATGAATTAAAATGTTGGTAGTGCTCCCAAGCAAAATTCCTGTTTGGAAAGCTTTTCAAACAAAGTGGTATGTTAAAATGCTAAAAGCTCTTGAAAAATGTCATTTAATTTCATAGACTTGGGTTCTTTATTTATCTTTGGCATTTTTCTCACAGTTCTCTTCCTCCTTTCCTTTCTTGAAGGTAGAGTTCTTGTTGGGGTATGGTTCCATGATAACAATACCTCCAGTACCTCATCCAAGTAGCTATTATTCATGTATAGGCCTTGCTTGTGAGTATTGGCAGGCTGTTCAACCACAGGTTGTCCACACCCAATGCCCACATGCATTTCTAGTAGAGCTCATTAGAATTCAATTAAGTACAGAATCCAGATTTTCCCCCCCTCTCTAACCCAGACACAATGGGGTCAATTGAAGAGCCCTCACTACTGGTCTGACTGAGATCAGCTCACTGAGCACAGACTGGGGACAGAACCTGATAGTTGCCTGATTCCTGTGGTTCAGCTACTCACTGGTAAACTTTCTGAGGGGAACTACTGAGCTCTGCGGCTATGTTTTGAACTGTGTGATCGATTTTACAAAGAAGCAGATGCGCTCAAAGTGAATGATACTACCAGAAAGGAACTGCCAAGAATTATGTCTTAGTGTTTCGTGCTGGCCTGTTTGTTCCTCCTGTTTAAAAATGGGTCAGCCTTATCACTTGTTAAGGCCTCTCATGAGAGGATTACATAAAATTATGCAGTTGGATATGAATTAAAACTACTGAACTCCAGACTAGACCTGGCATTAATCAGCTGAGCAAGTTCCCTCAGTTGAATGCAGCAGTTGTTTCCAGGTATCTATTCTTGAACCAGGAGGAGTAGAGTGTAGCATGAGAGCACATAGGCCACAGAAGGGTCCAAACTGGCAAAACCAGCTCAACAGCATGTCTACTGCATCAAAACCAGTTGACTTTGCATGCCAGGGGAATGGTTGATATGAGGCCAATTCTCAGCAGTGACACTATGATGGAAATGTCCATTTGTCTTGAAAGTTTGCTTTATACTGATGCTGCATTTCTAAATGTGGACACTAGTGTGAGGTGGAATAAGAATCTCTGGAGGAGGGAGTCCCATTCTCTTTTGCTTTGGAGTCAGTTCCATTCCAAACAGCACAGTGAGGTCCTGTTTTTATATTACACAGTCTACTAAAACACTCAGAGATGGTTCCGTGACAGAGGCTTTACAACTTTACTGCTCAACAATTTTGGGCAAATATTGCACACTTCACAACCGAATTCGCAAATTTATCAACATTCAATGGTGACATGGCTTGTTAGCTTCTTGAGAAATGTTAACAAAATGGCTTTGAGAAACGCATTGCAACTGGTTGATTTTTTTCCTTTTCTGCAAATCGAATCATATTCCAGAAAATCATCCATTTAAAAGTCACATGCTCCTGCCGTCCAGTTAGCCGGACATAAACAACAATGAAGAAATGTCATTGACCTTTGCAGAGAACAAAAAAGAATTTCTTAAGTGATTTCCATCCTGTTAGGTCTTTTAAGGTTCTTCAATCATTGATTGAGCCACTTGATAAAATTGTAGCTCTGCAATCATCTTCAAGTTTCCATTATTTTGATCAATATATCAAAATCTTTGTCCCTTAATTGTGAAAATATATTGTAACTGCAATTTTTCTCATATAAAAGATCTTAAACGATCCACCCAATTGTCTTCAAGTCACATGATGCACCAACTTTAACACGCATGAAACTTGATGAAAAGTAGTTTCAATCCGAGGCCTGTGATTCCTAATGAATTCAATTAGGCATGGTTGTGTATCTACCACTGCACAGTAGATTGCAAGCCCAAGAAGCATGCCTGTAAAATCATAATATTACTGTTTCAATCATAATTGTGGTCCTTAAACACAGCATCTTAATAGCCATAACTACCTGTGATATCAACAAACTCAAGAGTTTCAAAAATGTTGCTGCCTACAAAGTAGGAAATTACATTATTTCTTCTCTCTGAAGGGTGACAAAACAAAATTATGAACTAAAATATTGGCAGTATTCCCATGCACAGTTCCTGTTGAAAAGCTTTTCAAATAAAACAATAGGTAAAGGGGCAAAATACAGCTGTTTAAATGTAAGAAAGCAATTGTTGTAGGTTTGGTTTGTCTGCTGCCACCTTAGCATACTCGATTAATCTAGCTTAGAGAGATTACTGAGCATTTAGTACTTTGAACATTAACTCTTTTGTTACATTCTATGTATAGCTTTATACAAGTCTGTATGACTTCTCTGAAGCCACGCTGCATCTCCTTCCAGTCTCTCTCACATGTGATCTCTTACATCATCATAGTGGGAGGTAATCCTTACGCTGTCTCAATCATTAACCCTTTCATACCCTTATACTACAGCAATTAAGCAGAAAAATTACAACAGGTAGCTTACAGCAGTGCTAAACATATCCTTTTAACTGCCTGTAAGAAGAATATAATAAAAACACTGATGCATAGTTTCATCTGCAGTCTGAAGTTTTTATTCCCTGAGGACACTGAACCTTTTCCAACGCATAGTTTCAGACCCGAATATTAAATTGATCAAACGTGAGAGCGGGGAGAGAAGAAAAGTCATGTGTAAGATAAGGAACTGGCCCACCTAAGACCCTGCATGCCATGTAACTGTATTTTCAATAAGCCCAATATTTTTGCCTTTGATAATTTGTTTAGTTAATTATTCTAAATATTCTTTGAGTAAAGAAGTCTTCCTGAAATTACTTATTTCTAGTTATGTCCTACTTTGGTCCTACTTTCCGGGATGCTTTTAAGTCATTACTTGGGTTTATTGATGAATTCATGTCTTAATTGCCTTCTTCATAAAGTGTACAGATTAAGAAGAAAGGAAACAACAGAAGAAATACTTTCTATAAACTTACTTCAAATGTTCCTGCTAATGTGAAAACCCACAAGCAGGTCTCCTCTCCAGGCTGTATGACTGATAGCAATTATGGCAAATGTTTCAAAGTGACACCATTGTTGGCAGTCATTGGGCATGACTTGAAACTAGCCTAAGGGATGCTCCAGAGCTGCTCGAGCACAGGAAACCATACCAGATGTTGGAAACACAAACTTTGTAGCTTGTAGTAGTGTTTCTAGGGACTGAGAATCACTGCAAAGGCTATCGGGCTGGTTTGTTCGTCCCATCCACCAAGTATGTCAATGAAACTGCTTAATGGCTTTCTATCAATGTCAACAAAATGGAAAACTGACATATCTGCAGGAAATTTGTTTTTATGAAAAAAGCAAACTCACATCAATTTTATGTGCATTTTTAATTTTTACTTATAAAAAGTGGCAGCATATGCATAAAAATACCCTGCATAGACTTTTCTTCCACTTTAAGTTTCCCTGAACTTTCTGAATAGCTCATCCTCTTTACACTTGGTGTCAGTCTTCTTGTTTCAAAGTCACAGAATCACAGAATAATATCGGGGGTCATGTCAGGGGGCCCCAGAAAATACCTCCAGGAGAGGCCCGCTATGGGCCTTGATGCTAGGAAGGCCCTGCTCCATTTTACCGGCAGCAGCGAAGCCTGGTGGCGGCACCCCCCGCCCCAACACCGCTCGGCTATGGAGACATAATTTAAATATTACAATCAATGGTAATTAATGAATAATTACTTACCTCCTTGCGACGGCCATCCCATGTCGATATTCTGGCCGGTTGCCAGAACTCCTTTGCCTTTGGATCTCTGTTCGCATATCCGAGGCAGAACACAGGTGAGGAAGGGGGAGGAGTGATGTTTTCAGGGCGGGACGGGGGGGGAGGGACCGTAAAAACGAACACAATTGATTGAGAGGATATTTTTCAAATGCAGTCATAGGATGTGGGCATCGCTGGCTAAGCCAGAATTTATTCCCCATTCCTAATTTCCCTTGAGAAGGTGGTGGTGAGCTGCCTTCTTGAACCGCTGCAGTGCATTTGGGGTAGGTACACCCAAAGTGCTGTCAGGAAAGGAGTTCCAGGATTTTGACCCAGCGACAGTGAAGGAACGGTGCTATAGTTCCAAGTCAGGATGGTGTGTGGCTTGGAGGGGAACTTGCAGGTGGTGGTGTTCCTATGCATCTGCTGCCCTTGTCCTTCTAAGTGGTAGTGATCGTGTTTGGAAGGTGCTGTCTAAGGAGACTTGGTGCATTGCTGCAGACCATCTTGTAGATGGCACACTGTGCTGCCACTGTGCATTGGTGGTGCAGTGAGTGAATGTTTGTGGATGGGGTGTCAATCAAGCGGGCTGCTTTGTTCTGGATGGTGTTGAGCTTCTTGAGTGTTGTTGGAGCTGCACCCATCCAGCAAGTGCAGTGTATTCCATCACACTCCTGACTTGTGCCTTGTAGATGGTGGACAGGCTTTGGGGAGTCAGGAGGTGAGTTACTCGCTGCAGATTCCTAGCCTCTGACCCAGTCTTGTAGCCAAAGTATTTATATGGCTACTCCGGTTTAGTTTCTGCTCAATGGTTACTCCCAGGATGTTGTTAGTGGGGGATTCAGTGATAGTAATGCCATTGAATGTCAAGGGGAGATGGTTGGATTCCCTCTTGTTTGAGATGGTCATTGCCTGGCATTTGTGTGGCGTGAATGTTACTTGCCACTTATCAGCCCAAGCCTGGATATTGTCCAGGTCTTGCCGCTTTTCTACACAAACTGTTTCAGTATCTGAAGATCGCAAATGGTGCTGAACATTGTGCAATCATCAGCAAACATCCCCACTTCTGACCTTATGATTGAAGGAAGGTCATTGTTGAAGCAGCTGAAGATGGTTGGGCCTAGGACACTATCCTGAGGAACTCCTACAGTGATGTCTTGGAGATGAGATGATTGACCTCCAACAACCACAACCATCTTCCTTTGCGTTCATTTATGACTCCAATCAACGGAGAGTTTTCCCCCTGATTTCCATTGACTCCACTTTTGCTAGGGCTCCTTAATGCCATACTCGGTCAAATGCTGCCTTGATGTCAAGGGCAGTCACTCTCACCTCACCTCTGGAGTTCAGCTCTTTTGTCTATGTTTGAACCAAGGCTGTAATGAGGTCAGGTGCTGAGTGGCCCCGGCGTCACTGAGCAGGTTATTGCTAAGCAAGTGCTGCTTGATGGCACTGTCGAAGACACCTTCCATCAATTTACTGATGATTGAGAGTAGACTGATAGGGCGGTAATTGGCCAGGTTCGATTTGTCCAATTTTTTGTGTACAGGACATACCTGGACAATTTCCACATTTATTTATTTTTTTATTTTATTTAGAAATACAGCGCTGAAACAGGCCCTTCGGCCCACCAAGTCTGTGCCAACCATCAATCACCCATTTATACTAATCCTACACTAATCCCATATTCCTACCACATCCCCAACTGTCCCTATATTCTCCTACTACCTACCTATACTAGGGGCAATTTATAATGGCCAATTTACCGATCAACCTGCAAGTCTTTTGGTGGTGGGAGAAAACTGGAGTACCCGGCGAAAACCCACGCAAACACAGGGAGAACTTGCAAACTCCACACAGGCAGTACCCAGAATTGAACCCGGGTCGCTGGAGCTGTGAGGCTGTGGTGCTAACCACTGTGCCCACTGTGCCGCTCAATGCCTGGTAGATGCCAGTTTTGTAACTGTACTGGAACAGCTTGGCTAGGGGCGCAGCTAGTTCTGGAGTACAGGTCTTCAGTACAATTGCTGGAATGTTGGCAGGGCCCATAGTCTTTGCAGTATCCAGTGCCTTCTGTCGTTTCTTGATATCACGTGGAGTGAATCAAATTGGCTGAAGACTGGCATCTGTGATGCTGGGGAATTCAGGAGGAGGCCGAGATGGATTATCCACTCGGCACTTCTGGCTGAAGATGGTTGCAAATGCTTCAGCCTTATCTTTTCCACTGAGTTTCTGGGCTCCTACATCATTAAGGATGGGGATGGTTGTGCAGCCAACTCCTCCAGTTAGTTGTTTAACTGTCCACCACCATTCACGACTGGATGTGGCAGGACTGCAGAGCTTAGATCTGATCTGTTGGTTATGGGATCACTTAGCTCTGTCTAACGCATGCTGCTTACGCTGTTTGGCACACAAGTAGTTCTGGGTTGTAGCTTCACCTGGCTGACACCTCATTTTGAGGTATGCCTGGTGCTACTCCTGGGCAATAAGGGATGGGCAATAAATGCTGGCCTGGCCAGCGACGCCCACATCCCATGAATGAATTAAACAAAAAATGCCCTCCTGCACTCTTCATTGAACCAGGGTTCGTCCCCCAGCTTGATGGTAATGGTAGAGTGGGGGATATGCCGGGCCATGAGGTTACAGATTGTGGTTGAGTACAATTCTGCTGCTGCTGATGGCCCACAGTGCCTCATGGAAGCTTAGTTTTGCATTGTTAGATCTGTTCGAAATCTATCCCATTTACCATGGTGGTAATGCCTCATACCACAATGGAGGGTATCCTCAATGTGGAGACAGGACTTCATCTCCACAAGCACTGCGTGGTGGTCACTCCTACCAATACCGTCATGGACAGATGCATCTGTGGCAGGCAGATTGGTGAGGACGAGTTCAAGTATATTTTTCCCCAATGTTGGTTCCCTCACCACCTGCCACACACCCAGTCTGGCAGCTATGCCCTTTGGGAATCAGCCAGTTCAATCATTAATGGTGCTACCGAGCCATTCTTGGCAATGGACATTGAAGTCCCCCACCCAGAGTACATTGTGCGGCCTTGCCACCCTCAGTGCTTCCTCCAAGTGGTGTTCAACATGGAGAAGTATTGATTCATCAGCTGAGGGGGCCAGTAAGTGGTAATCAGAAGAAGGTTCATTGCCCATGTTTGACCTGATGCCATGAGACTTCATGGGATCTGGAGTCAATATTAAGGACTCCCAGGGCAACTCCCTCCCAACTGTATTCCACTGGGCCACCACCTCTGCTGGTGATGGCAGTGTCTGGGACATTGTCTGTAAGGTATGATTCTGTGAGTATGACTATGTCAGGCTGCTGCTTGGGACAGCTCTCCCAACTTTGGTGCAAGCCCCCAGATGTTAGTAAGGGTTTACTGTTGTCGTTTCCGGTGCCTAGGTCGATGCCAGGTGGTCTGTCCAGTTTCATTCCTTTTCATCGGCTTTGTAGCAGTTTGTTACAACTGAGTGGCTTGCTAAGCCATTTCAGAGGGCATCTAAGAGTCAACAACATTGCTGTGGGTCTGGAGTCACATGTAAGCCAGACCAGGTAAGGACAGCTGATTTCCTTCCCTAAAGAACATTAGTGAACCAATTTTTTGATTAATTGAATTTAAATTCCATCTGCCGTGGTGGGATTCAAACCCACGTCCCCAGAGCAGTACCCTGGGTCTCTGGGTTATTGGTCCAGTGACAACACCACTATGCCACCACCTCCTAGATGGCGGGAAGGGGTTGAAGGTTAAAGTAAAGAAAATTCGGAGGGGAAAGGTCAGGATTAAGAGATTACTTTTTTTGGGGGGGGAGAGTACAAAAAAAACTGATTAGTCATTGATGGGGAGGGGTGGGAGAGAAGTTTGGCACTTTGAATAAATGCTTAATTTTATTTTTCAGAAAACTGTGACTTTAAATATTGAAATGAAATGGAAGGGCCTGAAGCCCTTTAAAAATGGCGTCAGTGCCTGCGTGGTGGCGCCAGATGCTGTTGCCGGGGACAGAGCACCCACCCCCTCTACGTCATCGCGGGCGGGCGCTCCACCCCCTCCATGTATATGAGTCGCTTCGCCAAATATCGCAGCAGCCCCGCAGCACACATCACGCGCATGTGCTGCGCCGTTTTTGAAGCTCGCCACTGAGATCGGCGGCAAGCTTGAAAAATTCAGCCCAGTGCCTCGCATGACCTCAGGAAGTCCCAAAGCACTATACGGTCAGTTTTGAAGTATAGTCACAATCTTAACACAGGGAAACACAGCAGCCAATTTGCCCACAGCATGGTCACACGGACAGCAATATGAAAATGACTAGATATTCTGTTCTGGTGATGTAGGTTGGTTGACACTCTGCAGGGGAAGGTCTGCAAGGCCTCGTGCGGCCAGCAAGTATCAGAAAATCGCCGGCACACAATTTGAAAGCAATGGACACAAAAATGCACTTGATGAAACAAACCCCATAATATAATTCAATGTTGTTTAAATTCTTTGGAAACTTGCAACAGAACACTAACAAAATAGTGGTATTCCCAGTTTTCAATACATCACATTTTGTTAAATTTCACAACTGGAATGAGTCAAGTGATACGAAATCAGGACAAATCCCATCCGGCCAATTACTGCCCCATCAGTCTTCTCTCGATCATCAGAAAATTGATGGAAGGTGTCATTGTTAGTGCTATCAAGCAGTACTTACTCAGCAATAACCTCCTCACCATAGCTCAGTTTGAGTTCCATCAGTGGCACTCAGTTCCAGTCCTCATTACTACCTTGGTCCAAACTGTACTATCTTGTCAATATGTTATTAGCATTGAATGAGGAAAGCAGACTTTAGGTCAAATTAACAGGAGTTTATTTTCAGGGGTCTTCTTACTAGGGAATCTACATGAACACATGCGGTACAGACCCATGACATCACATCCATTAAGGTCTATATACATAATCTACCAAGCAACAACTTATGTTCATTATACTACATAAATATGGATGAAGGAGCTGAATTCCAGAGGTCAGGTGAGAGTGGCTGCCCTCGACATCAAGGCAGCATTTGACCAAGTGTGGCGTCAAGGAGCTCGAGCAAAATTGAAGTTAATGGGAATCGGGAGAAAACTCTCCACTAATTGGAGTCATACCTAGCAAAAAGGAAGATGGTTGTGCTAATACAAAAGCAAAATACTGCAGATGCTGGAAATCTGAAATAAAAACAAGAAATGCTGGAACCACTCAGCAGGTCTGGCAGCATCTGTGGAAAGAGAAGCAGAGTTAACGTTTCGGGTCAGTGACCCTTCTTCGGTCACCTTCTCAAGGCAGCTCACCACCACCTTCTCAAGGGCAATTAGGGATGGGTAATATATGCCAGCAATATCATGAAAGAATATAAAAAGTAATTTGATCTAATATATGACGCACGTCAATGGAAAACATTCTGCAGGTAAATTCTGGATCTGCACCATGTTTCTGTAAAACTATCTGGGCAACATACACTTTTATCAGTCTATAATATAGCGTCCTATTGAAAAGACGCAAACAATGGGCTGAATTCTACCAGCCCTTTGGGGATGGGCTGTGAGGTGGGAAGGAGTCGGGGTGGGTCGCCGACATCTTCCCGCCATCATGCCATTTTGTCAGCAACAGGAAAGCTGGCAGATTGACCGCCTGCCAGGTGGGCAAGTGAGCCAGTTAAGTGGCCAATTAAGGGCCAATTCCTGCCTACACGGGCATTTTACCCACGTCTGGATGGCCCACTGCCGCGTGGCAAGATTGCCCAGTGAAACCTGGTGGCCTCCTAGTAGGCTCTGGGGTTAGGGTTGGGAGCCTCCTTAATGGGCACTTCATGGCTTATGACAGACCCTCCCCCTAGTGGCAATGGCCTCCCCCATGGCAATGGTGTTGCTTGCCCTCAATACTACGCCGCCCCCGAACCCCGATCACTCGGACTTGCCTGTCAGGCCCTGGGTACCCCCAACCCCACTTAACCCTTTTTGGGGTCACTCAGCCATTGAGGTGCCTCATCCTACAACTGCAGCCTCAACAATGGTCACATCCAGTGCTGATCCAGGGACGAGCTGCTGTCCTTAATAAGACAGCAGCCCCAACAGCAGCTTCTTAATTGGCTGCCAATGTCAAAATGTGACTCCGAGCCCCTCCGCTTGCCAAAGTGGGGTTTCCTCCCATATTTGGCCCAGATGGCAGGAATTCTGCCACTTTAGAAAAATTCCAGCCGATGTTACTAATCTCATTACGTTAATATAATACTCTTTTCAATCCCAGTAGCAACTATTGTCAAAAAATGATGACCTGATATTTTATATGTCAGTGTAACTTGTGGTCCTTTTTAAATTATCACTGCTTCATTAGTTTTCCATTGTGATGCAAACTCTCCAACATTTAAAAAAAGTCAGTTGAAAGTATTGCTATTCGCTTCCTACACCAGATCTTTTACTTTCTTATCAAGTGGCTGTGCTGATTGCCAATTTTAACTGTAAACCATAAAAAAGCATCAATGAGAAAGTTTACAGTAATTAGTCCTGGTCATTAAGATCCTGGCACCCAGATCAGAGAAGACAAAATTCACCAAAAGTCTGGCTGCTCCAGTCTGGCAGGTACCTGGCATGTACGTCTAGCAGCCAACAAAGCGAATACCAGCTACCCCTCCACCCACAGGAAGGATCACTACAATTCTGAATTCACTTGACATCCACACATGAGCATTATTCTGCAGTCATCTCTAGATAGCAATAGGAAGGGACCCCTGGCTGATTTTTTACCATTCTTTAGCACTGCAACTATCCTTTTTATTGATTAATTCAGCATAAACCATGGATTGAACCTGAAACCTTCTTGGTCTGTGTGGCTTAGTTCCACATTGAAACATCGCATTTACTCAATAATCCACACATACTTAACTCTTATCCTATCTCCCCACCCAAATCTACTTTAAATGGCAGTTTAAACATCTTAATTCCCCACCAGATTATCTGCATGAAATTCTTTCTTTCTCTATAAGTTTCTACAAAAAAAAACGATTACTGATTCTGACATAATTACTGGAAGTTTATTGAGAAATAATCCACAATCAATTGCTGAGAAATTTGGTCTTCAGTTATAATAAATGTAATGAATGATGGGCGGTTTCTGAGCAAGAAATCATCATCCAATTTCTACAAGCTGATAGTGAATCAATACCCGGAGCAATGAGGCTCACCTCTCGTGATAAAAAGGTCTCCACAAAGTAACATGCAGTGTAGGGAAGGAGGAGACCCCCATATGCTGCACTATTAACATCACATCTATCAAGGCCTTGCAACTGAAATAATTATAGCTATGTGTAAGTTATCATTATGTTGCCTGGACTGGACAATTTTAGTTATGAGGAAAGATTGGATAGGTTAGGGTTGTTTTCTTTACAATAGAGGATGCTGACAGGAGACCTAATTGAAGTGTATAAAATTATGAGGGATTTAGATAGAGCGAATAGGAAGGCCCTAATCTCCTTGGTTGGGGGGTTCATAACCAGTGGCATAGATTTTGGCTAAGAGGTTTAGAGGGGATTCAAGGGGACACTTTTTCGCCCAGAGCATGGTGGGGCTCTAGAACTCACCACCTGAAAGGGTGGTAGAGGCAGAAACCCTCATAACATTTAAAAAGTATCTGGATATGCACTTGAAGTGCTGTACCCTACAAGGAATATAGACCAAGAGCTGGGAAGTGGGATTAGGACAGATGGCTCCTTGTCAGTCTCCTTCCATGCTGTAAATTTCTATGATTCTAGGATTCTATAGCTTAATTAAACTAATTTACATATTAGCTTGCTCCTTTACATTATTCTGAAAGGGCCATTCTTTCAACCTATAGCACCAAGGTCTAGCAATTTCTAAAAAAAAAAGCACTGATTGTTAATTTATTTATTAACAAATGCTTTTTTGTGTTGCAGATTATGTTACTCTGCATAGTAAAAATAGCAGTCATTGGTTTATTTCACTGCATTTCCTCTGTATATATTTGACATATATATATTTAATATATATATATATATATATTACACATATTTCAAAGTAAAAACATAATGGCCCAGACTTTGCAGTAGTAATAAGAAAACTATTAGTGTTTGCCATTATTACTCCTCTGAAACTGACAGTAACTCCTGGAGGCCGCATATGTACAGTTCAATCCAGAAATCCAGAAACTGCTGTTAATGATTTTATGCTTTCCCAAAGGGTGCACTGTTGAAGTACCCCACAGATTGCAATCAATTAGAAATCAATGAAATACACTATACATTCACTGTAGGAATGCTTGAAAAAGTTACATCTTGTTGAATGGGTTGTAACTGGGTTTTTAACCACAAAATAACTTCATGCTTACCACTGAACAACCTCTCTGGCCCTGAAAAACCTAATTTTATATTTGTGGAATATTACATTTTTCCATTATGATACAATTCACATATTTTAAAAATAATGATATTTTTGAAGTTTGTTTATGATATTTCAGCTTCTACCTTAATTCCATGTGTACTTTCTATAAAATTTAATTGAAAATGAAGGATAATAAGCGCACTTTATTTCTTGCTTTGCAGTCTGTGAGAATACTTCAACATGCTCGGAGATCCCCTTGATTTGGTGCTAGATTCAAACTAATATTGGAAACGGATAAATCTGTGCCACAGAGATTGCTAGAACTTTGTGGGAAGCTTTTTTTGGATCAGCAATGAGTAACACTGCTTCGCTACTGACTATAAAATCCGGGTCATTGCTGCTTGTGTGGAATTATATCAGTCCAAAAGAAATGAATAATGATTTATAATGTATTTATTATTGAAGAAAAGAACCTTCTGCCTTCTAGAGCTGAAAAAAATGCAGGCTTGAATTTATTCTTGGCAATATTTGTGAATGAATACTTAAGGGGCTAAATATTAATTTGGTGCAAAAATATAAAATGGGTTATAGAGAATTGGGGGAAATGTAAAATGGGCTGTAGAATTGATATCACCTTGTTTACACTACAGCACAAAATCAAAATTTACCCCAGCATGTTAAAATGTTACTCATTTGTCCACTATTTTAATTTTGGCATTGAGTCATTTATTTTGAATGTCTGCTCAAATAATTATTTTTCCAAATGTTTGCTAATATCGCGAGCCATAACTTCCAGGTTTAACGTTTGAAAAGAAATGAAGGAAAACACTGTGGCCCTGATATTGTAAGCACAGAGGAGGAGTCTCACATGTTGTTGAGCTTTGTTTTCCACAGTGTGAGTTTTGCTTTTAACAGAACTCTTTCCGGAAGTCAGCCGGATTGACAGACTTGACTCGGTCAGGCAGGGAGCACTTGAAGGAAACTGTTGGAGCAGGAGCTGGTAAGGGACCTGCTGATGTGTAAGTGAGAATTGTAGGTGGCCCTATCCCTGACCCTGGGATGGGGGCAATCCCAAGGTGGTTCAATCTAGGGGGAAGGCCCAATTCCAGGGAGGACTGATCCATGATTCTATGGGAGTCTGAATCCCAATCTGGAGCAGGTTGGTCTTTGGATACTTGGGATCCAATGGGAGGAGGATCGATGGCTGGGAGCATCCAATCGCAGGAAATAAGGTAGGCTTGGGACGTCAGTATGGGGGTAGTACTCCTGCTCCGCCTGGCCCACAAGCAGTGCTGTAAAGACACTTACTTTTTCCCCTAAGGTGTCCTTGTTTCCCTTGAGCTGTTTGGTTTCCCTAGGTCTGAGAAACTAGGCCAGCTAGGGTTAAATCTGTGAGAGACGTTAAACGTAAGTGATCCTGCCTTATTACAATATTTAAATTCGACAATAAGTTTGAAAGTGATATAGTTCATTCTGAAACTAGGGTCTTAAATCTGAACAAAGGAAACTATGATGGGCGAGTTGGCTATGGTGGTTTGGGAAAATACATTAAAAGATTTGACGGTAGACAGGCAATGGCTAGTATTTAAAGAAGTATTACATGGTTTACAACAAATATACACTCCTCTAAGACACAAAACCCAACAGGAAAGGTAAATCAACTGTGACTAACAAAAGAAGCTAAGGATTGCATTAGATCAAAGGAAGTGGCTTTTAAGGTCGCCAGAACAAGTGGTAAGCCTGAGGATTGGGAGCAATTTAAAGTCTAACAAAGGAGGACCAAGAAACTGATAAAGAAAGGGAAAACAGATTTTGAATGTAAGCTAGCCAGACACATAAAGGCAAACTGTAAAATCTTCTTCAGGTATGTAAAAAGGAAACGTTTAGCAAGGACGAATGTGGGTCCATTGCAGGCGGGGATAGGAGAGCTTGTGATGGAGAATGAGGAAATAGTGGAGAGACTAAACAATTACTTTGTGTCTGTCATCGCGGAGGAAGACACAGAAAATCTCCCAGAAATTCTAGGGAACCAAGGGACTTGTAAAAATGAGGAACAGAAAGTAATTAGTATCAATAGAGATGTAGTACTGGAAAAATTAATTGGTTTGAAAGTTTAGAAATCTCCTGGACCAGATAAGCTCCCAGAGTAATGAAGGAGGTGGCTATCGAGATAGTGGATGAATTGGTGTTTATCTTTCAAAATTCTATAGATTCTGTAAGGGTTCCTGGAAAGTAGCAAATGTAACCCCACTATTTAAAAAGGGAGCGAAAGAGAAAACGGAGAACTACAGACTTGCTAGTTTGACGTCAGTAGCAGGCAAAATGTTAGAATCTATAATAAAGGATGAGATAACTGGACACTTGGAAAATAGTGATATGATTCAGCAGAGTCGACATGGATTTGTGAAAGGAAAATCATGTTTGACAAACCTGTTAGATTTTTTTCAGGATCTTACTTTTTGCATAGATAAAAATCAGTGGATGTGATGTATTTGGATTTTCAGAAGGCTTTTGATAAGGTCCCACACAGGAGGTTAGGAAACACAATTAGAGCTGATGGGATTGGAGGTAATATACTGCAATGGATTGAGAATTGGTTAACTGACAGAAAGCAGAGAGTCAGAAAAAATGGGTCATTCTCAGGATGGCCGGCTGTTACTAGTGAGGTACCACAAGGATCAGTGCTTGGACCACAGCTGTTTACAATCTATATAAATGATTTGGATATAGGGACCAATTGTAATATTTCCAAATTTGTGGATGACACAAAATTAGGAGGGAATATGAGTTGTAAGGAGGCTTCAAGGAGATTTGGGCAGGCTAAGTGAATGGGCAAGAACATGGTAGATGGATTATAATGTGAATAAGTGTGAAGTGATCCACTTCGGTAGAAAAAAACTGAAAGGCAGAGTATTTCTTAAATGGTGAAAGATTGGGAAGTGTTGATGCCCAAACAAACCTGGGTGCCCTTGTGCATGAGTCACTAAAAGCTAGTATGCAGGTGGTTCAAGCCATAAAGAAGGCAAATGGTATGTTGGAAGGGAATTTGAGTAGAGGAGTAAAGATGCATTACTTAATTCAGGGTAGGCGATGGCGTAGTGGTATTATCATTGGACTAGTAACCCAGAGACCCAGGGTATTTCTCTGGGGACATGGGTTCGAATCCCACCACAGCAGAAGGTGGAATTTGAATTTAATTAATAAATCTGGAATTAAAAACTAATCTAATAATGGCCATGAAACCATTGTCGATTGTTGTAAAAACCCATCTGGTTCACTAACGTCCTTCAGGGAAGGAAATCTGCTGTCCTTACCTGGTCTGGCCTACATGTAACTCCAAACCCACAGCAATGTGGTTAACTCTGAAATGGCCGAGCAAGCCACTCAGTTGTACCTAACTGCTACGAAGTCAATAAGACGGACCACCCGGCATCGACCTAAGCACCGGAAATGACAACGGCAAACCCAGCCCTGTCGACCCTGCAAAGTCCTCCTTACTAACATCTGGGGGCTGGTGCCAAAGTTGGGAGAGTTGTCCCACAGACTAGTCAAGCAACAGCCCGACATAGTCGTACTCACGGAATCATACCGTCCAGACAATGTCCCAGACACTGCCATCACCATCCCCGGGTATGCCTGTCCCACCGGCAGGACAGACCCACCACAGGTGGTGGCACAGTGGTATACAGTAGGGAGGGAGTTGCCCTGGGAGTCGTCAACATCGACTCCGGACCCCATGAAGTCTCATGGCATCAAATCAAACACGGGCCAGGTAACCTCCTACTGATTACCACCTTCCGCCCTCCCTCAGCTGATGACTCAGTACTCCTCCATGTTGAACACCACTTGGAGAAAGCATTGAGGGTGGCAAAGGCACAAAATGTACTCTGGGTTGGGGACTTCAATGTCCATCACCAAGAGTGGCTCAGTAGCACCACTACTGACCGAGCTGGCTGAATCCTAAAGGACATAGCTGCGAGACTGGGACTGCGGCAGCTGGTGGGGGAACCAACACGAGGGAAAAACATACTTGACCTCGTCCTCACCAATATAGTCTGCCGCAGATGCTTCTGTCCACACACAGGTAGGAGTGACCGCCGCACAGTCCTTGTGGAGACGCAGTCCCGCCTTCACATTGAGGATTCCATCCAACGTGTTGTGTGGCACGATCACTGTGCTAAATGGGATAGATTTTGAACAGATCTAGCAATGCAAAAATGGGCATCCATGAGGCGCTGTGGGCCATCAGCAGCAGCAGAATTGTACTCAACCACAATCTGTAACCTCATGGCCCGGCATATTCCCCACTCTACCATTACCATCAAGCCAGGAGACCAACCCTCGTTCAATGAAGAGTGCAGGAGGGCATGCCAGGAGCAGCACCAGGCATACCTCAAAATGAGGTGTCAACCTGGTGAAGCTACAACCTAGGACTATCTGCGTGCCAAACTGCGTAAGCAGCATGCGATAGACAGAGCTAAGCGATCCCATAACCAACGGATCAGATCTCAGCTGTGCAGTCCTGCCACATCCAGCCATGAATGGTGGTGGACAATTAAACAACTAACTGGAGGAGGTGGCTCCACAAATATCCCCATCCTCAATGATGGGGGAGCCCAGCACATCAGTGCGAAAGATAAGGCTGAAACATTTGCAACAATCTTCAGCCAGAAGTGCCGGGTTGATGATCCATCTCGGCATCCTTCTGAAGTCCCCAGCATCACAGATGCCAGACTTCAGCCAATTCGATTCACTCCGCGTGATATCAAGAAACGACTGAAGGCACTGGATACTGCAAAAGCTATGGGCCCTGACAATATTCCGGCAATAGTACTGAAGCTCTGTGCTCCAGAACTTGCCACGCCCCTAGCCAAGCTGTTCCACTACGGCTACAACACTGGCAACTACCCTGCAATGTGGAAAATTGCCCAGGTATGTCGTGTACACAAAAAGCAGGACAATCCAACCTGGCCAATTACCGCCCCATCAGCCTACTCTCAATCATCAGTAAAGTGATGGAAGGTGTCATCAACTGTGCTATCAAGTAGCACTTGCTTAGCAATAACTGTTCAGAGACAATCAGTTTGGGTTCTGCCAGGGCCACTCAGCTCCTGACCTCATTACAGCCTTGGTTCAGACATGGACAAAAGAGCTGAACTCAAGAGGTGAGGTGAGAGTAACTGCCCTTGACATCAAGGCAACATTTGACTGAGTATGGCATCAAGGAGCCCTAGCAAAACAGAGTCAATGGGAATCAGGGGGAAAACTCTCCACTAGCTGGAGTCATACCTAGCACAAAGGAAGATGGTTGTGGTTGCTGGAGGTCAATCATCTCAGCTCTAGAGCATCTCTGCAGGAGTTCCTCAGGGTAGTATCCTCGGCCCAACCATCTTCAGCTACTTCATCAATGACCTTCCCTCCATCATAAGATCAGAAGTGGGGATGTTCGCCAGTGTTTGCACAATGTTCAGCACAATTCGTGACTCCTCAGATACTGGAGCAGTCCATGTAGAAATGCAACAAGACCTGAACAATATCCAGGTTTGGGCTGATAAGTGGCAAGTAACATTTGCGCCACACAAGTGCCAGGCAATGACCATCACCAACAAGAAAGGATTTAACTATCTCCCCTTGACATTCAATGGCATTTCGATTGCTGAATCCCCCACTATCAACATCCTAGGGGTTACCATTGACCAGAAACTGAACTGGACAAGCCATATAAATACCGTGGCTACAAGAGCAGGTCAGAGGTTAGGAATCCTGAGGCGAGTAACTCACCTCCTGACTCCCCAAAGCCTGTCCACCATCTACAAGGCACAAGTCAGGAGTGTGATGGAATACACTCCACTTGCCTGGATGGGTGCAGCTCAAACAACACTCAAGAAGCTCGACACCATCCAGGACAAAGCAACCCGCTTGATTGGCACCCCATCCACAAACATTCACTCCCTCCACCCCCAAAGCACGCAGGCAGCAGTGTGTAGCATCGACAAGATGCACTGCAGCACCGCACCAAGTATCCTTAGATAGCACCTTCCAAACCCATGACCTCTACCAACTAGAAGGACAAGGGCAGCAAATGCCTGGGAACAACACCACCTGCAAGTTCCCCTCCCAGTCACACACCATCCTGACTTGGAACTATATCGCTGTTCCTTCAGTGTCGCTGGGTCAAAATCCTGGAACTCCCTTCCTAACAGCACTGTAGGTGTACCTACCTCACATAGACTGTAGCGGTTCAACACGGCAGCTCACCACTACCTTCTCAAGGGCAATTAGGGATGGGCAATAAATGCTGGCCTGGCCAGCGATGCCCACATCCCATGAATGCATAAAAAAAAATCCAATTTGCATTGGTGGGGTTATTTTAAAGAGTTAAATAAGATATAAATAATATGGAAAAGATAAATTCTAAATATTAATTTAAATTAAATTATGCGAAAAGGACAAGTGAATATACATGCAAAGTAGTAAAAGGTAACTTTCGGGCTAATAACAGGGCGCTCTTCATGCAGAGAATGATCAACACTTGGAATTAACTTGCAGGCAGAGCAGTGAAAGCAAAAACCTTGGATGAATTTAAGAACCAAATGGAGGACTGTGGGGTGCTTCTAGATGGATGAACTATTATGACCGGAAGGTTTTCCTCATCGGTAATTACCTTATAACCAAGGTAGCATTAGGCCAAGTAGGGCATCCAGGGGCCCGAGCAAAACTGTGTGCAATGGGGGCCAAATGTAAAACCCTCCAACGGCTGTTATCTTAAGAAAGCTGGTTATCATTCTCAGAGGCCTTTCATCACAACCCATGGCATCATTGCAGGTGTTCCTCAGGGAATTGCCCTTGGCCATGAACTATACCTTAATCTGTCATAAGAAGAATGGGACCATTTTCTCTCCTCAAGCACTGTCCACACCCTTTGAAAACTGCCATCACCACTGCCTTCCTCAAAAAGCCTACTGTGGAGCCCTGTGCTTTTATAAACTACGAACACCTCTCCATCTTTGCTTTTCTCACCAAAGTCCTTGAACATATTGTCACCTCCCAAATCTGTGGGCCTTACCTGCATCTCCATGTTTGAATCACTCCAATCAAGTTTTGCCCCCCTGTCACAGCATTGAAACAGTCCTAGTTAAAGCCACAAATGGCATCCTTTGTAGTAGCGATAGGGAAGGTACATCACATGGTGAACCCTCAAAGGAAAGGGAGAAAATGACTTTACATATATCATTATTTTTTAATCAAAGATTTCTAACAATTGTACATGTGAAAACTGGAAGGTTTAGCATTTCGAAACAATTGTTTATGTTTCACGGGTTTCGCCAGATGATGTACCATTCCCCATTGAGTAGCTTCCTTGCAGTCCTCTGCCAAATCCGTTCTGTAATACGATTCTTCAAAGCAGCAGATGATCCTTGAAATTTTCCAACTGACTTCCCTATTTATTGCCCAGTATCTGCTCAGTCTCAATCCTGTACTCTTTCCCCCCATCACCACCTTCCTATGCTCATCTCAATCATCCATTTGATATTACCACTTGTGGGAGAGACCAAAACTATTAGCCATAAATATAAGGTAGTGACTAATAAATCCAATAGGGAATTCAGGAGAAACATTTTTTACCCAGAGCATAGTTAAAATGTGGAACTCACTATCATAAGGTATAGTTGAGGTAAATAACATAGATGCATTTAAAGGGAAGCTTAAACACATGAGGGTGAAGAAAAATTATTCTGATAGGGTTGGATGAAGAGGGGTAGCAAAAAGGTTGTGTGGAGCATGGACCTGCTGAGCCAAATGACCTGTTTCTGTACTGTACATTCTATGTAATTCTCATCCACTGTCGCTTTCTCATCATGATCCTGCGGTGCTAATCTCTCATGGCACTCTCACAAAGATAGGGAGCATCACAGGATAAAGATGGCAGTTCCCCTCATCTCAGTAAAGGTCATAACTAACATACACTGTTTCTCCAAGTGAATTTCAATTTTCATTGGACTACTGTACATGTCAACTTGTCTATGCTACAGAACCAGAATAATTCTGCAAATAAGGTCACAAATGTAAATACATAGCATTAACCGAGGGAAGACTGAAAATGTGTCTTAGCTAATCATACTGATATTTCGATGATTTTTGTGTGTGCTTGTTCGCAGGCACGATACATTACAACAGTGATCACACTTCAAAAGTACTTGCTTGGCTGTAAAGCATTTGCGATGTCTTGAGGTTGTGAAAGGCGCTACGTAAACAAAAGTCCCTCCTTCCTTCCTATGGAATTGAATACTATACCCCTGGATGCAAGAGAATGGAATTTTTCACTTCACCATATTTGATGTGTTTGTTCTCAATCCTGTAAATTCTTTTGATTTTTGCACCATGACAATATCTTGTGCTTCCAACAATTTGCAGTGAAACGTTAAGAGCTGATTGATAATGAGGCACAAGAGATGAGATACCTTCTACTCTCATCCTGTGCGATTTTCTTCATTCCCAGCTCTTCCCCCACCTCTGAAAGCACTTCTACTCACTTTCAGTTTTCAGCCTTAAACAACTCTCCCCATCCTAACGTACCAATTTAAATCAATGAGTCCATGAAAAGGTAGCTGACAATTTCCAAGAATGACTATACATGTAAGGCTGAAATCTGTTCTGTTTTAGAGCCCAGGGGCAAACAAAAAATAATGCAGTCTCATTAATGACTTTCCATTTTCATTGTGAAAATTGTTTCTATCTCATTAGCTGTTTTGCTCACGCATCTAGATATTAAAAAAAACTTCAAGGCAACCGAAGATGATATTTCTCTATTTCAACTAATAATACGTTCCTAATACCTGAGATCAGCGTCTCAAAGCTGACATTTAAACAAAATCCCTGAAATGCTGCTGTGCTTCTACATTTTAAGTCACTGGGATGAAAAGACCACAAACACAGACCACAGAGAATATCGAGCATCTGTCCAACATGTGACCATTGATGGCATTCACTTGCTGAGATGGAAGTGCAACTTTGTCTTTACCCCTCAAAAAATGTGCTTTGCATTTAAGTCACATATTTTCCAGTAGAGGAATGATTCAATGTCCAGTCCAGTCCAGTGATAAAATGAACAAAAAGGGACTGAGCATGTTGCTTTATGACTGACAAGAAAAGGACTATTGGAGAACGCTAGAAATATAAAAAACTGATCTTGACTGCTGTGATAATGTCATGAAAGAGCAGCCTTTGCTGCATTATGCTATAATTGCATCACTGCATAAATGACAAGCTACCCACCACTGCCCGCCCTCTCCCCCCAGCCCCTAACCCAAAGATTTTTCTCCCCTAAATTTTGTTTCTCAGATGGATGCATCGGTCAGTGATTCACCCACCACTTGCTGCTCAGTGCTTATCTATTAGATGCTACTGCTGCAAACTAAGTCCAGGTTTTCTTTCCTCCCTCTCTCCTGAGCACTCAAGGTGAAATGCTGGGCAGCCAGTCTAGGAATTAATGAAACTCATCACATATTTGACTGATGTGTGAGTTCCAGGCTAGACTATGTTGCTATTCCAGACTGTAGCTAATATTCTCTTCATTTAGTTGGCAGGGGATTCAATACCACTGATATAAGAAGTACTTCACATCTTGAGATATATTATTCAACTTTTATCACCAATGAAGAGGTGTGCTTTGTAAGGAAAGTGGCAGTAAAATGTGCCATGTAGGAATAAATATGTTAATTTTGATATTCTTAACTTTCCTTGCATGCATATCGAGGGAATAGAGGTAATCTGTTGAAAACAGAAGATATTCTAAAGGACAATATACATTTAATCCTGAATCTTGAGTTCCTTGAAACAAAACGCTATGCCTCCAAACATAAAACACCAGACTATTTCTCTATACTATTCTTCAGCAGCAATCTTGTAGCACTACACTATGAGCACTCTGCAGTCAGATTACTATTGCATAGTAAGATGTAGAACAAAAAAAGCAGCAAAAGAACTGCCTGATAAAAGACAGAATATGAGAATAAATGAATGAAGTATTTCACACGTGCAGGACTCAAAATTCACTTTTGACGAATCACATCTACCCAGCAAAGTGCCCTTTGGTGTCCTCAGGATGATTTGGAACTAGTCACAATTTAGAAAAAAGTGCTCCAAACAATTACTTTCAATAGAAAACAGAAATAGTACATGGGGGAAGCGAGGATGCCTGTTCACCGCCAACAAAGGTGCAGCTACAAATAATTCTCAGAATCGGAGAAAGTTCCCTTCCCCAATCCAAATCACCTGAGAAAACAGTGAAAAACATTGTAAGAGAACTCAGAACAAAGGAGACAAAATCCCTAATGAAAACAGATATAATAAAAACAATCACTGATCAAAAACAAGAGTCCCCCCAGCGACTAACAAGGTGACAATGATTAGTACTAATCCCAAAGCGCACTGTACAAAAGAATTGTTTAGCCCCAATTTAAAACCAGCAACTATTGGCATTAATTCCAAATGGTCCTGCACAAAAGGAACTGTCAACCTCTCACAATGAAGTGGTTACCTGCAGCATATCCACCTCCATTCATCAACCAAGAATGCTAGTGCTCAGTGGAAAGCCATTAAAATATATGTGAATCTGGCAGTAAATTTAAACCCCACAAGAAGCTAAGTACTTGAAGTCATGAGTTAAAAGGCACTTTAAAATGCACTAGTTATGCCAGTTTCGCAGATCACAGCTAAAAATGTCAACCACAGCAGTGGTTTGCAGCCAGAGTTTAGAAAACAAGACGCCAGCTGTGCAATAGAAGAATGCCTAAAATACCCTGAAATGTCCATACTCTGTAGCCAAAAGTAGAAACAGCAAGCGTTTATATAGCACCTTTAACATAATAAAAATGTCCCAAGATGCTTCACAGAGGCATTATAATACAAAATATGACATTGAACCACATAAGGGGATATTAGGGAAGATGACCAAAAGCTTGACCAAATAGGTAGGTTTTAAGGAGCATCTTAAAGGAGGAAAGAGAGGGAGAGAGGTGGAGAGGTATAGGGAGGGTGTTCCAGAGCTTAGGGCCAAGGCAGTTGAAGGCACATTCACCTATGGTGGAGTGATTAAAATCAAGGATGTTCAAGAGACTGGATCAGAGGAATACTAATATCTCTGAGGATTGTGGGGCTGGAGGAGATTACAGAGATAAGGTGGGGATGAGACCATGGAGGGATTAGAAAACAAGGATGAGAATTTTAAAATTGAGGTGTTGTTTAACTGGGAGTCAATCTGGTCGGAAGCTCATCTTGACATTGAATATGACACCCAGGTTGCAAAGAGTCTGGTTTAGCTTCAGACAGTTGGGAAGGGCATGGAATCAGTGCAAGGGAGTGGATTTTGTGGAGGGGACCAAAGACAATGGCTTCAGTCTTCCCAATATTTAATTGCAGGAAATCTCTGCTCATCTAGTAATGGATGTGGATAAGCAGTTGTAAGGAAGAGAAGCCCCTTTTGACACAATTTTCAAGCTGGATATTCAACCAGCAAGCTTTGGCAAGCTGTGCACAGGGCTGATGGGGGATAAACCTGTTATAAGATTAAAAACCTGCTGAACTGTTGCAAAACAGTAAAACCGGATGGTACTATCAAGAAAGAATAAAGACATTGTGTAGCTAAAGGAGACATCAATGTAAATGATGAGGCCTTGACAAGATTACACAGAACTCAATCGGCCTCTTCAATAAACTATCCTTATCAGAAAGTTTGGCAGCTAGATAGTTGAAATTTATGTGAGCTATCCAATCAATCAACTGCTACTGTGGTCGTCACATGATGGAACTTACTGAAAGGAAGTCTAAGTAAAATGAACAGTGCCATGCAGGCTTTAACTTTAAATTTTAAGCAAAAACGTGGGAGATTATCGGCCATCATGATCTAACGCTATCATCGATAAGTCAATGAGGCCTTGGTGATGTAACATCCTGTCTGTCATTGAAAGGAATAGATATAAAAAAAGCAGTTAAGGTAACTTTATTGCTGCATCCAAGGGGTCGAAAGGAGAGAGCTGCCGTCAACAAGAAGGGAGCCCAACCGATGGGCAGGAGAGAGCTGCAACCAACGGGAGCTGGCCACTTTGAGGTGATTGTTTTCCCAATTACTTAGAACATATTTTGCTGTTGTATTGCTGGAGCATTTTTACTACTAAGATGAAAGTAAGATTGACATTGTTTTGCCATTTAAATCTAGAAGCATTTTTTTCTTCTTTTCTCTCTTTTCCTTTAATAAACAACCTTACTTAACTTTAGAGCTTTTGGGTAATTCATTAATTTTTTCCCTTATAATTGACAGGTCAAAATGAACTACAAGAATAGAACAGGAAGGTTGACACAGTGACAATTTAGAGACAGTGGAGGGGTTGAGAGAGGTGGTGGCGAGATAGAGCTGGGTGCAGTCAGCATACATGTGGAAACTGACATGTTTTCAGATGATGTTGCAGCATGTAGATGAGAAAAAGGAGAAGGCCAAGGGAGACAGGGGTGCAGGAGTGGGAACGGAAACCATTGATGGTGATTCTCTGGCTACGATTATGTAGATAAGAATAGAAGCAGTGCAGTCCCACCCAGCTGGCAGATGGTGGAGAGGCATTGAAGGAAGATGGTGTGATCAACTGTGTCAAATGCTGCAGATAGGTCGAGAAAACTGAAATTGATCTGAATTTTACAAACCTCCAGTTATCCTGAATCAAAGTTTAGTTAACCTGACATTAGTTGACAGGAGTGAAAAAAAGAAAGACTTACATTTATATAGCACCTTTCACAACCTCAGGACATCCCAAAATGTTTTACAGCCAATGAAGTACTTTTGAAGTAAAGTCACTATTGTAATATAGGAAACGTGGCAGTCCATTTGTACACAGCAAGCCCCCAGAAACAGCAACGTGATAATGACCAGATAATCTGTTTTAGTGATGTTGATGCAGAGATAAATATTGGCCAAAACATAAGGGATAACTCTCTTGCACCTCTTTGAAATAATGCCATGGGATCTTTTACGTTCAGTTGAGAGAGCAGATGGGTCTCTGTTTAAGATCTCATTCAAAAGATAGCACCTCCAACAATACAGGACTACCTCAGTACTGCACTGGAGTGTTAGCCTAGATTTTTGTCTTTAAATCTGTGGGGTTGGACATATATCCACAACCTTTGGACTCAGAGGGGAGGGTACTACCAACTGAACAATGACTGAAGTGTTTATTCAAACTGAAGACTCATTAAATTGTCTTTAGATTCTCTTCCCTCGTTGTTCTCTTTTGAGGCATTACCATGTATAACACTAGGCTTTATTTCAAGTGGGAATGAGTGGGGGCATATAATTGAGAAATAAAAGATTCTTGCACATGTTAGGTGATGAGATTAGCTCTGAATACATTTTAAACTTAGAACTTTGGTTGCGCCTGATGATGGCCGTGCAGTGTATGGGCTGTGAGCTGCACCTACTGACTCTTGTGTCTGCGTGTAAACTTAGTGCTGCCAGCTCATTGTCATGACTCAGGAGGGCAGCCAGGGCTATTCATTGGCTGCATGCCTGTTTGGGAAAATGGGGCAAAGGGTCAGGTAATTGGGCTTCACTAATGCCACTTAAAAGCAGCCAGCACCTCTTAAAGAGGAGATGCACTGTGGCTGCAGAGAGTCAGGAAGCTTCACAAATGGAAACATGGCCACAAGGGCAGGCTCTCTGATGCAGTGTTGGAGACCCTGGCCTAGCCGGTGGAAAGCAAGTAGGATCCTGTTGCCCCCAATGGCGAAGAAATTGCTCCAAGCAACACCTAAACCGCCAGTGGGAAGGGGTAATTGATGTTAGTCCTACTCGTCCTCCTGTTTCCACTGCTCCTCCTCCTGCATTTCTTTTTGCCCAGCCAGTGGTACAGGCCGATCCCTCATTATGAAAAAGCGTGTAGCAGATGACCACAAATCTGGATACCTGCTCGTGTGTATAGGTCAAAGCTGCTCCAGAAAGGTCCAGGCAGTGGCAGCATTGCTTGAGCATACTGATTGTTTGCCATTGATATTTCTTGTGGCAGGTTGGTTCTTGCTGCAGCTGTGTGCGGGTTCTTGACAGGAGTCATGAGTCAAGTCTGGAACGGATAGCCTTTGTCACCTAGCAGCCAGCCTGTGACTGGACAGCCTGATTGGCATATATGTAGCACGGTGGACAAGCTCAGGATGAATGAATCATGATTGCTGTCAGGAAACCGGGCACAGATCGGCATGCTGCGTGACTTATGGTTGCAAATGCAACTGCTTATCGTGGCATAGAGAGCCTCGGCTACCTCCCTCATACAACAAACTGGGAGATGTCGCTGATGTCAGCTGCTGCAGCCTGCAGTGACACTGTTGCATAAAATTGAAGGGCCCTAGTGACGTGGACAGCCACAGGCAATTTTGTCCATGTCGTGGTTCAAAGAAGTTGTGGCTGCAGCAGGTGATAGAGCTCAGTGATAAGATTGCAGGTGTCCTCCCAGCTGACCTGCCATGGGAAGATTTCCTACGCAGTATCCTCTTCCCTCCTTTCCCGAAAGGCCCCTGTCTCCTTGACTGCCTCCCCCACCAACCCCCACACCAACCCTCTCAACTCTAGCCCCAAAGGGAAACCTACCAAACCACTGTAGTAAAACTGTTGTGAAAGCAGACAAAAGCAGTTCAGCACAGCAAAAGTTTTTTTTTGCAGGAGTCAGAAATCGCTTGTGGATGATAGAATATAGTTTTAATAAAACAGCCAGAGGTTAATTAGCAACTAACCTGTATGTAATTGAACTGCCCTTTAAAAAAAAATGTATTTATGTTGCACCTTTCACAATCTCAGGATGTCCAAATGGATTTTAAAGTCAACGCACTTCTGTAAAAAAAATGTCGTCACTGTTTTAATGTCGAAAAAATGGTAACCAAATGACATACAACACAGTCCCACAAACAGCAATGTGATAATGGTCAGGTAGCCAGTTTTTTAGTGTTGTTGATTGAAGGATACATATTGACCAAGGCACCTTAAAGGACTCCCCTGCTCTACCTTTTACACCCATCTGAGCAGGCGGACGGGGTCTCATTTTAACATCTCATCCGAAAGATGGTACCTCCAACAGTGCAGCACTTCCTCAGTGCTGCACTGCAGTGTCAGACTAGTTAATGTGGCTCAGAGGTGAAACTGTTGGCGTAGAGCTACGGCTGACACAAATATGGGTCTGGAAATTTGGAGAGGGTGCCGAGTATAATTCCTGCTAGAGTTTGGGCAGGTGAACTAGATTTTAATCCCTGGTCATGCAAGATCAGGTGATCCCATGGAGAGGAACAATTAATCTTGGTGAAGCTGGTCTAACATGAGTGGGAAGGAGGGGAGAGACTCAGCATAGTTTCTTTTTCCTGTCATAATCCACTAAAGCCAACCATACTTAAGAACTAGAAGCCTATTCAGAATTTGTGAATATTAGTGATGGCAGGATTCAGCTTGGTTGTTGAATGTCATGGTGGAATAGTTTGCTGACACATGAAGAATGTCCACTTGGTTGAAGTGCTGAAAGGTTTTCAATAGCTTTGGAATGATACCTAGCATGAAATATTTCCCCCATCAAAAGGGGTGGAGAGAAAATTCAATTGGGGAGCAAACCACAACAAATCAAATATTCATCTTGGAAGTTCCACTCTGATCTCTTTTTGAATATTACCAAAATAGTTTATCAAATCACAAAATCAAAGACAATATCTTATAAAATTCTAGCTTTCACACTTGAGGTTATTGGCATTCACTGCACACCACTGGTGTTACCTTTCTGGTATGCAATGGTGAAGTGAGAAAAATTGCTCAGTCACTAAGTAAAAATGGCTTTCGGCAGACCTGAATCTTCAAGCAGGAAACCACGTATCTTTCACTTCAAGTGGAATAGTAATTAACATATCAAATGTTGCATATGTTAACTACAGAGGACTCGAAAAGCCTATGATTTGGAAAGGGAATTACTCCCTGCTGCTCAATGCATTCACAATTATTTTACAGAAGTTTGGTTCCAATTTGTGCCCTCAAGTAAAGGCTACACTTTTATTAAATAAAACTTTTGAGTACCAAAATCCGTTTTTGCATTCAAAGCAACATTTTAATATATAATTTTTAAGGCTGATGCTATATATATTTACAAATATAAATTCTATAGAAGAAAATTAGACTTACAACAGAGTCCAAAACCATTTATTAACTTACCATAGTCTTAGATGGGCAGAATCTAACTGGTTTGTGGATTTCTCAGGAGGCTCTTATAAAACAGGAAAAAGTAGATACTTGGATAAATATTCTTATTTGAGCTGACTGTGAACGAACTATTCATTGAATTAATGGTACATACTACCGAGATTCATTTGTGTTACTAATCTCGGTATGTTAATATGTCCAGGCACATGTTGAAGCAGCATTCTGATGCTTTGGTCAAAGACCAAAAATAATGTTCCTTTCAATAAATTTTACATTCTAACCTTCCAACAGGTCTGCAATGAAGCTGTCCAAATCACTTGCTAATGGACTAAATTTGAAGTAACATTGTTTGTGTTATTGCTTTTGCAGTACTTAATTTCAGACTTCTAGTTTTCCCACATAAAAAAGACCTCCATTAAACATCACACATACAAAAATCTATTACTGTAAGGTGATGAAACAAATCTGTCTTCCAGGTTTTATCTGTTGATTTTTTTTTAATCCAACACCAGTTGGTGTTTGCTTACATGAATGGCTTTCAGCCTTGAGCCAACAGACATCAATCTGATGAAAATACCATACGACGCTCATGGGTTTTACTGATTAAAGAGAACAATAAAAAGGGAAATGCTAGACTGGTCAAGCAGTACAAAAACTTGGCATATGCTGCAGGTGGAAAGGCCCAGAGATCAATTTCTTTGTCTTTCCCTTTTCTTTGATCCACTTTAGCTTTCCCAAAAAGAATGTAAATTGCTCCACTTTAAGCTGTTCACTTTTCAAGCTGTTCCAAATAGTTTGATCAATTTCACTGGAATTAATTGCCAAAAAGCACACCCTTAGTGGGCAATTTTATTTACCATTAAGGTTGTTCTCCATGATAAACGAATGTATAATTCCTGACTAGTTGAACCATGTCCAAATTTCTTCCTTTAGCCCAATGTAACGCGTCAATCACAGGTCTGAAATTTTTAGTGTCATAGCCTGAATATATTTCAGTGAGAGAGATCAGCGATTGTCTCAATGAATATCCATCACATGATAAGAAGTAGGAGTAAACTCCATTCATGATAGGGATCAGGGACTGCCATTGTACTCTATGAGCTAGGAATTCTTAGTAAGCCATAACCTTGAATTGATTAAGTCTTTACCCATGTGAACGGATTCATCACAGCCTTATTTACAAGTATCTATAGTACAGTTCTTTAATTCACATGATTAAGGTTAATTCCACCCTCTACAGGACGTCACTACAAGAAACCTACCATTTGTAAATCATGCTGTCAGAATGCTGATATATTGTCACTGGATTTAGAACTGAAAGGCAAGGTATGCTTAAATATATGTAGCAGAGCCTATGAAACTGGT
The DNA here is from genome assembly GCF_036365525.1 of Heterodontus francisci. Taxonomy (NCBI): domain Eukaryota; kingdom Metazoa; phylum Chordata; class Chondrichthyes; order Heterodontiformes; family Heterodontidae; genus Heterodontus; species Heterodontus francisci. The sequence continues at coordinate 263,479,611 of NC_090371.1, forward strand.
AACTATGACTTGTGAAAGATTGCTCTTTCTGTACATAATAATCACAAATTACCAGAAGATAATGTAGAATGGACAGGAAATGTTTCTCTTCTGGAGTGTCCTTTGTTAGATTTAGGAGCACCTGGTAAACTTCATTCACATCTTTACAGAAAATGTCAAGAAAAACTGTGAGGAAACTACTACATATTTAAAGATACAGCACCAAAACAGGCCCTTCAGCCCGCCAAGTCTGTGCCAACCAACAACCACCCATTTATACTAATCCTACATTAATCCCATATTCCCTACCACATCCCCACCATTCTCCTACCACCTACCTACACTAGGGACAACTTACAATGGCCAATTTACCTATCAACCTGCAAGTCTTTGGCTCTGTGAGGAAACTGGAGCACCCAACAGAAACCCATGTGATCATAGGGAGAACTTGCAAACTCCACACAGGCAGTACCCAGAACTGAACCCGGGTCACTGGAGCCATGAGGCTGTGGTGCTAACCACTGCGCCACCATGCCACCCTATGAATTTCTATGAATACAAAGCAATACATTAGTCTGGAATTTGTGGACAGCAGCGAAGAAATAGCTCCTGCCGGTCACTTCACTGACAGCTGATTACAAAGTTTTCATGGGCCTTTGAGCGGAGACTTGCAATTATTAGGCATCTGTTCCAGTACGGTGCCCTCTACACGACATCTGTGGCCATCATAAACAGGACAAACAGAGAGGGTCTTCAACGACTCTGATTCAGATTGCAGAATCCTCACTGGGACACAGTCTAAACCAGTATAAATTAAATTTAAATTACGTACAGAAGGCAAAACAAAGATTGGAAAAGACAGATGGGATTAATAGAGAAAGACAAAAGGGGCAGGCAGAAACAGGAACTTTTTGTTGAAATCTCCAACACTAATTAACTTCTGAAGGAATGAGAATCTACACTTTCAAGGTCAGAGAGACTATTTGGCAGCATTATCACTTATTACGCCTTTAAAAATTCACTTATTCATGAATGAACTAGGCTGAAATGTTTCTGATGTTTTTAGTTTGTAACTAATGGATAATTATTCCAACTTCACACTGTTGAATATTTTTCAATGCCAAGTCTATTGACGAGGCTCTGCTAAAGCGCAAACTGTGGAGGAGCGGGTAACTCAGTCCACAACTTCCAGACTTCCAGATTCAATTGCTCATCTGTGCACTCCAGAAGTTGCTGTCTGATTTACTACACAATAATGGTGAATGCTGATAACTTCACTATTATTATTCATGCAAAATCCAGGCCATTTTAATCAGTTAGACTAACAAACTGAAAGTTGGGAAGAAATCAAAAGATGCACAATGGGGAGTTCTGGTACATAAAGTATATCATTAATGTATGTCAGACCAACATTAATTGTCATACAACATTGTTAGTAGTTATTTCCTTAATCAAAGGAACTTCACATACTCTAGGCACATATTAGAGATTCCAATGAATAATTTGAGAAACATTTTGAAGAGGAAAAATTCTACAATTAAAGGATGACTCAAACCCTATTTGAAGCTGAAACTCCACTTAAGGTTAAGCAATCTGCTTGCAGTTTAAGTGAGTGGTATCGAGGTCTCGTTGATCCAGCAGTACAGTTTGTAGAGCACAAAGCAGCAGCCAGAAACCAGTGCTCTAAGTACTGATACATTGCATACAATATCCATTGAAAACTTATTTATCAGTCAGCTTCACTTTTCTAAAAGGCCAACCAGATCTAAATTAAAGCAGCGTGTGGGTTTTAAGCTGTTTTTTTTGACATCTTGTTGGTGTTGGAAACTGCATGAAGGCTAACAATGTTTTTTTGGAAATTAGATCAATGCCATTGTAGGTGAGAGATTAATGCTAGAAGCCACTTCCTGTTCCAGAGATCACACATATTTCAACGGTTTCACATACCACTCATTTCAAATATTTTTCTTTTCATTTACATTTCCCTCTGATTTTATCTCATTTCCCATTCACAGTTCTACAAGAACCAGCGGTTTTCTGGTAGCTTATCCAAGTGACCATTTGACATATGGGAGTCTGTACAGCGAGTGTTGGCAGACTGCTCGTACATAGGGCTCTCCAAGTATCTACTGACACGAACATGTGCATTGCCGAATGATGATTTTTAAAAAATCCATTGGCTGGAAACCTGAATTAAATGTTAAAAAAGGAAAAGAAACAAATAAAAATTGACTACTCGCAGCTAAAATTGTCATCCCAATTTGCATCATAACACCCTACATTCCAATGCATCAAATTAGAGTCGAATTGTCTGGCCAGTCCCGTCCAGAACAATGACTTGGGGAATTTTGAGTGAATCACCTGGCCAGTCCCCATTCACAAGACATTAAAGTCAATCACTTGGGACATTAAACTGATGGAGATAAACCACTTAAAGGCAATCACTTGAACAATGGGACCCTAATTGAGAGAAGGGAATTCCTAGACATGAAATAATTAAGTGGCAAGACGAAATACACACTGAGCTATCATGTGATAGGCCCATCATTTGTGTGTTTTAAGCTGTTTTTTTCTCTCTCTGCAGCCAGACAAGCAATTAGACACTGATCAGAGAAGACGCAAGTGGGGTTTCTCTCTCCGGTCCACCTTGCAAGTTTCAAACCCTGCCTGCTGGCCGTGACCACCTGCGGCAGAAATAGGCCCCATGAAGGAAGTCATCTGCATCACTGTTTCCAAGAGAACCACCGAATCTGCTGTCCACATCTACAAGTCGGAAGCCTCAGGACTACTGGGTTCAGCCAGATGTCAGCTGAGTCACCAAAATCCACAGACTGTATGTACCTTTTTATTGCTCTGAACTTTAATCTGACCAATCTATTCTTCCCCACACTGTAACCTATTTCTGTGTGTGTGTGAACTTCAAGAGTGTGTACGTGTGTGAGAAAGTTGAAGTATAATTTATTATTTTACTTAGATCGGTTTAAGTACAATAAAGCTAACCTTCTTTGATAAATTCAAGAAAACCTGTCCAATCTGTTCTTTCATGGTCATGGCACATAAATAGTTAAATGCTCACTGAATTGACAAGTACATTCACTTTAAAAAAATAAGCCCTGTTGCGGCCAAACAAAGAGAGGGACAGAGGGGAGCCCTTCCACCTCTCCTCACCTGATTACAACAGAAATTTGGGGGCTCTTATCCGGGATAAAAACCCAAAGACAAATGTATTGACCAGGTCAGAAAGGGGTCTAGGGGTTCCCTCTCAGTCTTTGCCTGGTTTAATAACAGGATTTAATTTTGAAAACACGGTGTTTTTAGCTTCCCCTCAGTGAATCCTTGTTCAGTGCTTTCCAATTGTAAAGCAAATAAATCAATCAGACAGGTTTTCTTAGATTTAAACAAGAAAGGTGGAAGTTTATTAGTCTTAAACTCTACTGCGATTAACGACTATGAATATGCGATGCAACCATGGTAGCATGCATACGCGATAAACACACACACAGATAGAGACAGAAAAAGTAGAAAGGCTAAAGGGGAAAAGTCTGAGGCAATAGCTGTGTTTCTATTTACGGTCCTTTAAGTTTGTTGTGGAGTCTTTGGTTGCTGGTAAGTCTTTCCATTTCATTAGTGCCCAATGCATGCTTTAAAACTTGTTTTACTCTCTTGAGGTTTAAGTGACTTCAGTGGATCTGGAGATTAGTGAGAAAGAAAAAGAGAGAGAGAGGCTCTCTTCTTCCAAATTCAGTTGCAATCTGCAGTCTTACCCAAGCTGTCCTGTGAGCAGTTCAAAACCAGACCTGGGCCAGCAGGTTAGTCATGTGACTTGCTTTTTTAACAAACTCCTGTGTTTGTGGATTCCAAAGTGTAGTGCTGTCTCTTACACTGACAAGATGTGGATCACCATTGCCCACACCAATCTCTGTTAATTGAGTCAGTGAGCAATTCCCATTGTCTTTTCCTAGACGACTGTCTTTTAGAATGCAAATTTATTTCCAACCACTGCAGATCGCTTTAAATAAGTCATCTCTTCATTCCAGCAACAGTTTAAAATTAATGTTCATATGACAACATTAATATGCCTCATTCTTGGCGGGTGGGGGTCTTCATGACACAAACAAGAAATTAGAAGTAGGAAACCAAATTGATTCCTACCAATAATTTAAAAACATCAATACATGTTTTCTTGTGGTTTTCAGTGCTAGAGTACTAATATGTCCACATTTGAGGCTAATACCTTCCTAGAACAGTGAAGTAACTTGGGATAGGTTAAAAGCCCTATCTGTTGATGAGTTAAGGAGTGTACCTAGGCATTCAGAGATAACTATCGGTCCAAAAGCCAAGAAACTTAAAACTCTAAAACTTGTGGTCAACAATTTTGAAATTGAAACTGAAACAGACAAAGGAACAGTAGCCAAGATACAGTTGAATCAGCAGAGACTAGAGTTAGAACTCCTAAAGAGGAGGAGAGAGTGTTTCAGAAAAGGAACAACAAAGAGTTTTCCAGAAGGAGAAGGAGGAAAGAGAGTTGAGGTACTCAAACTGACTAGGGGAAAACTCCATTTACCCAGTGAAGGCACCACTAGTGAGGGAACTAGCCCTAGCTGAGGACCAAGTGCTGAGCTTGTAAAGTTCTCCCAATTGATAACAAAGTTTGATGAGGGGGATGTGGAATGAATTTTCCTCTCTTTTGAAAAGCTTTCAAAACAGTTGAAGTAGCCAGCAGAGGGCTGGACCCTGTAACTGCATAGCAAATTAACAGGAAAAGCCCATGAAATTCATTCACTGTTGTCTGATGAGAGCTCCTCAAACTATGAGATGACCAAAAATGCTACCCTGACCGCATATGAGTTGGTACCGGAGGCATACCGGCAAAATTTCTGAACTCTCCAAAAGCAGCCTGAACAAACATACATCGAGTTCGAAAGGGTAAAGCAACTCATTTTTGATCAATGGATACGGGCGCTTAAAATAGAACCCACGTATGAAAACCTCAGAAGGCGATCCTTCTCGAGAAATTCAAAAACTCGCTTCCCCTTTCCATCAAAACCCATGTGGAGGAACAAAAGGTTCCAAGAGTCAGGCAGGCAGCAATCCTGGCTGCTCAATTTACACTTGTCCACAAGCCTTTGCCCCAAGGAAAATCCTTCCCTAGTCACCTCCAAAAACCTGAAAAGGATAGAAGGTGCGAGGGTGATAGGAGCCTGAACAGCTGTGGGTGAGAAGGGAGAACTGGGAACACAGAGGGCTCTCCTCAGGACAAAAAGGACAGTGCTCAGAACAGGAGTGATGCCTAAAAGCCTGTGTGTTTCCATTGTAACAAGGCAGGTCACCTTCAAGCTGACTGCTGGAAGCTATGGGGAAAACCTGTAGAATTAATCAAGGTACACCACACCAGTGCAGGAAAAAGGACCCTGATAGACAGCACAGCAGACCAGTTTGTGGCTTTCACTGCAGAAGTAAGACCCAGTAAGCAAACCACTGTGAGTGCAGGAGAAGTTAAAATCCCTGAGAGTTACCAGGATCTTGTATCCAAAGGAAAGGTAACACCATAACCCTCGAGTGAGGCAAGTAAACTCATAATCATAGTTAAGGATACAGTGGGCAGCCAATTCCTTCTGCTGGAAAAGGCATGGCATTTCCCCAGAGAGTGCATTGAATGCTAGAATATTAGTAAATAGTATCGGGGTACCTTTATATCGGGTGCACCTGGAGTGTGACCTTGTTTCAGGTCTGGTAATCATGGGGATTGTCCCGAGTTTACCTGTGGATGGAGTCAACCTGTTCCTTGGTAACAATCTTGCGGGAGTGAAGGTGGTAGCTTCACCACTGGTTTTAGAGAGACAGAAAGAGATCAAGGAAACAGAGCAGTTACAGAAGAAAGTCCCCGACATTTTTCCTGACTTGTCCAAGGTCAAACAATTTCCATCAGAGGAGGCTGAACAGGCACTGCAGAGAGATGACCCTGCTGTCTTGTTATCCAAAACCTTCTTCAGGAGGCTGAGCCTCAGCAAGCTGGAGCTTTCCACTGTTAAAAAATTTAGTACAGACTGCCTAAACTGAAGCTGAAGCAGAGGGAGTCCCAGAGTGCTACTATTTAAAGAATAAGGTGCTGATGAGGAAATGGAGACCTCCTCACAGACCTGCGGACGAACAGTAGACAATGGTTTACCAGGTAGTGGTGCCGCCAAGATACCGTAGGGAAGTTTTGAGAACAACCCATGAACATCCAATGGCCAGACTTGTCGGTATCTGAAAAACCCAGACCCGCATAAGAGAGTACTTTGACCGGCCACAGCTCCACAAGGATACGGTGGAGTTCTGTAAAACGTGCTACATGTGCCAGGTTGTGGGGAAGCCCCAACCGGCAATAAAACCTGCACCCCTAATTCCCATACAGGCTTTGGGGAACCATTCAGCAGAGTAGTGGTACATTGTGTGTGACCCCTGCTGAAAACAAAAGGGGGATACCGGTATATTCTCACCATCATGGATGTGGCGACCCAATTTCCAGAGGCCACCCCCTAAGAATTATCACTGCCAAGGTTGTGGTGGAGGGGCTAACCCAATTCTTCACCTGATATGGGCTGCCTGCTGAGATCCAGATGGATCAGGACACAGATTTCATCTCTGGTAGCTTTCAGACCATGGGTAATCTCTGAATAACCCAGCTAAAGTCCTCAGCCTACCACCGATAGCCTGGAGTGGCTTTGGAATAGTATCATCAGACCCTAAACACAATGATAAAGGCATACTGCTATGAGTAACCCATGACTGTGACAAAGGGCTGAGATTTCTTCTGTTTGCCACCAGGGACTCACCCAATGAGTCCACTGGCTGTAGTCCCTTTGAGATAGTTTATGGCCACGAGGTGAGGGGTCCTCTTAAACTTATTAAGGAGAGGTTTTTGGGACACAAGGATGAGCCGTCCATGTTAGACTACATCCCCATGTTCCATGAGCAGCTCACGAGAGCCTGTGCCTCAGCTCAGGAACACCTAAAAGCCTCATAGACAGCTATGAAAAGGCAGGCAGATAAACAAGCCAAGGCCGGAACTCAAGAAGTGTCTCAGCAACATTGTTGCAGGTGCGTTTTTATTGAGTTCTCAGCAGTGCTTAAATTTATATAGTGCAAATGGCATAGAAGAATGTCACAAGGCCCTTAACAATTCCCATCTTATAGCGATCACACAGTTTGAAATAGTGGTTCCAGCCAATACGTCAAACCAGGGGGAGAAAAAGTAATGCACCTTTAATGCAATTTGTGAGTGCGAAGAGGAATTACAGCCCTTAGTCATTTGGGCATAAGTGGTGACTCACCAAGGTGGTAGGCCTTAGAGTGATTTTGAACTCAGAGGCCATTTCTGAAAGAGAATGCATTCTGTGAAATTTCAGAGATTACTGGAGTTCTCATCCCAACAGCACAAAGTGGTAGCTGAAGCAAGCAGAATTTTTTTTAGCAGCTATCAGATATGCAGTCTGGCATCATCCATCAGAGAAACCCAAAGCACCAGCCACATGTAGAGATATAGTCGCCTAGCAGATATTGATGTCCCGAAGGTAATGTGTCATTTATGAATACTTAGAATTAGAATTAGAATTAGAATATTACAGCGCTGTACAGGCCCTTCGGCCCTCGATGTTGCGCCGAGCTGTGAAACCATCTGACCTACACTACTCCATTTTCATCCATGTGTCTATCCAATGTCCACTTAAATGCCCTTAAAGTTGGCGAATCTACTACTGCTGCAGGCAGGGCATTCCACGCCCTTACTACTCGCTGAGTAAAGAAACTACCTCTCACATCTGTCCTATATCTATCACCCCTCAACTTGAAGCTATGTCCCCTCGTGTTTGCCATCACCATCCGAGGAAAAAGACGCTCACTATCCACCCTATCTAACCCTCTGATTATCTTATATGTCTCTATTAAGTCACCTCTCCTCCTCCTTCTCTCCAACGAAAACAACCTCAAGTCCCTCAGCCTTTCCTCGTAAGACCTTCCCTCCATACCAGGCAACAACCTAGTAAATCTCCTCTGCACCCTTTCCATAGCTTCCACATCCTTTCTATAATGCGGTGACCAGAACTGCACGCAATACTCCAGGTGCGGTCTCACCAGAGTCTTGTACAGCTGCAGCATGACCTCGTGGCTCCGAAACTCGACCCCCCTACTAATAAAAGCTAACACACCATATGCCTTCTTGACAGCCCTATTAACCTGGTTAGCAACCTTCAGGGATTTATGCACCTGGACACCAAGATCTCTCTGCTCATCTACACTAACAAGAATCTTCCCATTAGCCCAGTACTCTGCATTCCTGTTACTCCTTCCAAAGTGAATCACCTCACACTTTTCCGCATTAAACTCCATTTGCCATCTCTCAGCCCAGCTCTGCAGCCTATCTATGTCTCTCTGTACCCTACAACATCCTTCGGCACTATCCACAACTCCACCTACCTTAGTGTCATCTGCAAATTTACTAACCCACCCTTCTACACCCTCTTCCAGGTCATTTATAAAAATGACAAACAGCAATGGCCCCAAAACAGATCCTTGCGGTACACCACTAGTAACTAAACTCCAGGATGAACATTTGCCATCAACCACCACCCTCTGTCTTCTTTCAGCTAGCCAATTTCTGATCCAAAGCTCTAAATCACCTTCAACCCCATACTTCCGTATTTTCTGCAATAGCCTACCGTGGGGAACCTTATCAAACGCCTTACTGAAATCCATATACACCACATCCACTGCTTTACCCTCATCCACCTGTTTGGTCACCTTCTCGAAAAACTCAATAAGGTTTGTGAGGCACGACCTACCCGTCACAAAACCGTGCTGACTATCTCTAATGTACTTATTCTTTTCAAGATGATTATAAATCCTGTCTCTTATAACCTTTTCCAACATTTTACCCACAACCGAAGTAAGGCTCACAGGTCTATAATTACCAGGGCTGTCTCTACTCCCCTTCTTGAACAAGGGGACAACATTTGCAATCCTCCAGTCTTCCGGCACTATTCCTGTCAACAATGACGACATAAAGATCAAGGACAAAGGCTCTGCAATCTCCTCCCTAGCTTCCCAGAGAATCCTAGGATAAATCCCATCTGGCCCAGGGGACTTATCTATTTTCACACTTTCCAAAATTGCTAACACCTCCTCCTTGTGAACCTCAATCCCATCTAGCCTCGTAGCCTGAATCTCAGTATTCTCAACAACATTTTCTTTCTCTACTGTAAATACTGACGCAAAATATTCATTTAACACTTTCCCTATCTCCTCTGATTCCACACACAACTTCCCACTACTATCCTTGATTGGCCCTAATCTAACTCTAGTCATTCTTTTATTCCTGATATACCTATAGAAAGCCTTAGGGTTTTCCCTGATCCGATCCACCAATGACTTCTCGTGTCCTCTCCTTGCTCTTCTTAGCTCTCCCTTTAGATCCTTCCTGGCTAGCTTGTAGCTCTCAAGCGCCCTAACTGAGCCTTCACGTCTCATCCTAACATAAGCCTTCTTCTTCCTCTTGACAAGCGCTTCAACTTCTTTAGTAAACCACGGTTCCCTCGCACGACAACTTCCTCCCTGCCTCACAGGTACATACTTATCAAGGACACGCAGTAGCTGCTCCTTGAATAAGCTCCACATTTCGATTGTTCCCATCCCCTGCAGTTTCCTTCCCCATCCTACGCATCCTAAATCTTGCCTAATCGCATCATAATTTCCTTTCCCCCAGTTATAATTCTTGCCCTGCGGTATATACCTGTCCCTGCCCATCGCTAAGGTAAACCTAACCGAATTGTGATCACTGTCACCAAAGTGCTCACCTACATCTAAATCTAACACCTGGCCGGGTTCATTTCCCAGTACCAAATCCAATGTGGCATCGCCCCTGGTTGGCCTGTCTACATACTGTGTCAGAAAACCCTCCTGCACACACTGGACAAAAACTGACCCATCTAAAGTACTCGAACTATAGTATTTCCAGTCGATATTTGGAAAGTTGAAGTCCCCCATAACAACTACCCTGTTACTCTCACCCCTGTCGAGAATCATCTTCGCTATCCTTTCCTCTACATCTCTGGAACTATTCGGAGGTCTATAAAAGACTCCCAACAGGGTAACCTCACCTCTCCTGTTTCTAACCTCAGCCCATACTACCTCAGTAGACGAGTCCTCAAACGTCCTTTCTGTCGCTGTAATACTCTCCTTGATTAACAATGCCACACCCCCCCCTCTTTTACCATCTTCTCTGTTCTTACTGAAACATCTAAATCCCGGAATCTGCAACATCCATTCCTGCCCCTGCTCTACCCATGTCTCCGAAATGGCCACTACATCGAGATCCCAGGTACCAACCCATGCTGCAAGCTCACCCACCTTATTCCGGATGCTCCTGGCGTTGAAATAGACACACTTTAAACCAGTTTCTTGCTTGCCAGTGCCCTCTTGCGTCCTTGTAACCATATCCCTGACCTCACTACTCTCAACATCCTGTACACTGGCACTACAATTTGGGTTCCCATTCCCCTGCTGAATTAGTTTAAACCCCCCCGAAGAGCACTAGCAAACCTCCCCCCCAGGATATTGGTACCCCTCTGGTTCAGGTGAAGACCATCCTGTTTGTAGAGGTCCCACCTACCCCAGAAAGAGCCCCAATTATCCAGGAAACCAAATCCCTCCCTCCTGCACCATCCCTGCAGCCACGTGTTCAACTCCTCTCTCTCCCTATTCCTCGCTTCGCTATCACGTGGCACGGGCAACAACCCAGAGATAACAACTCTGTTTGTTCTTGCTCTAAGCTTCCACCCTAGCTCCCTAAATTTCTGTCTTAAATCCCCATCTCTCTTCCTACCTATGTCGTTGGTGCCTATGTGGACCACGACTTGGGGCTGCTCCCCCTCCCCATTAAGGATCCCAAAAACACGATCCGATAAATGTGTCATGAATATAGTTAGGGTAGTTGGCGTGCACATATATGTTCTTGATATCTTCATGGAATGGAGTCCTTTCATATGAATGCAAATGCATATATCATTAACAAGTTCACAGATATGTGAGTGCAGTCAAAATTTACCCCCTGACATTGTGCAGTAGTGTAACATGTGTGAAACAGAATCAACAGCCTGCTTTCCATCTCTTCCAATTTTTATTACCATTGACTTCAAATCTACTCCAGTGAGTCCCAAGATGTTAGGGAAGTCGGTGTTAATAAAGAATGAATTCTATGATTTCTCTTGCTGCTGTTGGGGTAGTGAGAAGTTGGTGTAAAGAGATATTGGGATAAATTTTCATTGCTTGGGCAGAATGGATTGGAAACCCATTGTAGGACCTAAAATCAAGGTCATGGAAGTGGGATGGGTTCTATAGCAGGCGGGTGATCTCATATTAGCACCCACATTGAGAAGATGAAAATTTATCCTGTTCACTTTGGCAAAGCAGTGACTGGAGAAACAATTTAGGTCAGTTCAGGCAAACTGATGTGTACGGCTGCTCTCGATAGGATCCGAAAGCAGAGTATAGTATTTATACAGAGTGCAGCAATCTGGCAGGCCATGACTGTTGCTCACCCAAGTATTCCAAGGCATCGTGTTGGCCAAGTAGAGTTCCTTCTTAAATCTAAATCTGTGAGTGCATCTTTAGCTATATGAATCAGCAAAACTGGCCCAATATCTAGAAATTCTCAATGATGCATCTCTTTCAGAATCCTGCTGCATTTGCACCACCTGTAACTGGTGTTCATCCTGACCGCCAAAAATGGACAACACAAATTAAAACCCATTTACTATTCTGGCTCATCACTATGTAGAGGAAAAACTTTCACTTTAAACCCACTGTATTTGTATGTGGACTTGTGGGCCCTGAATTTAAAGCAGAAGGGGTGGGTACAGTGCATGTGAGTCCTAAAGCAGGCGGCACACCCATGGAGTCCAGGGGCAGGGAAGTCCCACCAATCGCAATGGCTAGGCCTCATTTGAATCAATTTTCCTGAAGTCCAACCCCACCCTGAACTCGGTCAGATCCACCACCTGGTTGGCCAGGCTGGAGCGAGAATTGAGGCGGACAAAACATGGGGCATAAGGGAAAGGGGCCAGGCATGAGGTAAGGCCTGGTGGGTGGGAAGGGTGGAGAGGTTCCCAAAAAGTTGCCAATGCAGGGAGGGAGAGGGAGTCCCAAAGATTTGTTCCTGCTCTTCTGAATAATCAAAAATATTACTTACCTTGGCCTCATTCTGCTGCATCCTGCCAGTTTTGCTTGACAGGTTTGACACTGAACAGGTCTCATCGAGTCTTCATAAAAATCACATTGAAGCTCTGAATATCTTGTTGGGCTCAACTTTTACATATAAACATATACACTTGCCCGCAGTGGGAACCTTGGCCAACTTCAAAGTCAGTGAAATTAAGTTGTCGCCGGGCTGGAACAGTGTGGCCTCAAGTCAGTTTAGGGACTCAGCCTGATCTTATCCCAGCCCTCACATCATTCTACTAGGCAGGTGGGAGGGGTTGGGGTAGAATGGGCCCTCAAGTGATGTATGACAAGGCAGCTCACAGGGAGCACAGGAAAAATATGCAGTTTCCGTGGAACAATTAAATGCCTTAGAGTAAACACTGCAAAATTATCGAGACACTCTTAAGCAGAATTTAACTACAAGTTGCTGTATCTGAGTTTTTTTTTATTCATTCATGGGATGTGGGCATCGCTGGCCAGGCCAGCATTTATTACCCATCCCTAATTGCCCTTGAGAAGGTGGTGGTGAGCTGCCTTCTTGAACCGCTGCAGTCCATTTGGGGTAGGTATACCCACAGTGCTGTTAGGAAGGGAGTTCCAGGATTTTGACCCAGCAACAGTGAAGGAACGGCGATTTAGTTCCAAGTCAGGATGGTGTGTGACTTGGAGGGGAACTTGCAGGTGTTCCGAGGCATTTGCTGCCCTTGTCCTTCTCGTTGGTAGAGGTCACGGGTTTGGAAGGTGCTGTCGAAGGAGCCTTGGTGCATTGTTGATTTACCAATCTTTAATAGTGTCTGAGCCTTCAGTTTATTTACAATTATAATTCCTGTTAGGTTATGCTTTTATTTCAGATGTTAAACTGAAATAGACTCTGAAAGAAAAAACATAATAAAATTCTGTCATATACAGTCGACAATGATACATTAATATCTAGAACAATTTCGACATTAACTCAGTACATGGAGTCCTTGGAAGAATATCAGAGAAACAGACATCAGGAGTGGTCCGCATAATTTAACAGACTGTAACTTGGGCTCATATACATTTGATACACTTCTGCTATAAATGCATTTTTTTAAGTTTAGCATTTATCTGGCTTTTTTACTGACGGGTGCTCGAAATCATATTAATAAGTGGCACCTAGCATTGGTCTGTACTGTATAAAATATGGAGGATATACGGCAGGGAGAGGAGGAATATATGAAAAATAGCACTGAGAGATGCAGAGATGTCTAAGTCATGACCGTCACAAAGTGATTCATTTTCTGCAGTCTGTCACTATCCCAGTCCATAATTCACATATCATGTTGTCATGCAAGCCAACATGACTCATTTCATAGAACTTCTTTCTCCAGTTTAGAAGGTTGTTGGTTTCAACTCCACCAGGCTTGGGGGCATAATCTAGATTGATAATTCTAGTGTTGTGCTCAGGAAGAATATGTCAAATGAAATGTTAAATCAAGATTCCAATCTGCCTGCTGTAGAAGGTTCAGTTGAATATTCAAGATATCACAGCACTATTCAAAGAAGAGCAGGGAGTTCTGCCGATGTTTTGCCAACATTCCTCACCTAAAAGAGATTAAGTGGCCCTCCATCTTATTTCTGTTTGTGGGATGATGTTGGTGTTATGTGGTACCAAGTTTGCATTTGCAACAACAATAGAATCACAGAAGCTTACAGCACAGATGGAGGCCATTCAGCCCACCGTACCTGTTCTGGCTGTTTTAATGACCCACTCCCCTGCTCTTGCTCCACAGCTCTGTAATTTTCTTCACTTGAGGTATTTATCCAAACCCTTTTGAAAGTTACTAGTGAATCTGTTTCCGCTACTCACACAGTGCATTCCATACTTTGCCAAGTCTAAAACCAAACAAAGGAAAATATAATGGCAGTGTAGAGGTGTGATTATGGTTAAATTAGTTTTTTAAATTGCTGATGAAAATTAATTGGAAACGTTAATAGCTAATGTCTTCACATCATAAGATACAGGAGTGAGTTGGAAGCTGTTTTAATAGCTGAACTTTTGCTGTTAATTTACATTTTAGATGTTTCCAGTCAGTTCACTTAAAAAAAAAGACTGTCCAGTGTGTTAACCCTAGTGTTAGTGCTGAGATGTTAGCTATGTTGGTACTGTTTGAGCTCTGGTCTCTTGAAGGTTTCTGCCATTGGGGGCTGAAGCTGATCACCTGTTCTGCTGTTTACATTGTCAAGTAAAACCAGATCAGCAATAAAGGATGATAAACCGACATGGGAATGAGAGAGTAAAAAGCCAAATGACAAACAAATGCCTGCAATGGAGGAGAAAGCCACAACAAAGTAGGCAGTGGTTGGGGAGAAAGTAAATGTCTGTCATAAAAACTGGCTAACCGGGAGGGCATCAGGGCAATTGCAGAAATGTCACAACTTAAAACACAAGTTCAGCCCCAGCTGGAGTATTGTGTCATTTTAGGAAGAACATGAAGACTTTGCAGAGGGTACAGAAGAGATTTACCAGTATGGTTCCAGGGTTGAGGGATTACAGTTACGTGGACAGAATGGAAAAGTTGGGATTGTTCTCCTTGGAGCAGAGAAATCTAAGAGGAGATTTGATAGAGGTGTTTAAAATCAGGAAAGGTTTAGATAGACTAAATAATGAGAAGCTGTTTCCAGTGGCTGAGGGATCGATTATGAGAGGCCTCGTGGCGGCCGCCCCATTGCTTGGCGACGGGACCCGCATTAAAATATGTAAATGCCTATTTACCATGCACGCTGCAGCGATTCTGCCAGCGGGTTGGTATCTTCACTGTGGCGCCAGCAATGACATGTCTTCGAATCCCTGTTCAGGGAAACGAGGCGCGACACCTGTGGGTAGGGGGAGGAGATGTTTTTCTTTGTGCGGGAGGGGGGGAGCGGGGTTACAATGACTTGGGTTGGTCGAAGAGAAGTGATGAGAAGGGGTAAAGGTCAAAGGTTCCGAACTTTGTTGGGGGGGGGGGGTGGGGGGGAGGGGAAGGCCAAATTTTCAAGGTAGGTGCTCCAGGGGGAAAAGGGCAGAAATGTTGTGTTATGCCATTGGATGGGTGGGAGAGTGTAAGGAAATGTTATTTTATTTATTTTTAAAATCTTTAACGTAACTGTCCCATTAAAATTTAAATGCTGTGTGAGGGCTCTAAGCCCTTTAAAAATGGTGCCGGCACCTGCGCATTGGACATGGTAATGACGTGGGCCCAATGTGTGCGGGTCGCAAATTTTTACGCCCGCCGCCTACTTTGCGATGGACTCTTAAAATGGAAGCAAAAATCAAAATTGCCTTAGGACATTTTGTTGTTTTCTGCTATTACTACATAACCCAGGAATGATATGCTGGGGAGTATGCCAATGCCAAGAGGTGAGAAGGAAAGGCAGGAAAATCGTTGGCTGGAATTTTTTATTGGGCGGGGGTTCCCGTCCACCAGCCGAAAAGTCGGTAGTGATCCCGCCTCCGCCAGGCCTGGGAAACCAGACTGGGATTTTTCATTCCCCAGGCCCTTGAGGCAGCTTGAGGCAGGAAGTCCCGCCTAATGGAGCTGCCGGCCAATCAGCGGGCCGGCAACTCTTAGTCCCAGCAGCGCTTTCAGGAGCGGTAGCCACTGCTCGGACTTACACCCAGCCATCGCAAGAGGATGAAGGATGGCAGCGGAAAAAAGGTAAATTTTTAGGACTCCACCGGGGACAATCGGTTGGGCCCTGGTGAGGCAAGGGGGGTTGGTTAGGGGGGCAAGGGGAGTGTTGTGCATTGGGGCAGTTGAGTCTTCGGGGGCGGCCCTCCACGGGGCACAGGGTGCCCAATCAGGTGGGCCCCCCAACTGGCTGATTTCACCCGTGGTGGAGGGTGGAGGCCCTTAAGTACCAGTTAATTGGTCACTTAAGGGCCTTGATTGGTCTGGGGTGGGTGCGCCCATTCTTGCCGCCATCACCCTGCGTAAAATTGCTCCGGTGGCGGGAGGGGTTTGGGAATGCTCCCCCTCCCCCACCTCTCACTTCATTTTAAACTCCCCTACCACAAGCCTGCTCATTTGGGGGGCGTAAAATTCTGGCCATTATTTTGGAGTTAAAATTTCGTCTAGCAGTTTCCTGCTAGGATTCTCAGTGCTTTTTGTTCCTCCAGTATCTGGTCGACATGTAATAAATGCTTATAAATTTCTAACTATTTGAAGTGATCCCTTCCATCCATGGTACAATACAGTTGGTTCAAAATCCTAGGTGATGTCCTTACCGTTTAGGTCTGTGGGCATTTTCTTCTGTGCTGTCCATTTATTGATTACTTGTTGAGATTCAAGTTTTGAAGAGATTTGAAGGCATTTTTCTTCCCTTTCCCTTGATTTCCTTACAATATGTAACCAAGATGGTAGCTGGCATCCTAACCAGAAATAATTGCTGTTACCTCTTTGGAAACTATTGGATGTACACATAGTCTTGGGTTGAATTTCCTGCCCTAGAGAAGTGCATTCAGGACATTCAGCCATGACAGCATGGCTAAGGTTAGGAACTCATGTATAAGGTGTAGAAAGAATAGGCATCTTATCTTACAATATGTATTATGAATTCACAATTTCATTATATCTTGTCGGATTGAATAGGTTTCTTACGGAAAATTGTGTTGGACATTTTGGCAACAAATATCTGAAGGAATTTCTATCAGATTATCTCACAAAATATCTGCATGTTGTAAAGGAAACCAACTTTGCCCACTGCCAATGAACCAATACCTCAGTAAGAAGTCAATATAGACAGATGAGAAGTGAAAGGAAGAATGTTTGCAAGCAAAATACATTTGTGGATCTTCCGAATGTTTGGACAAAAACGAGGCCTGTGTTGAGCTATGTTTTGGAGGGTCAGGTCACCACAATTTCCTGTTAAGATTTCCTCTACTGTGAGAAAGTAATTACCATCCAAAATGGTAGAGTTTTTCAACTCTGTTTTATGTCGATTGTATAAGCCCATCAGAATCCTGCACTAGAGATGAATAGAATCGCTCTTCATTGTTGGTAGTGTGTGTATATGTAGTGTTACGATCAGGTGAGGAGGGGTTGAAGGGCTCCCCTCTTGTCCCTCTCCTTGTTTGACCGCAACAGGGTTTATTTCTTTTTTTAAAGTGAATTTTGCTTGCCAATTCAGTGAGTGCTTAACTATTTACGTGCTATGATCATAAAAGAACCCATCAGACAGGTTTTGTTGAATTTAACAAAGAAAGAGGTGAGCTTTATTGTACTTAAACTGATCTAAGTAAAATAATAAACTACACTCCAACTTTCACACTCGAGGTTCACACACACACAGAAATAGGTTACAGAGTGGGGAAGAATAGATTGGTCGGAATGGAGTCGAGAGCAATAAAAAGGGGTATACAGTTTGTGGAGTTTGGTGACTCAGTTGACATCCAGCTGAACACGGTGGGCATGTGGACAGCACATTTGGTGGTTCTCCGGGAAATAGCGGTGCAGATGAGTTCCTTCACAGAGCCTCTGTCTGCCGCAGTGATAGATTTAGGTGGTCATGGCCTGAGAGCAGGGTTTGAAAATTGCAAGGTGGTCTGGAGAGAGAGAGAGAGAGAGAGAGAGAGGGACCTCACTTGGGTCTTCTCTGATCAGTGTCTAGTTGCTTGTCTGGCTGCAGAGAGAGAAAAAACAGCTTAAAACACACAGATGGTCAGCCTGTCATTTGATGGCTCAGTGTGTATTTCCTCTTGCAACTTAATTAGTTCATGTCTAGGAATTCCCTTCTCTCAGTTAGGGTCCCATTGTTCAAGTGATTGCCTTTGAGTGACTCAGCTCCACCAATTTAATGTCCCAAGTGATTGACTTTAATGTCTTGTGAATGGGGACAGGCCAGGTGATTCACTCAAAATTCCACAAGTCACTGTTCTGGACAGGACTGGCCAGACAATTCGACTCCACCTCAATACCTTGGAATGTAGAGTTTTTGATACAAATTGTAGTGACCATTTTAACTGCGAGCAGTCACCTTTTAACTGTTCCTTTTCCATTTAAAAATTTTATTTCAGGTTTCCAGCCGATGGGTTTAAAAAATCATAATTTGGCATAACACATCTTCATGCCACCTCCACTCCACATAGAATGAAATGTGATGACAGGAGCATTTCATTACAAGTTTGTAAAACAAGAAAGCAACGAAAGAAAGTGTACACACATTCATCCTCAAACACTCACTTCTCAATCTCACACTGCCATAGCTATGCTTTGGTTTAATTTTCATCTGGGATGATTCTGTTTTGAGTTAGATTCTAGATAAAGCATCAGCTGTCACATTGTATTTTTCCTGAAATGTGGGTTATCTTTAGGTGGTAGAGTTGCAAAAGCAGGCTAAATTGAAATAGCCTTGCATTCTGGGTTTTGAATTTCTCCACAAATGCTACAGGATTGTGGTCAGTGTAGACTATGGTCTCCCTATATCCATTTTGGACATATATCTCAAATCCAGCAACAGTCCCAAACCTTCCTTTTCCACAGTAGAGTATCTCTTTAGATGCTCATTTAATTTTTTGGGAGAAGTACCCAACTGGTCTCTCAATGCCTGACTCATCATCTTCGAGCAGGACAGCACCTATCCTTATGTCACTAGCATCCACTGCCGCTTTAAATGGTTTATTAAAGTTTGGAGCTGTCAGTACTAGTTCGCTGGTTAAGATGGCTTTCAGCCTCTCGAAAGCTGTTTGGCACCCCACCGCCACCACCGCCCCCCCCCTCTCTCCCCCCGATCACACTACCTTCACTCTTTTCTTTTTATTTATTCGTTCATGGGATGTGGGCGTTGCTGGCTAGGACAGAATTTATTGCCTTCCCCAATTGCCCTTGAGAAAGTGGTGGTGAGTTACTTTCTTGAACTGCTGCAGTCCTTGGGGTATAGGTACATCAGCACGGCTGTTAAGAAGGGAGTTCCAGGATTTTGATACAGCGACAGTGAAGGAACGGCGATATAGTTCCAAGTCAGGATGGTGTGTGGCTTGGAGGGGAACTTGCAGGTGGTGGTGGTCCCATGCATCTGCTGCCCTTGTCCGTCTAGGTGGTAGAGGTCTTTTCTGTAATAAGTCTGTCAGTGGGGCAGCTATAGTGCTGAAGTTTGGGACAAACTTGCGGTAAAACCCACACATCCCCAAAAATCGCATTATTTCCCATTTGGTCGTGAGGATGGGAAAATCCATCAACACCTGTTCCTTCGCTGTTCTGGGCAGCACTAGCCCTGGACCCATAACATGCTCTCGGTAGGTTACTTCGGTTTAGTGAACCTGCTCTTTGCAAGATTTACCACTAGGTCAGCTGACTATAACCTTCAGAAGAGGGCTCCTAACTGGTCTAGGTGCTCCGCCCCTCCCCAAGTGTGACTGTATGATAATAGAACATCCAGGTACACTGCACAGCTAGGCGGGCCAGCCACTACCTGGTTATCAGCTTTTGGAAGGTGGCTGGGGCATTTCTTAATCCAAAGGGCATCACTTGGCACTGGAATAAGCTGTCTGGGGTGACAAAAGCTGAGATAGCTTTAGCTTGGGTGGTGAAGGGAACCTGGCAGTATCCTTTTAATAAGTCTATCTTGGTGATGTTGATGGCGTTTCCTATTCTATGAATACATTCTTCCGGGCGGAGAATTAGGTAGGAGTCAGCTCTGGTCACTGCATTAACCTTCCTCTAATCAATGCAGAGCCTTGTTGAGCCATCGGGCTTGGGTGCGAGTACAACTAGGGAACTCCAGCTGCTCTTGCTGGGCTCAATTAGCTCGTGCTCCAGCATATATTGAATTTCCTCACGAACCTGGGTCAGTTTCCTGGAACCTAGGCAATAGGGATTTTGTTTTATGGGAGGGGTCTCTGCTACTTCGACAGCATGTAAGGTTAGGGTTGTACACCCTAGTTTGTCCCTACAGTTCTCATTAAATGCTGTGAGCAGTCTTGTTAGAGCTGTTGTCTGTTCTGTATTTAAATGTAGTTAACCGGATGGTAGGGGGTTCGATTTGGGAATCCTCCAGGCATCCCTCTAACTTGTCTTCACTGTCCCTTTCATCCTCCTCCCTCCTGACTGCCTGACAGACCTGTGCTTGTTTGTCCCTTTCCTGGCTGTGATACTGCTTTAACATATTGATGTGGCAGAGCCTTTGCCTTTTCATACAAACTGGGGTGTCAATTAAATAATTTGTCTTGCTAATTCTCTTTACTGCTCTGCATGGACCACTGAACCGATCTTTCAGTGCATTGCGACCGAGGTGGGAGGAGTGCACTGTCTGTTCTAGTTCCACTTCTCCACAGGTCCCAACATATATTTAAATGTTTATCCAGTTCCTGATATGATCAATCATAGACTCTACTCTTTATCCCAGAATAAAATACACCAACCAGTTTTCAGTAATAAACAACAAAATTATCAGTTTATTATAAAACAAGACTTAACCAGTAATGAAGCAAAGCAATAATACAGAGTGAAATATGAAAGTTCCCTTGTTACCTTAGCCCCTCAAACAAATACACTCACACACGCACACACGCACACAAAACCAGTTAACCAAAAAATAGAGATTTTTATATTTCGAGCTCTTAGAAAAAAAAGAATAATTGGGCCAAATACTTGCTAATTCTTGAAGGAAAAAAGAGAAGATATGGAAAGATGTCAGTTGTCTTTTTTTGGTTTTTTTTTATTCATTCATGGGATGTGGGCGTCGCTGGCCAAGCCAGCATTTATTGCCCATCCCTAACTGCCGGTGGGACAGGAAGTACCCGGGGATGGTGATGGCAGTGTCTGGGACATTGTCTGTAAGGTATGATTCCGTGAGAATGACTATGTCAGGCTGTTGCTTGACTAGTCTGTGGAACAGCTCTCCCACACAAATACAGTGGTTTTAAAGTGAAAGTTTTTCCTCTACATAGTGATGAGCCAGAATAGTAAATGGGTTTTAATTTGCGTTGTCCATTTTTGGCGGTCAGGATGAACGCCAGTTACAGGTGGTGCAAATGCAGTAGGATTCTGAAAGAGATGCATCATTGAGAATTTCTAGATATTGGGCCAGTTTTGCTGATTCATATAGCTAAAGATGCACTCACAGATTTAGATTTAAGAAGGAACTCTACTTGGCTAACATGATGCCTTGGAATACTTGGGTGAGCAGCAGTCATGGCCTGCCAGATTGCTGCACTCTGTATAAATACTATACTCTGCTTTCAGACCCTATCGAGAGCAGCCGTACACATCAGTTTGCCTGAACTGACCTAAATTGTTTCTCCAGTCACTGCTTTGCCAAAGTGAACAGGATAAATTTTCATCTTCTCAATGTGGGTGCTGATATGAGATCACCCGCCTGCTATAGAACCCATCCCACTTCCATGACCTTGATTTTAGGTCCTACAATGGGTTTCCAATCCATTCTGCCCAAGCAATGAAAATTTATCCCAATATCTCTTTACATCAACTTCTCACTACCCCAACAGCAGCAAGAGAAATCATAGAATTCATTCTTTATTAACACCGACTTCCCTAACGTCTTGGGACTCACTGGAGTAGATTTGAAGTCAATGGTAATAAAAATTGGAAAATATGGAAAGCAGGCTGTTGATTCTTTTTCACACATTTTACACTACTGCACAATGTCAGGGGGTAAATTTTGACTGCACTCACATATCTGTGAACTTGTTAATGATATATGCATTTGCATTCATATGAAAGGACTCCATTCCATGAAGATATCAAGAACATATATGTGCACGCCAACTACCCTAACTATATTCATGACACATTTATACTTCTAAGTATTCATAAATGACACATTACCTTCGGGACATCAATATCTGCTAGGCGACTATATCTCTACATGTGGCTGGTGCTTTGGGTTTCTCTGATGGATGATGCCAGACTGCATATCTGATAGCTGCTAAAAAAAATTCTGCTTGCTTCAGCTGCCACTTTGTGCTGTTGGGATGAGAACTCCAGTAATCTCTGAAATTTCACAGAATGCATTCTCTTTCAGAAATGGCCTCTGAGTTCAAAATCACTCTAAGGCCTACCACCTTGGTGAGTCACCACTTATGCCCAAATGACTAAGGGCTGTAATTCCTCTTAGCACTCACAAAATGCATTAAAGGTGCATTATTTTTTCTCCCCCTGGTTTGACGTATTGGCTGGAACCACTATTTCAAACTGTGTGATCGCTATAAGATGGGAATTGTTAAGGGCCTTGTGACATTCTTCTATGCCAATTGCACTATATAAATTTAAGCACTGCTGAGAACTCAATAAAAACGCACCTGCAACAATGTTGCTGAGACACTTCTTGAGCTGCACTCAATGAGCTGGAATCTATTGTCATGCTAGGCCCCCACCTGCCATGAATGAGGCACATTAATTTTGTCATGAACATTGATTTTAAACTGTTACTGGAGTGAGGGGAGAACTTGTTGAACGGGCTGGAAGGGATGTTTGCATATTGGCAGACAGTGTTTGGAAGGACAAAACAGCCATTCCCTGACATTCAACCAACAACGGACTTTTGATCACCAGATGTTGAAGGTGGGGGAGCTCGCATTCCAGGTTGATTGCTAAGATGGCCAAATACACAAACAGATATCGTCAAACCCACTAGTCACATGACTAACCTGCTGGGCAACCTGAGTTTTTTGAATTTGTGCAAACAGTTTGGGCAGAAAGCTGCTTGCTCCTGGACTGAGAAGATCTCTCTCCTGTCTGCTCCGACCCCTGCCTCTGAATCAAGTGAAGACATATGAACCCCAAGAGAAAAAAAGTCTCCTATAGAAAATAAGGTTTAAGAAGAATACTGGCCCCAATGAAAAGCAAGATCTACCTACAATCAAGGACTGTACAGTGAGCTCAAAGAACCATAACAACTCTTCAGATATTGCCTCAAACTTTTCCATTTTATTTCTTCTGCTCTCTTCTGTCTCTATCTGCATGTGTGTATCACGTATGCATGCTAGCGTGGGCACATCATGCATCCATAGACATTAACCGAGTTAGAGTTTAAGTTTAATAAATTTCTACTTTTCTTCTTTAAACCGAAGTTAGCCTGTTTGTGCTGGTTTCTTTGCCTTATAATTGGAAAGCGGTGAAAGAAGATTCACCATCGGGGAAATAAAAACATGGTGTCTTTAAAATTTAACCCTGTTACAGTAAGACCGGGTGAAGGCTGAAAGGGAACCCTCGACCTCTTTCTCACCTGGTCGTAACACTATAAAACTTTGCTGAAGCTGTTGTGCAGCTGCGTGGCTCTATTGGTTTTCCCTTTGTCGAATTAGCTGAACGTGTGGGAAATCTGCTATATCCAGAAGACCTTGCATTTGCTCATTCACTTAAAGGCCCTTTTTGAGAAATATGATGTGTTTCATGTATTATTTGTGGGGATGATCCTTGTTTTCAATTTGATACAGCTAAGCACTTCCTCCAAGATATCTATCTGTTGAGCCCTGGGATAGGTTAATATCAATTATGAAGGATTTTGTTAGGATAGATAGGAAAGAAACCTGTTTCCATTGTCAAGAGGGTCAGTAACCAGAGGGCACAAATGTGACATAATTGGCAAAATAACCAGAGGGGAGATGAGAATTTTTTCCTTTAATTTTCTTGGCGACCTACCCAAATCCAATGGATCCACTAAAATAAAAGCAAAATACTGCAGATGCTGGAAATCTGAAATAAAAACAAGAAATGCTGAAAATACTCAGCAGGTCAGGCAGCATCTGTGGACAGAGAAGTAGAGTTAACATTTCAGGTGAGTGACCCTTGATCAGACGTTCCGATGAAGGGTCACTGACCTGAAACGTTAACTCTGCTTCTCTCTTCACAGATGCTGCCAGGCCTGCTGAGTATTTCCAGCATTTCTTGCTTTTATTCCAACAGATCCACTGTCTGGCCAGTGGGCGGGAGTAGCGATTCAGTGGTAGGAGGTCAGAGCTGAGATCAGTTCCCCCAGCAGTCAGGTAACTGGTGGGGAGGGCTCAAAAGGCAATTAGGATGGTGTAGGGGTGGGAGAAGAGGGGTATCGCATGGCAAGAGAGGCCAGGCTTTCTTATGGAGCCCAGAGAAATATACGAACATAGAAATATATGAAGATATGAATTAAGAGCAGAATTAGGCCAGTCAGCCCCTCTAGCCTGCTCCACCATTCAATAATGGCTGATCTGTTTGTGTCTCAAATTCCACACTCCTGTCTACCCCTATAACCTTTGACTCCCTTGCCTAACAAGAATCCATCTACCCCCATCTTAAAATTATTCAATGACCCTGCCTCCACCACCTTCTGAGGTAGTGAATTCCAAAGTCACACAACCTTCTGACAGAAAAAAGTTCTCCTTATCGCTGTCCTAAAAGAGTGACCCCTATTTTTAAAACAGTACCCCCTAGTTCTGGACTCTCCCACCAGAAAAAACATTGTTTCCACATCCACCTTGTCAAGACCATTCAGGATCTTATATACTTCAATCAAGTCTCCCCTCACTCTCTAAACTCCAGTGAAAACAATCCCAGGCTGTCCGACCTTTCTTCATAAGACAACTCGTTCATTCCAGGTATCAATCGAATAAACCTCCTTTGAACTGCCTCCAATGCATTCACATCCTTCCTCAAATAAGGATATCAAAACTGCACACAGTATTCGAGATGTGGTCTCACCAATGCCCCATATAACTGAAGCATAACATCCTTACTTTTATTTTTAATTCATTTTGTAATATGGGCTAGCATTCCATTAGCCTTCTTTAGGACTTGCTGTACTAACTTTTTGTGACTCATGCACGAGAATACCTAGATCCCTCTGCACCTCGGAGTTCCGCAGTCGTCCTCTATTTAAGTAATACTCTGATTTTTTTATTCTTCTTGCCAAAATGAACAACTTCATATTTTCCAACATTATTCTCCATCTGCCAGATTTTTGCCCACTCACTCAACCTATCTATATCGATCTGCAACCTCCTTATGTCATCTTCACAGCATACTTTCCTAACTATCTTTGTGTCATCTGCAAATGTAGTTACCATGCCATCACTCTCCTCATCTAAGTCATTCATTTAAATTGTAAAAAGTTGAGGCCCCAGCACAGACCCCTGCAGGACTCCACTCGTCACATCCTGCAATCAGAAAAGGACCCATTTATCCATACTCTCCGTTTTCTGCCAGCCAGCCTATCTTCTATCCATGCTACTATGTTACCCCCTACACCATGAGCTCCTACCTAATGCAATAATCTTTTATGTGGCACCTTGTCAAATGCCTTCTGGAAATCCAAGTACAGTACATCAATGGGCTTCCCTTTATCCACGCCACATGTTACTCCTTCAAAGAACTCCAATAAATTGGTTAAACATGATCTCCCTTTCTCAAAGCTATGCTGACTATTCCCGATTACCTTGAGTTCTTCTAAGTGCCCAGCAATAGCCTCCTTAATGATCGATTCGAACACCTTCACCATGGCAGATGTCAAGCTAACTGGCCTATAGTTACCTGATTTCTGCCTCCCTCCCCCACTTCTTCAATAGAGGGGCTATATTTGTTACTTTCCAGTTGATGGAACCTTTCCAGAATCTAGCGAATTTTGAAAAATTAACACCAACGCATCAACTACCTCATTAGCCACCTCGTTTAAGATCCTAGAATGAAGCCCATTAGGACCCGGGGACTTTCTTTTTTTTATTTTAGAGATACAGCACTGAAATAGGCCCTTCGGCCCACCGAGTCTGTGCTGACCATCAACCACCCATTTATACTAATCTACACTAATCCCATATTCCTACCACATCCCCACCTGTCCCGATATTTCCCTACCACCTACCTATACTCGGGGCAACTTATAATGGCCAATTTACCTATCAACCTGTAAGTCTTTGGTTGTGGGAGGAAACCAGAGCACCCGGCGAAAACCCAAGTGGTCACAGGGAGAACTTGCAAACTCCGCACAGGCAGTACCCAGAATTGAACCCGAGTCGCTGGAGCTGTGAGGCTGCGGTGCTGACTTGAAATATTTCTCCAGGACCACAAGAATGCCTAAAAGAAAATTAAATGTTTCACCTGTCTAGGCATTTTCTTGTCCACTAACCCCCTCCCAGCAGGTCTGGCCCAATGAGGAATGCATCACTGGTCCCCCACTGAGGCCTCCAACTAAAATTGCAGTTCAGGTCCCAATGACATCATATTTAAAGAGGATCCTGCCACCTTGGAACAGGTGTCCTACTCAGCTGCTCAAAAGAACAAGTTACCATTCGACATAATGGGAAGCCAGTGGGATCAGAGGGGATACATCATGCCCTCATTTTAATTGCCCCTTTGCCCAGTTTCCGCCAGATTGGGGGAATTAAAATGGGGCCCGAGTCTGATGCTTTTTGCTGTCAGTTCAATAATAAACCAACAGATGTTGGAACAAATCCATTTGAATTCCAATATCTAAAGGCCTCGCACTATGTTGAATCAAACCATTCTACTCCATATGGAAATAAGAAGGAGCAATTTGTGATTATTCAGATCCTCTCCAAAATCAACATTTTCTTTGCCTCCAGGATCATTTCTACCGAACTCTATTACCTGTGCAGCAAAGTGTGCTGCATGAATGATAAAGGTAAAATTGTGCAAGGTTTGTCACTGCTTGTCGAATTGGCCAAATTACTTGCCCTAGGAGAGACCCTGTTGTTAACATGAGGCTAGAAATCATCTGGTTAAAATATGTCTGTTAAAGTAACAGAAATGTCAATCAAATATGTTTGTTCACCCACTAATATTAACAACAGTAATTAGTGTCAGCTGTGGCTCAGCTGGAGCACTTCTGCCTCTAAGTCAGAAGATTGTGGATTTGGAGAGTCCCTCCAGAGCACAAAATCCAGATGAACAGTCCCATTCAGTACTTAGGGAGTGTTGACACAATAAACTGAGGCTCCTCTGCCCTCTCAGATGAGTGTAAAAGATCCCATGGCACTATTTTGAAGAACAGCAGAGGAGTTATCCTGGCCAATATTGGTTCTGCCAATATTTATCCCTCAATCAATTTCACTAAAACAGATTATTTGGTTATTGTCACACTGCTGTTTTTGGGAGCTTGATGTGGTCAAATTTTTATTTATTAATTGCATTTAGAGATACAGCACTGAAACAGGCCCTTCGGCCCACCAAGTCTGTACTGACCAACAACCACCCATTTTATACTAATCCTACATCAACCCCGTATTGCCTACCACATTCCCACAATTCTCTGACCACCTACCTACACTAGGGGCAATTTACAATGGCCAATCTACCTATCACCCTGCAAGTCTTTGGCTGTGGGAGGAAACCGGAGCACCCGGCAGAAACCCACACAATCACAGGGAGAACTTGCAAACTCCACACAGTACCCAGAACTGAACCTGGGTCGCTAGAGCTGTGAGGCTGCGGTGCTAACCACTGCACCACTGTGCCGCCCACGTTGTCTGTTACATTTCCTACATTACACAATGACTACACTTCAAAAGTACTTCACTGGCTGTAAAGTTCTTGGGATGTCCTGAGGTCATAAAAAGTGCTTTATAAACAGAAGTATTTCTTTTCTTTTGATTTCTAGGGTCTGATCACAAGCATTTGTAACAACTAGCCCAATGTGTACAGTTGAGTTGTGTGCCTGGCCAGTGTTGGAATGGCTGTGCAAAAATGATCTATTGTCACATGAGATTTGTTCATATCCTGTGTTTTACTTTGGAGGTTTCTGGGAGAAAAAGAGTAAAAGTCCAACTATCTCTGCATTTAAACATCTTTCCCTCTTTTACCGCCTCGAGGGCTGGAACAAGGTCTTGTAGCCATTATAAACCTTTAGTTTCAGTAATGGACTATCAGAAACACAGAGGTTAGTTCTCAGTTTGGTCAGGGGTCAAAAAACTGGCAGTTGCAGATCTGCCATACATTACACATCCCGGCAGAATTTTCACTCCATTGAAAATTACTCCCAGTGAATGACCTCAGTTTAATAAGTACGTTATAAAAATAATTTTCAGATTTATGCTGCTTGTGGCAAAACCCACTAGCCGGAACCAAATATTGGAAATTTGGGAGTGGGCTGCCCATGGTGGAGATAAGGAGACATCATTTTTATACAGCGAGTTGTTATGATCTGGAGTCTTTGGAGCAAAGGAGATTGAGGGGAGATTTGGTAGAGGTGTACAAGATTATGACAGGTTTAGATAAGATAGAGAAAGAAAAGTTAATGGCACAAGTTCTAGGGAACACAGATTTAAGGTTTTGGGAAAGCAGAGATGATGAATGATTTCAAAAGGAAATTGGATGGGCACATGAGGGAAATAAACCTACAGTGCTACAGGGATAGAGCAGGGGAATGGGACTCATTGGATTGCTCTACAGAGAGCCGGCATGGACTCAACGGGCCAAATGGCCTCCTTCTGTGCCTTTATGACTCTATGACTGCCTGAAAGGGTGGTGGATGAAGAGTCAATAGTAACTTTCAAAACGGAATTGGATATATACTTCAAAAGGAAACATTTATAGGGCTAGGGGAAAGAGCAGGACTAATTGAATAGCTCTTTCAAAGAGCTGGCACAGACATGATGGACTGAATGGCCTCTTCCTGTATTCCCTGATTCCAAGAGTGATGCCAGGTGAGATACCTAGAGAGAAATTGTTTGGTATGAATTTTAAAACTACATTAAATCATACAAGAATGGAGTTAAGTCAGTCCTTTGAGATTAACCATATCTTAAAAGTTAAGATGCATATTCATGATATTTGTACAGTTACTTGCTGTCGTGTAAGCAATAAATGACAAAGGATGAAAGCATTACTGTAATAGAATGGTACATCCTGGATAGAATAATTAGTTTTGACTTCCCTTTTTCCCCCAATATCTTATGCAGTCATGTGCAATCACCATCAAACATGCAAAAGTAGAAAAATAAAATAAAGTTCTGATGCTTACAACCTGACATTGCAAATTGCAAGGCATTATTCTGGATCATCTTTTCACTGATATGCGCATCAGTGTCCCAACAGAGCTAGCATATGGAAAAAAGTATAAAGTCAAGAATATTCTGAAAAATATTCATGCACCTTTTATTAAACTTAACCATGCAATTGAAGTACAATATGGGAATCCATATGTTAGCTAAAAAAGGTTGTTCGTGCAACAGAACACTGCAACGCTGTACAATCTAAGCTGTCACAGTTGGAGAGATGTTACACCAGTTACAGAAACAGTAGCCAGCTCCTGTGTTCCCTTCAGAAAGAGTCGAGTTGGATCCGTCAGAGAAAAATGCTGGCGGAGAGGATCGAGGTCAGTGGAGACCCAGGTAAGTTGGAATTTTTTATTTTTTAAGGTTTCCTTTTAGGCCAAGATGCTCCACTGGGCCCCACAAGGAAATTTTGGGCCTCCTCCACTCCCTACTGTGATCATCCCCAGTCCCTCTCCCTTATCACTAACCTAATGCCCCATCCATCAATATCGGCGACCACTCTCTGGAAGTAGTTCAAGAGTTCACCTACCTAGGCTCAACTATCACCAGTAACCTGTCTCTTGATGCAGAATTAAACACGCGCATGGGAAAGGCTGCCACTGCTATGTCCAGACTGGCCAAGAGAGTGTGGGAAAATGGCGCACTGACACAGAACACAAAAGTCCAAGTGTATCAAGCCTGTGTCCTCAGTACCTTGCTCTACGGCAGTGAGGCCTGGACAACGTACGTCAGCCAAAAGAGACGTCTCAATTCATTCCATCTTCACTGCCTCTGGAGAATCCTTGGCATCAGGTGGCAGGACCGTATCTCCAACACAGAAGTCCTCGAGGCAGCCAACATCCCCAGCATATACACCCTACTAAGACAGCGGCGCCTGAGATGTCTTGGCCATGTGAGCCGCATGGAAGATGGCAGGATCCCCAAGGACACATTGTACAGCGAGCTCGTCACCAGTACCAGACCCACCGGCCGTCCATGTCTCCGCTTTAAAGATCTCTGCAAACACGACATGAAGTCCTGTGACACTGATCACAAGTCGTGGGAGTCAGTTGCCAGCGATCGCCAGAGCTGGCGGGCAACCATAAAGGCGGGGCTAAAGCGTGGCGAGTCGAAGAGACTTAGCAGTTGGCAGGAAAAAAGACAGAAGCGCAAGGAGAGAGCCAACTTTGTAACAGCCCCGACAACCAATTTTATCTGCAGCACCTGTGGAAGAGGCTATCACTCTAAAATTGGCCTTTATACCTACTCCAGGCGCTGCTTCACAAACCACTGACCACCTCCAGGCGCTTACCCATTGTCTCTTGAGACAAGGAGGCCAAAGAGAACGAGAAAGAGAGAATGATAGGGGATCATTACCTTGCACTCCCGCCGGTGACTTTCTCATGCACAAAATCCCACTTCTGCCCAATGGTCACATTGTCATTGCCGGTGGGTTCAGGCTGGCTGCTTTTTTGAAATGGAGGCCTAAGAGGCCCAGGAATTAAAGTGCCCCTGTCCTTACACTGGTGGAACCCTGCAAGCTTGATACATGTCCCCGTCCAACCCTCTCTCCATTGAACATTTCACTTGCGCCCCGAGTTAAAATAAATTTTTAGACCTTGCTTTCCAGAGCTAGGCCCTGGCTTATGATTCATTGAAGATGCTACATTATCCATTTTTCCATTTAATGATCTAAATGTTCATAGAATCATAAGGAGGTTACAGCACAGAAGAAGGCCATTCAGCCATTGTGACTGTGCTAGCATTCTACAAGAGAACCACCACCACCGCCGCCCCCCCCCCCCCGACCCCAACTTTCCCTGTAGTCTGTTTTCTCTTCAGGTGTTTCTCCAATTCCATTTTGAAAACCACAATTGAATCTGCCTCCACAACACTCTCCGGTAGTGCATTCCAGATCCTAACCAATCACCGCATAAAAAAGCTTTGTGTCATATCACAGTTGGTTCTTTTGCCATTCGTCAAAAAATCATTGTCCTCTAGTTCTTGGCCCTTCCGCCAATGGGAACAGTTTCTCCCTAACTACTCTGTCCAGACCCCTCATGATTTTGAACACCATTTTCAAATCTCCTCTCAACCGTCTCGTCCCTAAGGAGAATAACCTCAGCTTCTCTAAAATAAAAGCAAATACTGCAGATGCTGGAAATCTGAAATAAAAGCAAGAAATGCTGGAAATACTCAGCAGGTCTGGCAGCATCTGTGGAGAGAGAAGCAGAGTTAAAGTTTCAGGTCAGTGACCCTTCTTCAGAACTAGCAAATATTAGAAATGTAAAAGGTTATAAGCAAGTAAAGTGGGGGTAGGGCAAGAGATAACAAAGGAGAAGGTGTAAATAGGACAAGGTCACAGAATAGCTGACCAGAAGGCCATGGAGCAAAGGCAAACAATATGTTAATGGTGTGTTGAAAGACAAAGCATTGGTACAGATAGGGTGTTAATGGACTGAATATTTGAACAGCCACAAGTAAAAACATGAAAAAAAAACAGTGGGTAAGCAAACTGGACAAACTAAGGTGAAATGAAATAAAATAAAATAAACACACAAAAAATATATTAAAAAAAGGAAAAAGAAAAAAATAACTAAATATAAAAGTAAAATGGGGGGCCCGTCATGCTCTGAAGTTATTGAACTCAATGTTCAGTCCGGCAGGCTGTAGTGTGCCTAATCGGTAAATGAGATGCTGTTCCTCGAGCTTGCGTTGATGTTCACTGGAACACTGCAGCAATCCCAGGACAGAGATGTGAGCATGAGAGTAGGAGGGAGTGTTGAAATGGCAAGCAACTGGAAGCTCAGGGTCCTGCTTGCGGACTGAGCAGAGGTGTTCTGCAAAGCGGTCACCCAGTCTGCGTTTGGTCTCCCCAATGTAGAGGAGACCACATTGTGAGCAGCGAATACAGTATACCACATTGAAAAAAGTACAAGTAAATCGCTGCTTCACCTGAAAAGAGTGTTTGGGGCCTGGGATAGTGAGGAGAGAGGAGGTAAATGGGCAGTTTGCTTACCCACTTTTTTTTCATGTTTGTACTTGCAGCTGTTCAATTTTCAGTCCATTAACACCCTATCTGTACTAATACTTTGTCTTTCAACACACCATTAACATATTGTTTGCCTTTGCTCCATGACCTTCTGGTCAGCTATTCTGTGACCTTGTCCTATTTATACCTTCTCCTTTGGTATCTCTTGCCCCATCCCCGCTTTACTTGCTTTTACGTTACTTTGACTTTACTTGTTGTAGGTTGCAACGGGACATTGACAGGATGCAGAGCTGGGCTGAGAAGTGGCAGATGGCGTTCAACCTGGAAAAGTATGAAGTGATTCATTTTGGAAGGTCGAATTTGAATGCGGAATACAGGCTTAAAGACAGGATTCTTGGTTGTGTGGAGGAACAGAGGGATCTTGGGGTCCATGTCCATAGATCGCTCAAAGTTGCCACCCAAGTTGATAGGGTTGTTAAGAAGGCGTATGGTGTGTTGGCTTTCATTAAAAGGGGGATTGAGTTAAAGAGCCGCGAGGTTATGCTGCAGCTCTATAAGGCCCTGGTTTGACCACACTTGGAATATTGTATTCAGTTCTGGTCGCCTCATTATAGGAAGGATGTGGAAGCTTCAGAGAGGGTGCAGAGGAGATTTACCAGGATGCTGCCTGGACTGGAGGGCATGTCTTTTGAAGAAAGATAGATTGAGGGAGCTAGGGCTTTTCTCATTGGAGCGAAGAAGGATGAAAGGTGACTTGATAGAGGGGTACAAGATGATGAGAGGCATAGATAGAGTGGATAGCCAGAGACTTCTTCCCAGGGTGGAAAGGGCTATCACCAGGGGGCATAATTTTCAGGTGATTGGAGGAAGGTTTCGGGGAGATGTAAGAGGTAGGTTCTTTACACAGAGAGTGGTGGGTGTGTGGAATGCGCTGCCAGCGGTGGTAGTAGAAGCAGATACATTAGGGACATTTAAGCGACTCTTAGATAGGTACATGGATGATAGTAGAATGAAGGGTAGGTAGTTAGTTTGATCTTAGAGTAGGTTAAAGGTTCGGCACAACATCGTGGGCCGAAGGGTCTGTACTGTGCTGTACTGTTCTATGTTCTATGTTCTGTAACCTTTTACATTTCTAATATTTGCTAGTTCTGAAGAAGGGTCACTGACCTGAAATGTTAACTCTGCTTCTCTCTCCACAGATGCTGCCAGACCTGCTGAATATTTCCAGCATTTCTTGTTTTTATCCCAGCTTCTCTAATCTATCCAAGTCCCTTATCTCTGGAACCATTGCTGTAAATCTTTCCGGACCCTCTCTAAAGCCTTCACATTCTTCTGAAGGTGCAGTGCCCAGAAGTGGACACAATGGGCTGAATTTTACAGACCCCCTGTTGTCAGGGGTCATGGCAGGGGGGGCAGAAAATGCCTCTGGCAGAGGCCCGCCACAGGCCTTGATGTCGGGAAGGCCTGGGCCAATATTGCCATTGGCAGCGAGGCCTCGTAGTGGCTCCCCGCTAACCCCCCACCGCACCCCACCTCTCCCCCCACCGCCGCTTGGCAACAGAACCCAAATCTGCATATGTTAAATAATGTAAATGAATGAATAAATGACCTACTCGCTCCCGCCATCTGTTCCGGAGCGATATTGGTGCCGGCGGCCAGCACTCCTGCACCTTTTGATTCCCTGTTTTTGGGGATCCGAGGCGGGACACTGGTGGGGAGGGGGAGAACAAGTAAGTTTTCAGCGTGGGAGTGGGGGGAGCAGCGTCAAAGTAATTTAATTGGTGGAGGGGATGGTGGGAAGGGGTAAAGTTTATAGTTTATGAACTTTGAGGGGGGACGGTCAGGTGGGCAAGGGAAGTGTTTTGGGGGCAAGAGGGCAAGTAATGCATTGAATGGTTATTGGTGGGGGGGGGGTGGAGAGGGGCAAATTAAATGCTTTTAAAATTTTTTGCAACATCTCTCTTTAAATATTTAAATGAAATGGAAGGGCTCGAAGCCCTTTAAAAATGGCGTCAGGGCCTGTGCAAAGGGTGCTGACACCATCGCCGGGGATGGACCGCCCACCCCCTCCATGTCATTGGGGTGCGCGGTCCGCCCCGACCAGTTAAATGAGCCGCTGTGCTGAATATCGCGGCAGCTCCGCGAAGTGGGGCCCTATTTACGTCTGTAAAATACAGTCCAATATACCAGTTCAAGCTACCTCTATAAGAACAATAATATGAACAAAACTATGAGAGACTTACTGCATACAAGTGCAGCGAAGACAAAAAGGATAGTATCACGGCAACTGAACACGAACAAAAGCAAAAATTATAATAATACTTTTCAATCAGTAATCATGGCAACAAAATCTTTTGCATCATCAAAAGATGACTGGATTCACCTGCAATCTTCAGATTTTGATTCACCATTAGCACTAAAGTAAGGAATCAGGAAGCTTGATCCCAAGGGAGAGGTTTGTCAACAGGATTAGCAGTCTGTTATTGCTGCAACTACTGTCCTTGTATCCTTGCTTACCCACCATCAAACCTGGTATTTTCATTTACACTTCAACAGTGCTGCCACATGTTGCTATTGCTAAAGATACAATTTGCATCTTTAAGACATGGCAAGGAGGCTAGAGGTGGGAGCTCTAGGAACTCCTCTAACATTTGACAATAATAACATGATTACCACCCCAAATGTCAAGTGTACCTGAAGGAAACACAGTTCAAATTAAAAACAGCACACAAAAGATTTTGTGGCCTAATATCTTAAATTGCCAATCTCAGCCTTAAATGGAGCCAGTTCTCCCATCGGGTGGGGTCTGAAAATCAGAGGGGCAACATTTAATTGTTCTTGTGGCTCCACATTTAATTCCCCCCACCTGGTGGAAACAGATTGGGATGCTGTGAAACACCCTCAGGTCTCACTCCCTTACCCACCATGTCCTGAAGTTAACCTGCTCTTTTGAGTAGGGCAGTGGGAGACACCCAGGAAGGTGATGATTCCATTTTAAAGATGCAGATTGTGGTATGATGATGTCATTGGGTCCAATCTACAATTTTAGTGGGAGGCTTGAGTTGGGGAGCAGTCAGGCCAGACCTGTCGGGAGAAGGATTCTGGGACAGAAGAGGCCCAGGCAGGCAAGTTTTAAATTGTTATTCTAGGTTTCTTTGTGGGACTAGAAGAGCAGGAGTTCTCCTGAGCCTCATGGGGAAGCCTTGAACCTCCTTTAGCACAGGCTTCCTTATTCCTCCCAATGGATAAATGCCTAACCCCAGCCACTTCCCGCTTATCTGACTGGTGGTGACTGTTCCCGCGGGTCCCCCGCTGTGATCTCCTGCTGCCAAATTCCTACTGCTCCATGCCGGCAAAGCAGTGGATCTGATCATGCTGAGACGGGAGTTGGAGAACATTTATGGAAATGGGACATAGCGGCTAAAACCATTCAGGCTTCGACCTCCCAGTTATTCTGGATACATCTCCACTTCAGGGCTCATATGTACTGTTTCACTACCTGACCTCCCCCAACACTAATTTCAGCCCTTTATATTTTCAGAGTACAATTTATTTAGTCTTCAATATTTCAACATTTTGCACCCTTCTCATTTTCAGCAACACATCCTGAAACCTGGTCATGTTTTCTCACTGGGAGCAGACTTAAGTAAATACATTTAATGTCCTTTTTAAGTTATGACAAAATTTGCAATGTAAAATAAATGTTTAAACCTTACTGATGTGTTGTGATTCATCATGAAGTAATACTAATGGGATTTTACGACATTGATGCATGATTCAATATGTGTAACAAACCTATTAGAATTGCATTTAATGCCTTCATTTTTCTGAATAGACACTTGGGAAAAGTTTCCAATTGCAGCGTTTTTGTCCAGAAAATAATTCATATGCTTCAACTGGCAGAAAGCAAGCTTCCATCAACATTAATGCATAAATAAACACAGCAGCCACAGCGTAAAGGAGCAAGTGGAAGAATTTTCCAGAAACTATTGCCCCAATTTTAACCTCGGGCAGGAGTGTGGCATGTGGGTACTGGAGCAGGAGAGAGGAGCCCAAGGTGATACTCAGACTTTTTACTCATGGGCCTCCTTTAAATGTCCCTTCGCTGACTGCCAGCCGAAGCCAGCGCAGTAGACATGGAGGCTGAGGGACATCATGTGGCTGTAGGCCACCACCAGAGACTCAAGGAGATGGTCCCTGGCATGGTTAGTGATCAGGGAAGGGGGCTGTGACAATCACTGACAAGTGGAGAGGGAAGCCTCAGGCAGAGGTGGAGACCAGAGGTTTCCTGTCAGGCCTAGAGGAGCACACCTGCTCCATTTGGTATACAGAGATACCTTAACAATTAGACTGAAGGACAACTAGAATCCTTTATTAAACATGTATATTAGAATTGGAATATATTGTGTGTTGTTGTTGTAGCCTAGCTAGGGCGTTGTTGATAAAGTGTCGGAGTATGGATAAAGTCAAGTAATAACTATTTTATTATTTACACATCTCTACACTCTCCACAAGCCTCTCTAGCTAGTGTCCTTCAGGCTGCTACTTTCTTCTTCCAAAACCCATTATCATGTGACTATTACATCAACACCACTACAGTAGGAGGGGTTGCTCTCACTGTCTCCAACATTAACCCTTACATGTCCTTTTACTACATCTCCTCCCAAGTCTTTATCCAAATATTGTGCTGAATTATTTTAAACCCACCGCCAATTTTAGGCTGCATGCCAAAGAGCCGCCGTGATATCAAGCACGGCTGCTCATTTAAATAGCCGGGTGCGTCGCTCCCCGATCACGTGGAGGGGGTGGGCTTTCTGTCCCGGCAATGGCGTCAGCTGCCTGTGCGCAAGCGCTGACACCATTTTTAAAGGAATGTTAGCCTTACCAGCATATTTAAAGAAAGATGCAATGACATTCAATAAAAACATCTCTTGTGCCCCTCTCCCACCCCCAAATAACAATTAAACTAATTATTTGCCCTTTTACCTCCCCAAAACACTTATCGTTACCATCTGACCTCCCCCCACCCACATCAAACTGCACAAACTTTAAACTTCAACCCTTCCCACCATCCCCTATACCCATGATGTTAATTTAACCCCATCCCCCCCCCCCCACCCCTGTACTGAGAAACTTACCTCCTCCACCCTCCCCACCAGTGTTGTGCCTCGTTTCCCTGGACGGGGATCCGAAGGTGCGGGAGTGCCACCTGAAGAGCCGAAGATCGCAGCAGGTCATCAAGATTAACGGTAAGTACATGCAAATCTATTAATTTGCTGTATTTTCATATGGTGATTCTGCTCCTGTCACCAAGTGGCTGGGGGGCGTGCCGCCACTATGCCCCGCCGCCACGTGGACGCTCAGGCCGGGCCTTGTCAGCAGCGAGTCTCATCCGGGGCCATCTTCTTGCCCCCCACCACAGATCCTGACATCGAGGGCTCCTTAAAATCCAGCCCATTGTCTTTAACATATATACATTCTTGACTTTACCTACTACCCTTTCTCCCTCCAAGTCTCTGACTTCACAGATTTAGTCTGTTAGTGGGTTTCCCGACTCGCCCTAATCTTGTTCTCGTCTGAGTGAGGTGATCAGATGTCTTCCTTGTAAGTCTGGATTGCTGACTTGTTTTATTTTTACCCAGGATTGCAGTATTCTATTTGCTCTGGGTTTCTTCACCATCATCTGGTTCTTCCAAATAAATGATTGTTGCTTCCGGGGAATAGGGATAATGTTTCCCCTATTTCTACATATATTCCCTTCTGTTGTGCGTACCATATACAATCTCTAGTAATTACAGTACCTTCCCTTTCAAGGTCCTGTATCCATACTCTCTGGCCTTCATGCAGTTTCGGTAAGTTTCTGACACAAAATCTTTTGTTATAATTAAGATTTTTCCTGGTCTCTTACTCTCATAGTCCTGGTCATTCAATCCTGGAAGCAATTTTTTAGGCAATATAGGAAGTTGCGTTCTTATCTTCCCTGCCCATCAGTAACACTGCAGGTGATAGTCCACACATCAACGGTGTAGCTCAATAAATTAGAAGTGAAGTTGGAAGGTCTTGATTCTTCTTCAATAAGGACTTTATGGTTCTTATACCTGTTTCTGCTTTACCTGTGGACTGTGGATAACATGGTGAACTTGTGAGATGTTGAAATCCCATTCTTGTTGCAAACTGTGTGAAATATTCATTTGCAACCTGTCGTCCGTTGTCTGACAGTACTTTGTCACAAAGATGTCATGTGTCACAAAGATGTCTTTTAGAACTCTTATAACTATTTCTATTGTTGTTGAATATAACCTTCTCACTTCTATCCATCTTGAGAAATAATCAATGATGATCGTGTTGGACTTTCCGTTGAACGTGAATAAATCCATACCTAGAAGTTCCCATGGTCTGGTCAGAAATTGATTAGTTATCAGAGATTCACGCTGTTCTGGTCTTTGTATGGCACAGATTTGGCAGTTCTGGATCACATTTTCAATGCCTCTGGATATTCCTGGCCACCGCACTGATGATTGTGCCCTTGCCCTGCACTTCATTATTTTCATGTGGCCTTGATGTAGATGTTCCAAGATATCCAATCTCAGTGAACTGGGAATGACTAGCCTGTCATTATAAACTACATCATCGATGATTGTGACGTATTTTCTATATTCAGAAAGTTTTCATTGTCTTCCCACTAGGGCGTTCTTGTGGCCACCCTCGTGTGCAATACTTCCTTATACGAATACATTCTTCATCGCTTTTTCTGGGTGTGATGAATTTCTTGAGGTTTCTATACACTTGCTGGCCATTGTCATGCAGTATATTGCGAAAGTGACTCTATCTCATCCACACAATTCACATCTTGTTGTGTCAGGTGGTCTACCATCATTCTTGATAACACATCAGCAGACATTTTCATCTTTCCCTGGACATATACGGTCTCATACATATTTCTCATCAATCTTAAACAAAATCTTTGGATTCTTGGAGACGTTTTTGCTATCTTCTTCTCATCCAACAAAGATACCAAAGGTTTCTGGTCTGTATC
Organism: Heterodontus francisci; assembly: GCF_036365525.1. Taxonomy (NCBI): domain Eukaryota; kingdom Metazoa; phylum Chordata; class Chondrichthyes; order Heterodontiformes; family Heterodontidae; genus Heterodontus; species Heterodontus francisci. The sequence goes on from NC_090371.1 coordinate 263,518,782, forward strand.
GATGACGACTCTCAATCCAACAATATAATCATAAAACTTCTTGTGACGGCAAGTGCTTCTTTTTCAATTATCGCATACTTTGTCTCTGTCTCGGACAAAGCTCTAGATGCATAGTATATTGGTCTGCAAGAACCATCAGGTTGCTCCTGGCAAAGGACTGCCTCTAACCTTGTGGAGGAAGAATCTGCAGCTATCATTGTTGGTAGTGTAGGGTTATAATGTGCCAAGATGTCTGGTGATATGAGCATTTCTTTAATCTTCTGGAATGCTTGTTTTTGATGTGAACTGCAACATCACGCTTGATCTGTTTTGAGAAGTTGTATTAGTAGTTCTGTTACCTGCACTGAATGAGTTAGAAATTTGGCTAACTGATTAACCATTCCAATGAATCTTTGGAGCTGTTGAACAGAAACAGGAGTAGGGAATTCCGTAATGGCTCGTGTCCTCTGTGGGTCTGCCATTATACTTTTACTGCTTACTATGTTTCCCAAGAAACAAATTGATGTCTTGGAGAATTTGCACTCTTCATTCAGTGTTAGCTCTACTTCTTGACGCCATTGTAAAACTGCTCAAACTCTTTGGTCATGTTCCTCTACTGTCCGCCTATGTATCAGGATGTCATCCATGTGACAAATAATTCCCTTGAGCCCTTTTAAGATGTTAGACATAGACCTTTGGAAGGTCGCTGGAGTGCTTTGAACACCACCACCTGCAAGTATCCCCCCAAGCACACACCATCCTGACTTGGAACTATATTTCTGTTCCTTCACTGTCGCTGAATCAAAATTCTGGAACTCCCTTCCTAACAGCACACTGGGTGTCCCTACCTCACCTGGACTGCAGCAGTTCAAGAAGGCAGTTCACCACCACCTTCTCAAGGGCAATTAGGGATGGGCAATACGCGACGCCCACATCCCATGAATGAATAAAATAAATAAATAAATAAAGTCTTGGAGTCTGGGTAAGGTCAACTAATAACTTATTATTTACACATCTCTATCTACACTCTCCACAAGCCTCTCGAGCGAGCATCCTTTGTGGTGCTACTCTCTTCTTCCAAAACCCATTACCCATGTGACTATTACATCATCATATTGAGAGGGGATGATCTCACTGTCTCCAACATTAACCCTTTCAAGTCCTTATACTACAGAATACACAATGCATATGGGAGAGGAATAAGGGACTGGACCAGGAAGTGATCTAAAATAAACAACTTGCATTTATATAGTGCCTTTAACATAGTAGAATGTTCCTAGGAGCTTCACAGAAGTGTTATCAAACAAAATTTGACACAGAGCCACATAAAAAGATATAAGGACAGCTGACCAAAAGCTTGGCCAAAGAAGTAATCCAGAGTTTAGAACTTAGACAGCTAAAAGCATGGCTGCCAATGGTGTAGCTAAGAAAATTGGGGATGCACAACAGGTTAGAATTGGAGGAGTACAGAGATCCTATTTGACCAAACTTTTAGCCTAATCCCAATCTCCTAGTCTTTCCCCACATTCTTTAAAATATTCGTCTTTTCTAAGCAACTATTTAACTTCCCTTCAACAGAATTTATGAACTTTGCTTCAAAATGATATATTTATGTTTGTCATCTGAACTCTTTGAACACCTAATAGGTTATCTCATATTTTGCAATTTGGCCTGTATTACTTGCCACACTGTAGTTGTCTGCATTCCCATTGCCATTTCAAGACTCCATGTGATGTAAAAACATAAGGTCTATTGATTTTATGACACAGAAGCTGAAAGTATATTAAATTTATAATCTAGAAGTCCAACCAGCCTATTTTTGACAAGAAATATTTCTACCTTACATATATGTATTGCAGTTTATATACAATGTATGCAATACTGTGAATTATGTGCATGTACTTACTTTTATTTATTGCTGCTAACCCGAACCCCCTGACACCCCACCACCCACCACCAACACCCTCCCCACCGCCCCCCACTTCCCACCAACCAGAGCGTCCTTCTATTGTGAAACTATGAAAGTAAGTATCAATGAAAAAGAAATGAGGGTGCCTTTCCTTGAGAAACTCTAGATAACACAGTGCTTCCAACTGCTTTTTTTGGTGTCCAAGTGCTCTGGCTGACTCAGGACATTCCAAGAATGCCAAGCGTGTATATGGACATAATGAGCTGGGGGTTCATGTGCATAGATCTTCAAAGATGGTTGGACATATTGAGAGACTAATTCGCAAAGCAAATGGGATCTGCGGCTTCATAAATGGAGGCATAGAGTACAAAAGAAAGGAGGTTATGCTCAACCTTTAAAAACTCTGGTTAGGCTACATGTAGAGTATTGTGTCCAGTTCCAGTCACCACACTTTAGGAAGGATGTGAGGGCCCATGAGAGGGTGCAGAGGAGATTTACCAGAATGGGTCCAGGGATGAGGGATTTTAGCTACAGGGTTAGGTTGGAAAAGCTTGGGTTCTTATCCTTGAAGCAAAAGAGATTGAGGAGAGTTTTGATAGAGGTGTACAAGATTATGACAGGTTTGGATAGGGTAAACAAAGAAAAACTGTTCCCATTAGCTGATGGTACAAGGACTAGGGGACACAGATATAAGATTTTGGGCAAGAGATGCAGCAGGGATGTGAGGAAGAAATTTTTTATGCAGTGAGTGCTAATGATCTGGAACTCATTGCCTACAAGAGAGGTGGATGTGGAGACAATGGAGTGGAATTTTATGGAGGCGATAGGGATCTCGGATGCAGGCTCTGAAAGCCGCATTGCCTTCTTTGGGGAAGGTCCACCGTATCACAAGCCAATAAAGCACTTGCAAGGCCTCTGGCAGGCCTTTCGCAGAATCAGGACACCAGGGACGGAAGTCCCATCCCAGGAAAGGCCCGCCGAGAGCTGCCGGCCAATAAGAGGGGAGGTGGTGGCTGCTACCGGAACAGCATCCACTGAAGACCCAGGATCATGGAACGATCCAGGCCAGAGGTACGTGATGACGGGAGGGGTTTCATCGGGTGAGGAGGGTTCACAGAGGATTATTTTGCAGAGAGCTAGCATGGACTCCATGAGCTGAATGGCTTCCTTCTGTGTCATTATGATTCTATGGCTCTATAACTCTAATATTGTATCAGCAAGAGAACAAAATAAAATTGTAGAAGTTTTTACATTGTGTTAGTACCTTTGTACTGGTTCCACATGCTCAGGTCTCTTACAATTGGCAACAAGGCCAGAGGTAAAACCTACTAGATTCGCTCAGGACGGCAGCCTGGAAGCTAACCAGGTCTTCCAATATTGGCAACGTTAGCAAATCCAGCAAGGCGTTAACTGCCAGTTCCTTGACCCCCACATGTCAGGAGCCGGAGACATTAACATGGTCTTTGCAAGGAGGGAAGTAGAAAGAGGATTCACAAAGGATCAAAATCACAAACTCAGTGTTTCATGCTATTCCTCAGACATTGCATCAATTCATTAGATCACTTTATGGAAAGGAAAACATGATGGCGTCTGCTACTCAAAAAGTAGCTAAAAAAGGGGTAAGTAAAAAAAAACAACTAAGAATAATAGAATAATGCAGCATAGAAAGAGGCCATTTAGCTCAATGTGGCTGTGCCGGCCTCTTTAAAAGAGCTATCTGATTACTCCCATTCTTGGCTCTTTCCCCTGGGCTCTGCAAATTTTTCCTTTTCAAGTATATATCCAATTCCCTTTTCGAACAATTTATACTGAGAAAATATCCCAAGAGCTTTAAAGAGATGAAAATGAGAGGCCCTGGAAATCCTGGAACTCCCTTGCGAACAGCACTGTGGGTGTACCTACCCCACATGGACTGCAGAGATTTAAGAAGACCACTTTCTCAAGGGCAGGTAGGGATGGGCAATAAATGCTGGCCTAGCCAGCGACACCCACATCCCATGAAAGTATTAAAAAAAGTGACTAAAAACATGCTTACAGGGATGCATTTCAAGGAGACTTTTAAAAACCGAGTGAGCAAGGTGGAGAGGGAGAGTGGGTTTCGGAAGGAAATTCCAGAGAGTAGGTTAGAGATGGCTAGGTTTTGCAAGGAGCGTATGAGAGAAGGGAACTCAAAGACCTGAGTCATAGGACTCGGTGAATGTGGGAGAGGGCATATTTGCAGACATAGACCAGAATTCTGTTCTCGTGGCAGGGGTTCTGCCAATGGGCCCGAAAGCTTTGGCATTCTGTGGGACCCAGAGCCGCATTTTACCAGAGTGGGGCTGGCAACTAATTGGCTGCCGTCGCGGCTGACGTCCCTATTAAGGGCGGCCGCTCGTTCCCAGGAGGTGCCAGCCAATCGGAAGGCCAGCAGCTCAGCAGCGCCACTGGGAGCAGTGGTCATTGCTGGGACTGCACCTGGAAGAAGTGAATGCCATGGAAGGACAGCGCTCTCCCAAACCGGTAAGTGGGGTCTGGGAGCATCAGAGCCAGTCAGATCCCAACAACAGTAGGGGGGGAGGGGGTGGTAGTGGTATTTGTGAGGGCAGGTAGCACCGTTACCACGGGGTAAGGGCGTTGCTACCCGGGGCCCCTCTGTGGGCCAAAGAGTGCCTGAATAGGAGGGCACCACTCACTCTGAGCTCGCTGAGAGGCCTCCAGGGTTTACCTGGCGGTTTTCCCATGTGGCTGAGGGCCCACATAGAAACATAGAAAAATAGGAGCAGGAGTAAGCCATTCGGCCCTTCAAGCATGCTCTGCCATTCAATACGATCATGGCTGATCATCTAAACTCAGTATCCTGTTCCCACTTTCTCCCCATATCACTTGATCCCTTTAGCCCTGAGAACTATATCTAACTCTTTCTTGAATATATTTAATGATTTGGCCTCAACTGCTTTCTGTGGTAGAGAATTCCACAGGTTCACCACTCTCTGGGTGAAGAAATCTCTCCTCATCTCAGTCCTAAATGGCATGGCAGTGGGAAGACAACGGGCACTCCACCCCCTGCCTTCCCTCGTCATTTTACAGGCACCCTCCCCCCGCCCCTGCACCCCGTTTCCCAGTCGGTCATTTTAGTACTGTGCAGCAGAAAGGTACGGAATCCAAAGCTAGAGCTCCCTGAATGACTAAAGGTAGATGGGACTAAACTCGATAGTCCCCGAAAACAGGCACAGGGATCACGACATGCGATTAACCTGTGCCTGTTAATTGCAACATGATCAGTATGGCAGAACCAGTAGATGTAGTGTATCTGGATTTCCAAAGGCATTCAATAAGGTGCCACACAAAACTTCCAATTCATCTTGGGCAGATTCCATTTCAGCTCACTGATATTAGCCTACTTCCAATTGAGTATCGTCACATTTGATTGTTCCTTGTCTTCACTATTCTAAACCTAATGATATTATCTGTCTTTCCTAAATGTTCGCCGACTGAAACATACTCCAATTGTCCAACTTCATTCAACAGAACTAGATCCAGCACTGTTTCCATCCTCATTAGAAACATACTGATCAAAAAAATTCCCTTGAATTTCATGAATTCCTCCCCCTCCTTGGCCTTTATACATTTTATTTTCTCCCCAGTCTATATTCGGATAATTAGCATCCCCCATTATCACTACTCTATAGTTTTTACATCTTTCTGAAATTTGCTTGCAAGTTTGCTCCTCCATCTCCTTCCCATTTACTTTGAAATACTTTACAAAATATAAAGACCTGCTTTTGAGTCATTCCTACCTGAGTCAGTCCTCGTTCACTGGCTTTCTTATTGTAGCATGGAAAATCCAGGTAATTATAGACCGGTGAGCCTGACGTCAGTGGTAGGGAAGCTGCTGGAGAAGATACTGAGGGATAGGATCTATTCCCATCTGTAAGAAAATGGGCTTATCAGTGATAGGCAACATGGTTTTGTGCAGGGAAGGTCATGTCTTACCAACTTAATAGAATTCTTTGAGGAAGTGACAAAGTTGATTGATGAGGGAAGGGCTGTAGATGTCATATACATGGACTTCAGTAAGGCGTTTGATAAGGTTCCCCATGGTAGGCTGATGGAGAAAGTGAAGGCGCATGGGGTCCAAGGTATACTAGCTGGATGGAGAAAGAACTGGCTGGGCAACAGGAGACAGAGAGTAGCAGTGGAAGGGAGTTTCTCAAAATGGAGACGTGTGACCAGTGGTGTTCCACAGGGATCCGTGCTGGGACCACTGTTGTTTGTGATATACATAAATGATTTGGAGGAAAGTATAGGTGGTCTGATTAGCAAGTTTGCAGACGACACTAAGATTGGTGGAGTAGCAGATAGTGAAGGGGACTGTCAGAGAATACAGCAGAATATAGATAGATTGGAGAGTTGGGCAGAGAAATGGCAGATGGAGTTCAATCAGGGCAAATGCGAGGTGATGCATTTTGGAAGATCCAATTCAAGAGTGAACTATACAGTAAATGGAAAAGTCCTGGGAAAAATTGATGTACAGAGAGATTTGGGTGTTCAGGTCCATTGTTCCCTGAAGGTGGCAACGCAGGTCAATAGAGTGGTCAAGAAGGCATACGGCATGCTTTCCTTCATCGGACGGGGTATTGAGTACAAGAGTTGGCAGGTCATGTTACAGTTGTATAGGACTTTGGTTCGGCCACATTTGGAATACTGCGTGCAGTTCTGGTCGCCACATTACCAAAAGGATGTGGATGCTTTGGAGAGGGTGCAGAGGAGGTTCACCAGGATGTTGCCTGGTATGGAGGGCACTAGCTATGAAGAGAGGTTGAGTAGATTAGGATTATTTTCATTAGAAAGACGGAGGTTGAGGGGGGACCTGATTGAGGTGTACAAAATCATGAGAGGTATAGACAGGGTGGATAGCAAGAAGCTTTTTCCCAGAGTGGGGGATTCAATTACAAGGGGACACGAGTTCAAAGTGAAAGGGGAAAAGTTTAGGGGGGATATGCGTGGAAAGTTCTTTACGCAGAGGGTGGTGGGTGCATGGAACGCATTGCCAGCGGAGGTGGTAGACGCGGGCACGATAGCGTCTTTTAAGATGTATCTAGACAGATACATGAATGGGCAGGAAGTAAAGAGATACAGACCCTTAGAAAATAGGCGACAGGAGGATTTGGATCGGCGTAGGCTTGGAGGGCCGAAGGGCCTGTTCCTGTGCTGTAATTTTCTTTGTTCTTTTCTTTGTACTTGCCACCCTTAGCTGAGGGAGGATGCAAGGATATAGCACACACCATTTTTCCTTTCAAAAGTTGCCTTAGGAAAAGTTGAAGATTTCTGGCTGTTCCTTGATTTGCCGTATTATTTATTTATATATATATATGACATTCAAATTGCTCTGGCTGCTTCTAATAATGGTTTCTCTGAGGATATTCACCTGTAGTAATTTCCCATCAATATGGAGGAGTGAAAGAGCAGGTTAAGGCTTACAAATAGCAAGTCCTGACATGCTGTGTGAATGCTTAGTCTTGTCAATCAAAAAAACTAATTTCTGCAAGTTGTAGGAACAAATGTCAGTTGAGAGCTATAGTTTACCACCCATTAAGCCTCTTCATCTGAGTGTGATTTATCTGCCAAACACACAAATTTAAGGCACAAGCTTCTCACGTAGGCACAGACCTCTGAAAGAAAACATTGTTAAGGCATTTTAATACTGAAAATGAAAGCTTATGGGTGCACAGGCTTATTCTTCTAAATGAATATAACTGTCATAAGATAAGATAGAAAGGATTTTCAAAAAATATTTCGAATGATTTAATTGGCTGATATATCTAGTTTGTCGCTGAGTATTTCTAGATTTTTCAATTGTCTGAAAGGCATTCATAAAATTTACCAATAACTTGTGACCAACTAAACACTTTGTGAACGTAGGAAATAGGAGCAGGGATAGGCCATTCAGCCCATCGAGTCTGCCCTGCCATCTAACAAGATCATGGCTAATTTTCTACCTCAACGCCATTTTCCACAATCTCCCCATAACCCTTAATATCTTTAATATTTAACAATCTATCGATTCCTGTTTTGAACATACTAAATGACCGAGCCTCCACTGCCCTCTGGGATAGAGAATTCCAAAGATTCACCACCCTCTGAGTGAAGAAATTTCTCCTCATCTCAGTCTTAAATGGCCTACCTCTTATTCTGAGTCTCTGTCTGTTCTAGACCCTCCAGTCAGGTGAATCATCGTTCCTGCATCTACCCAGTTGAGCCCTGTAAGAATTTTGCATGCTTCAATGAGACCACCTCTCATTCTTCTAAGCTCTAGAGAATACAGTCCCGGTCTCCTCAATCTTTCCTCATAGGACAATCCTGCCACCCCAAGAATCTGTCTGGTGAACCTTCGTTGCACTCCCTCTATGGCAAGTATATATTTCCTTAGATAAGGACACCAAAACACTGCACAATACTCCAGATCCGGCCTCACCAAGGCTCTATACAATTGCAGCAAGACTTCTTTATCCTCTTGCAGTGAAAACCATTATACCATTTGCCTTCCTAATTGCTTGCTGCACCTGCATGTTAGCTTTCAGTGACATATGAACAAGGACACCCAGGTCCCTTTGGTCATTACCACTTTCCAACCTCTCACCATTTAAGAAATACTCTGCATTTCTGTTTTTCCTACCAAAGTGGATAACGTCACATTTTTCCACATTATATTCCATCTGTCATGTTCTTGCCCACTCTCTTCACCTGTCTAAATCCCCTTGAAGCCTCGTTGCATTCTCCTCACAACTTACATTCCCACCTGGTTTTGTGTCATCAGCAATCTTGGAAATATTACATTTGGTCCCCACATCCAAATCATTGATATTGATTGTGAATAGCTGGGGCCCAAGCACTGATCCTCGCGCTACCCCACTAGTCACAGCCTGACAACCTGAAAATGACTCATTTATTTCTACTGTCTGTTTTCTGTCTGTTAACCAATTTTCAATTCATGCCAGAATATTACCCCCAATGTGTGGGACCTTATCGAAAGCCTTCTTTCAAATACATCTCATCCACTAGCTCCCCCTTAGCTATTCTGCTCGTCACATCCTCAAAAAACTCTCTAACAGATTTGTCAAACATGATTTCCTTTTCATAAATCCATGTTGAGTCTGCCTAATCCTACCATTATTTTCTAAGTGTCCAGTTATCACATCCTTGATAATAGATTCTAGCATTTTCCCTTCTACTGATGTCAAGCTAACAGGTCTGTAGTTCTCCGTTTTCTCTCTCTGTCCTTTCTTAAAAAGTGGGGTTACATTTGCTACCTTCCAATCTGTAGGAACCGCTGCAGAATCTATAGCATTTTGGAAGATGAAAACCAATGCATCCACTATCTCTACAGCCATCTCTTTCAACACTGGGATGTAGATCATCAGGTCCAGGGGATTTATAAACTTTCAGTCTCATTAATTTCTCCAGTACTACTTTTTTTTAATACTAATTTCTTTCAGTTCCCCATTCTTGTTAATCTCTTGGTCTCTAGTATTTCTGGAACAATTTTTGTATCTTCCTCTGTGAAGACAAACACAAAGCAATTGCTTAGTTTCTCTGCCATTTTCCTATTCCCCATTATAAATTCCCTGTCTCTGCCTGTAATGGGCCCACATTTGTCTTTGCTAGTCTTTTCCTTTTTACATACCTACGGAAACTTTTACAGTCCGTTATTATGTTTCTTGCTAGTTTACTTTCATATTCTATTTTCTCTTACTTTATCAGTTTCTTGATCCTCCTTTGCTGAATTCAAAAACGCTCCCAATCCTCAGGCCTACTACCTATTCCCCAACCTTATAAGCCTCTCCTTTGATTTATTGCAATCTTTAACTTCCCTTTTTAGCCATGGTTGGACATTTTTCCTGTTGGGTTTTTGTGCTTCAAAGGAATATAAATTTGTTGTAAACCATGTATTAATTCTTTAAATGTTAGCCATTGCCTATCTACTGTCATTCTTCTAATGCAGTTTCCCAATCTACCACAGCCAACTTGCCCCTCATCCTTCCATAATTTCCTTTGTTTAGATTTAGAGCTACATCACTTTCAATCTTAAAGTAAAATTCTGTCATATTATGATCACTTTTCCCTAAAGTCTCCCTTACAACAAGATTATTGATTAACCCTTTCTCATTGTACAATATCAGATCTAAAATAGCTTGTTCTCCAGTTTGTTGAACATATTGTTCTAGAAAACCATGCTTTCCAGGAATTTGTCCTCCACAGCATTAGTGTTAGTTAGGTTTACCCAGTCTATATGTAGATTGAAGTCGCCATGATTACTTTATTACATTTGTTACATGCACCTCTAATTTCCTGATTTATATTGTGCCCTAAATTACCACTACTGTTTGGTAGCCCAGAGGCAAATTGAGCCCCTTAAGTGGCCTATTAGCAGCCAAATAAGGGCTTCTTCCCCTGCCACTAGGATCTTACAAATGTAGAGGCTCAAAAGTCCATAAGACAACTCTTGCTCAGGGAGTTTGTGTCTCATCTGTTGCTGTTCTTTCTGAAATTTCTCCCTCTCTGCATTCAGTTTCTGTTCCTCTGCCTTCAGCCTGCTAACATACTCTGTTGCTTTTCTCAAAATGACCATTTTTGGGCCCTTGACATTCTTGGAAAGTTCCGGCACCTCATCTCGAAGACCAACAGAATTTGCTTCAACTTATTCCTCCTCTATCTCCTTATGACATTGCGTGTCCTTCGCCTCTCCTCATCCTCCGCATCTGAAGGCTTGGGGCTCAAGGTCGAAGACTTGTTGGGGGAACAGTACTTGGTTTCATGGAGGTACCTGTCCATTATGGCTCTTTGTGGTGCTGGCGATTCTCTATGGAGCAGAAGTGAAGGCACGACATATTTGTGCTGTTGCTGGATTTCCAGATTGTACCGTTTGATGTTGATCAGAGTCTGCAAGCTGGTTCCAGTCATTGGAGATTATCCTTGGCAATGCTATCATAGATGGTTATGATGTTGAGGTCCTTATACACTGGTAGTCCTGTCACTGAATGTTTGTGATTTCCAGGCCAACTTGCCGTATCTGCATTCCATTGTTAACATGCCACTGCAAGGAATAAGTGACCCATTATATGTAGATAGTTTGGCAATTGTTGGTTGTATCATAGTCTTCCAACACCTCCAGTACATATCTTTGAGGATTCAGACTGGCAGGATATTTGCATTAGTGCTGCTGTCAATCTTGACCTTGAATGTATGTTTGCCAGCTTTCTTTGGGCACATGATGTTGATGGTGGTAAAAGTTTCCACTTGTTTGATTTCAGCGGCATGATGGGTCAGGTTTACCATGTGGAATGCTTGCTCGCCTTCTGACTGAGACTTGCTCCCACCTGAGTCTTGCCTCAGGTCTGCTTTGCTGTAGACTTCATGTATTGGCTTGTGACTATGCTGGTGTCTGGTGCTTTCTTTGCTGCTGTTGCAGTGCTGCTGTGCCTGTCTTCTGTTGGCTGGTGTCCTACCATGGCTTCTGGCACCTTCAGAGCCAGAATTCCTTCTGGGCCCAGTGTCCTTTTACACCTCATGCCATGCACAGGTCTTGAAATGCAGGGCAATTTTGCTGTGAATGGGACAGACCACACTTACCACACAGCTTGCTTGCTCTTGTTGACCTGGTCATGGTGTCGATACTTTTGGTTGCACCTAGTGCTTGCAGGTGCTGTTGTTCAGCTACAATGGCTTTGTATATCTTGCCATATTCTAGTAGTTCATCAATGCTGTGCCCTTTCTTTTTCTCCCAAGAGGCCTTTCTGAAATGCTTCAATGGGTGTCAATACAATCACCAGCTCCATTATTTGGACTGACAGCTCATGTTTTGAGAAGTTACATTCATTGCTCTTACTCCTGCATCTGCTTACAAACTGGTCTATTGATTCCTGTGGCTGTTGCCTGTAGGACATTAATTCCAGGCAGTGAATTTGAAAATTCATTCTTAATCTCAGCTGATCTTCCAGCACTTTCCATAGCTTTGCAGGATCTTTCTGGTCCTCTTCAGATAATCTAGAGGTATTGATTCTGTGCAATCTCTCATTTCCAATCGCTATCATTATTTTTAGAGCTTGCTTCTCTGGTTCTACAATCATTTGGTCTGTGAAGCATAATTGCATTCTCTGTTGAACAGTTGGAACTCAGATAGGATTTCCATGGCTTTCCACTTCATGTTGAGAAACTTGAAAACCATCTTTCTGCTGTTCTTTTGCTTTAAAACTTGCTTTAAGAACTTGCTTTAAGAGCTGGTTCTATGACTCTGCGCTTGTTCCCTCTTTAAGAAATTGTTTTGGTTGATTTGATTGAGAGCAGCAGCTTGTCTGTTTGTCTAGCTTCCAGCACTATGCCTGTTCTGTTTACACAGCTGTGCAATAGGTATTTCAAGTACTCTCCTTTTTAACTAGGGTTTGTTTATACAGCCTTTCAAGACACAATTCTTAATGCTTGAGTGGTTTTATCAGTTTTTTTAAACTCAGGTTGAGCGAATGAAAGCTCTTCATGGTTGAATGGTTTTATGGGAATTTGTTTTACAGCTTAAGCTGCGAGTTGCGTGAATGGAGGATTCGTGCTTATACGGTTGGGCACCTCCTGTAATGGCGTGGACTTAATCAGCCCAAGAAAGGGATTGGGTCTTCCTCATATTTTTTACTGTCCAAGGGAGCCTTTGAAAGAGAACTAACTCATCTTTTCAGGAATTCAAGGCTTCTCTCTTTTATTTTAAAAACTGGGATTCCTGTACCATTGGCAGACTGACACACCTGATCACAGTAATCGATTAGCAGCCTGTCATTCAGCGCTCTGCCTTCTACAGCTGGAGGTAGGTGTTTTCTTCTTTCCCTGTTTGGGCCAGTATTTTTCTTTAACTTTCTCTCTTCCAGCTGTAGGGAGGTAGTTTTTAAAAGATGTTTTCCTGTGGTCTTCGCACCTGGCTTTTTTAAAATCATGCCACAGCTGCCACCATGCGATGAGAAGCTTTTTTATCCCACCGCTGCCACCATGAGAAGCTTTTTTTTTTATGTTGTCTGATGCAACATGAATGAGATACGTGGAATTCAGGTTGTTGAAGATCTCAAACAAGATTATTAAACAGCTAACTAATATATACAATACAGAGATAACTGTTTCAGAACTTGCCTCTTGCTGTTACAGTAGCAGAGTGAGTCTGACATGTAGTCACACGACTGCATCCTTGTACTCAGCTCATTAGCACACTAAGATCCTAACAGTACATTACTCTTAAAGGCAATCACACAACAGTAGGAAGCTACAAAGTTGCAGCACTTTGAGGTGACCAGTAGATTTAATTTTCTCTGGGCTATGATGCAATGGAGAACACAACAATGCAAGGAAAGTAAGGGTGTGACTGCAGAACCATGAATGGAAGGCATGTTGGTAGTTTTACAATTGGAAAATATGCAAACTAGATACAGCTATCACTGAGGACTAAAGACTAACATCAAACTGAAAAATGGACACTGGACACTTTCTGAAATGAATTGCAAGCAACAATGCATTCTTGTCATATGCCTCCAAAAACATTTTCCTGTTCAAATGAAACCAAGCAAGTATCTTATGAGAGTGCACCAAATATTAAACTAAATAAATATGTATTGACAATTGAGACAATTGAGCAAAATGTCCACAATATTTACAGCACCCGTGCCACCTTCCTGCTCAAAACAGTTTCTTCTAACGTTTCCTTCTGCTACATCTACAACATTAGCAGCTGAGATGGGGGCAGTCTGCTCAGTGTGATGCCCCGTTGCTGTTGATGACAGTGGCAGGAGTCCTCTGGAGGAATGGGGCCTAATTGATTCATCCTACTGTGGGTCTGCAGCAAGGGTGATTGAGTATCCCCCATGTGCTTGCCTGCTGGAGGTAAGGGGTCAATGTTGGGAGGAGGACTAGACGCCACTGACCCTGCAGCTATGTTGAAAGGAGGGCCCCAGGACAGCTGGCATGCGCTGTTCCTCCATCTGTGTATACAATTGCACCTGCCTGTCTCCCTGAGGGGAAGAAGCATCCACAGGGAAGTCCAGGTTCCTCATCCCCCTCTCGCTTAGACGCTGCTGCCTGGAGCCCACAGCAACTGAAATGGAGTGCAGGTCAGATAACCTATGGCTCAAGTGCTCCACCAGACTCGCCATGAAGTTCGCCAGACATTCTACTGAGGAAGCCATATGCTCAAACACCTGAGACATAGCAGACGTCATGGCTTGCATGGACTCCTCCATGGCATGCACAAAGCCATGCATGACCTCCGGCATCTCTGATATATTTTCCACATGGATTTGCTTCATATCTGTTAAGTTAATGCTGGATTTCTGGATTTAGTTTGTAATATCTGATTTAACACTGAGCAATGCTGATATCATACTTTTGTTAAATAACCAATTGGTTTATTTAAAGCACACTATCAGTAAAGGGTCTTACATATTTCAGCACATGGCTTGACAGCACCCTGTGGTCCGTGCAGATCAAGCTATCTGATTTCCAGAAGCTTCTGCTCTCTCTAGCTCTAGCCGGCTTAAGCAATCAAACCAGAGAACATAAATAATAAACAGACCGACACAATCAAACTCAGATCAATCAAACAACATTTTTCCCCCTTTTGATTAAAGACATTATTTTTACATTAGCATATTTTAAACAACAAATATATATACATCAAGTTATTTCTTAGTATTCAACTTGTCAGTTTTCTCTAAGTACAGCGATAGTCTTTGAGGTAGAAAGGTCTCTTCGGTCTCTGATTAGATCTACGAATTTGAGGTTGTGGATCTGTTTGATCACCTTGATGAGGCAGATGATCAATATCATTCATAGGAAAAGGAAATGTATCCTCATAACCACTATCCTTGAAATATCCTGGTCTGCTCCCTATCAAACGTCTCGCATTCCACTTGCTGTTGTCAGCCAACAGATAAGCATTTTTACTGAGCAAAAGTTTAATCTACTTTGGGCATGATACTGATGAAGCAAGTTTTTGGTTGCAATTTGGCCATTGGGTTCTAATCAAATCTCCAACTTTAAACTGCGGTTCCCATGCTCCTGCACATTTGTTAAAGTATACTTTTGTTTTATCTTGTTGCTTTGTGATTTCATCTGCTTTCGCTCTGACATCCTCGCTAACAGGTAGTTGTGGCTTAAGAATGGTCAGTGGCATGCGAAAGATATGACTTATCATAAGTTCAGCTGGTGACTTGCCAGTTAGTGAGCGTGGGTAGATCGGTATGTGTGGAGTAGGATGTGAACGGACTGTTCAGATGTTCTCCCCTCCAACAACCTAGCTTTCAGCCTTTCCTTTATCACCCTGTTGAACCATTCAATGCCACCATTCAATTGTGAGTTGTAGTGTGACGTCAGTTGGTGATGGATTTAGCTACTGACTAGGAATTCCGTGAATTGACTTGAAACAAATTGTGGCCCATTGCCTGTAGTGATGGTCCCTGGCAAATCCCATTTTGTAAATAACTTGTCCAGAATGTCGATGACTGACATGGTTGTAATGGAACTTGTAGCAATTTCCAGCCATTTGCCGTGGAGATCGTGAACAACAAGCAAAAAAACGTTCATTCCTAGGGGCTGCTTGCACTTCTCTAAAAAAATATCAACTTGAAGTTGTTGCCATGGTTTCGTTGACCATGGCGCAGGACAAGGTTTAACAGATTTTTCACTGAGTGTACAAGCTAAAGAGTCCCTAATAATCTCCTCTATACAGCGATCTATTCTTGGCCACCAGGCTGCTTTACGGGATCGTTGTTTCATCCAGATGTCCTTCATGGGCAAGATGTAATACATGTTGTTGTAGCTCCCTTGGGATAACTGCCCAAGTGCCACGTGCCATGCGGTTATCGCCAAACAATGCGAGTTCATTGCGTATTCTGTAAAACAGGATCAGTTCTTCCCCTATATCATGAGGCCACTCAGATTTGAGGCATTGACTTACTTGCTGCAGTACGTCATCTGCTGCTGACTCTGTCTCCAACTCCTCTCGTGTAACAAGATTCGCAGTCACGCGCGAAATCACGGCGATCATGTGGTCTTCAACGTCGCAAGTTGCTTTGCTGTCACTAACACTATCCGTGACAATGTTAATGCTTAGCATATCCACTACTCGGTTGCGTGAACCCCCAAGGTACTCTACATCAAAATTATACTAATGTAAACAATCTGACCATCTGTAGATGCGTAGTGGTGACCAGATTCCGACGTAGCTAATAATGTAGTCAACACTTGTGATCAGTGCGAAGAGTAAACTTTCTGCTAAAAAGATACATGTGCCAATGTTCACATGCATTGATGCAGGCTAGTGCTTCCCGCTGTCCAGTGGAATATTTATGTTCAGTGTCCGACAATGGGCATGACCTTAAGCTATTGGTCGTTTGCATCCATCAATGGACTGTGAGATTAGAGTGCCAATTGCAGTTCCTGACACTTCTGTCGTGACAAATGTTTCGGCCTGTGGGCTGAAATGCACGAGGACTAGTGGAGATGCTATTAGATTAGATTAGAGATACAGCACTGAAACAGGCCCTTCGGCCCACCGAGTCTGTGCCGAACATCAACCACCCATTTATACTAATCCTACACTAATCCCATATTCCTACCAAACATCCCCGCCTGTCCCTATATTTCCCTACCACCTACCTATATGAGTGACAATTTATAATGGCCAATTTACCTATCAACCTGCAAGTCTTTTGGCTTGTGGGAGGAAACCGGAGCACCCAGAGAAAACCCACGCAGACACAGGGAGAACTTGCAAACTCCACACAGGCAGTACCTGGAATTGAACCCGGGTCCCTGGAGCTGTGAGGCTGCGGTGCTAACCACTGCGCCACTGTGCCACCACTGTATCTTCACCTTTAACGTTTCAAATGCTGATTGCTGTGCGACTGTCCATTCCCATTGAGCCTCTTTACAAAGTAGCTTCCAAAGAGGCACCACAATCTCTCTGTAATTAGGAATGAATTTGTGATATAAATTGGCAGTACCTAGAAATTATGCAAATTCTTTCACATCAGACTGTGTTGGAAGTGCATGAAGGCCTTTGACGCTGTCATGTGTAGGCTTTACTCCAGCTGCTGTCACTCTGTAATCTAGAAAGTCAATCTCGGGTGCCACAAATATGCATTTGTGCTTGTTGAGCATCAAATTGTGTTTTGCAAGTCGAATGAGCACTGCTGATAATCGTTGATCATGTTCAGCTTTGTCCCTTCCATGGACAACGACATCATCAAGTAGGTTGAGTGACCCCTCAACATCTGACAAGACTGAAGAAACTATCTTCTGGAATGCACTAGGTGCTGAACTTAGTCCATATGGCATTCTACAGTGCTGAAACACACCTTCATGAGTAGCAAAAGCTGTAAGATATCAGCTTTGTTCTGCTAGAGGTATCTGAAGGTAACTCTGTCACATATCAAGCTCTGTGAAGACTTTGGAGTCATGAAATGATGCTAACAGTTCTTGAATTGCAGGAAGTGGATACTTGCCTGGTATGATAGCTTTGTTGGCTGCTTTTAGGTCAATGCATAGTCAAAGTTTACCATTTTTTTGTCGTGCAATGACTAGATTTGATATCCACAGCGATGAGTCAATTCGTTCAATGATACTGTCTGCTTCCAGTCATTTCAGCTCCTGTGACACTTCAGCATAGATTGCAAATGGCAACCATCTCAAACTTTGTAAAACTGGTCGAATTGATGTGTCGATGCGAGGAGCATGACATTACCCTTTGATCTCCCCAAACCCAGTAAATAAGGAAGGATACTGCCTGTATAATCTGCATTAGCAATCCCCATATTGTGTGCTCCGGTGGGGTCAGCAAGTTTGAATCCAAGCCTATCGAAAAGGTTTACCCCCCCATAAGGCTTCGGCCTTTAGCTACGTAGAACATGAAGCTGTCTCGGGTGACAATTTTGTAGCATTCTGGAACTGTGATTGTCCCCGAAACTGGAATGATAGAGTCATCATAAGCTTGAAGAGTGTCTGTCACAGGAGTGAGGGAGAATTGTGAAAAATACTGATGGTAGTTTGTCACTCAAGATAGATACTTCCGCTCCAACATCGATATGAAGTGATACTGAGATGCCTAAAGTGACCTGGTGCTTTACTTTTGTGATGGAATATACATGTTGTACGTCACTCTCAGGAAGAGACTCCCCTACGTATTGAACTAATGAAGTCTTTTCCTTTGACAACCTGCACATCTTTTCAAAATGGTTCTACTTTGAACATGAGTTATACATTTTCCCTTGAGCTGGACATGGCATTGTGACTTGATGAGCAGTTCCACAATTTGAACACAGTTTTGAAGGTAACTGACCATGATGGAGCACATTTTGATGAGGCTGAGGTTTTCTTGTCCTTAACCTTTGCACTGAAGCTGGTTGGGCAAGCTATGTCTGCAACCCTGAGTCTAAGTGTGCATGTGTATGTAACCTCTTTGAATCTAACATGGTAGATTCAATCTGGACTGCCAAGGTTATGGCGTTTTCCAAGGTTAAATCATCATCCTCCATGAGAAGTCGTTATCTAATTTGTAGAATTGAAGTTTTTTCAATTAATTAGTCATGGATTAGTTCATTGGTTAGTGTGCCAAATTTCTATGTAAATGCCAATGCTGAAATGCTTTCACATATTGCTTAAAGGACTCACCATGTCTCTGGGATCTCTGGCAGAATGCATTTCATTCCATCATCACGCTTCTCTTTGGCTCGAAGTATTTTTCAAGAGCACTCACTGCCGCATCGAATGTAGACATATCTTTTGTGAGCTGCTCAAAGATTCGCTGTCCTTCTGCTCCTAAACAATGTACGAGTATTGCTTTCTTACGATTTGCTGCTATATCTGGGTTGTCCATCCCTGTAGCCAGCAAGTAGGTCTTGAACCCTGAAATCCATTACTCCTAACACAAAGAAGGATTTCCTGGCATTGGAAGGAAGATTCTGGAACTGGTAACACACGATTTTGTTCACTCATCTTCAACGCCAAGTTTCTATTATATTTATGCATGTTTACTGTGTTTAGTTTGTAATATCTGATTTAACAACAATCACACTTATGTTAAATAACCAACTGGCTTATTTAAAGCACATTCACAGTAAAGGGTCTTACAGATTTCAGCACAGGTCTTGACAGCAGCCTGTGTCCTGTGCAGATCAAGCTGTGTGACTTCCGTAAGCTTCTGCTCTCTCTAGCTCCAGCCGAAGGCTTAAGCAATCAAACCAGTGAACACAGATAAT
Source organism: Heterodontus francisci (assembly GCF_036365525.1). Taxonomy (NCBI): domain Eukaryota; kingdom Metazoa; phylum Chordata; class Chondrichthyes; order Heterodontiformes; family Heterodontidae; genus Heterodontus; species Heterodontus francisci. The sequence continues at coordinate 263,537,934 of NC_090371.1, forward strand.
GTACAAACTGACATGATCAAACCCAGGCTAATCAAACACTACAACATCCAGCAGACTTCTCATAGCAACAAACAGAGGATCATCATGAGCATGGGGCTGAGCAGGGGCCTGGGCCCCAGTAGTCCTCTGATTGTCAGGGGGCCTGGCTGGCACATGCTCCCTCAACTGCTGGGACGTGTCTGTGTTGTGACCACCAGTTTGTGATCCAGATTCAAATCTTAAATCCTCTGCAGACCATGTGGATGTACCTATGCTGGCAGATGTGGAAGAAGAGGCAGGTGACGGTGTACCCTCTGGGGCATTGGCTTCATCTTCCTCCCCAGAGGAGGATTCTTGGGCCTCAAAGCATTCTGTGACTCGAGTGTGGGCACTTGCAGTGGAGACATAAACAGACGCACTTTAAGCATCAGAGGCACACGATTTTCACACACTTTCCTATGGTGTCCACATATGGCTATAAGAGTGGAGATGATATTTCATCCTTAAGCCTTCAGGATCCTGGGATCCTGCCTCACCATCAGCGATCGCACTGCCTCCCTCCTCTCTTGTCCTCTCTCACAATTTCTGATGCATCCTCCTCAACCACTGTCAGCACCTGGATGTCAGGGACAGCTCCTCCCATCATAGCATGCTCGCACTGGTTGTGGATGTGTTTGTCCTGCAGGAGACTGCAAAATGTAAGTTGTAAGTTGTGAGGAAGATACAAGGAGGCTTTAAGCAGACTTGGACAGGCTAAGTGAGTGGGCATGAGCATGGCAGATGAAATATAATGTGAATAAATGTGAAGTGATCCACTTTGGTAGAAAAAACAGAAAGACAGAATATTTCTTCAATGGTAAGAGGTTGGGAAGTGTTGGTGTCCAAAAGGACCTAGTTGTCCTTGTTCATAACGTTATGGTATGACCGCTCAAGACAAAGCCACCAATCAATATATATATAATTCTGACTGCGGTGGGAGCAACGCACTGTCAATTCAGTCCCGCTGCTCCACAGGTCATATCATTCATATCTTTAAGTTTTCCAAATCAAAGAAAGCAGCAACCGAATTGAAACAATTTAGTAACTCCTGAATGAGGCAAACCAAACCAGGTATCTTTAGATATCAACAAATTAACTATTTATTTTAAAAAAATGAAATCTTAAACACTACTAAGATAAACCAATATCTAAAGACCTTATAACTTATTTGAAGAATCTAACTCCCGCACTCACATACATATACTCAAACTAACAGTATTTTGGTGTTTAATTAGCTGCCCGAAAAAATAGAAATAACAATAAAATCTTTGCAGATTACGCTTCCTGATAAACGGTCTTCAAATTCCACATAGTCCAAGTTCGATGAATCGAAGGTCCGATGAATCCAAAGGTAGGAATTCAGCAGTTCAATTCAGCAGTGAAGTGTTAAACTCTTCTGTCTTCCAGCGATGAACACAGCAGATCAATAATTGGTTATTTTCTTCAAGGAATTTATCTGGCTTTAAGTTTTTAGAACTTTGAGAGAGAATAATAAATCAACTTCTCTTCCTCTAGTTTAAATTGTCTCTCAGAGAGCTCTCATCTCCCTTCAGGTGCTAGCACAGCTGTGTCTGTCTGACTCTGAACAAATCAGTTAGCCAGTTTTCAAAATCAAAAATGGATACATTGTATATCCTGTTCTCCCTCTCTGTTTGGTTGTAGCTAGGCAAACAGAATGCACCTTCACTCAGTCTCTGGAGCTGGCTGCCTTAAAGATGTACTGATCTTTTACAGCCTTAAAGGCACACTGCAATATTTCCCGAGGAGAAAAAAAAAGCAGGATCGTGACAATAAGTCACCAAAAGCTGGCATGCAGGTGCAGCAAACAATTAGGAAGACAAATGGTGTGCTGGCCTTCATCGCAAGGGGATTTGAGTACAGAAGTACAGATGTTTTGCTGCAATTATACTTGGTGAGACTTCACCTGGAGTATAGTGCACAGTTTTGCTCTCCTTACTGAGGAAGGATATACTTGCCATTGAGGGAGTACAACGGACGTTCAGCAGACTAATCCCTGGGATGGCGAGATTTTCTTATGAGGAGACATTGCGGAAACTGGGACAGTATTCTTTAGTTTCAAAGAATGAGAGGTGATCTCATTGAAGCTTACAAAATTCTTACTGGGTGGATGTAGATATGATGTTTCCCCTGGCTGGTGAGTCTAGAACCAGGGGATAAAATAAGGGGCAGGCCATTTAAGACTGAGATGAGGAGGAATTTCTTCACTCAGAGGTTGGTGAATCTTTGAAATTCTCCATCCAGAGGGCCGTGGAAGCTCAATCACTGAGCATGTTCCAGACAGAAATCAATAGATTTCTGGAGACAAATGACATCAAGGGATATGAGGATAACGCAGGAAAGTGGCGTTGAGGTAGATGATCAGCCATGATTTAATTGAATGGCAGAGCAGGCTTGACAGGCTAAATGGCTTACTCCTGTTCCTATGTTCCTATGAGACAGTGCAGATTTAATGACATGTCAAAAGATTTATCACAACCATTGCATACATGCATCGCCATCAGTCATTCCAAAGTGGTTTTCATATGACACATCCACGTGCATAAAGAATGCCAATCGGTGTCGTGGCACACAACCATTTAGTGTATGGCACGAAGGCTGCTCACGCATTCCGCTGCATGCCTTGTCTACCCTCTGTCTTAACGTCACTGAGCCAGGGTGAAAAACAATGGAACAGCTTCGGCAAGCCCACACACGCTCGCCAATCTGAGCAAGTCATTGATACATTTCCAACACTGAACCCAGGTTCTGCGCATCACTCTACAGTTTGAGACCTCCTTTGCTACCTCCATCCAGGCTGCCTTGGTGAGGCGGGAGGGTCTGCTGACTCCATCTGCAGGGAAGAGGACCTCCCTCCTTTCCCTGACAGCCTGGAGGAGAACCTGCAGGGAGGCATCACCGTACCGTGGGGCGGGATGCTGCCTACTCGCTGACACCCGTTTTGCTTTTGCTGCAGGGGAAAAAAGAAATGGGGAGTTGATGCTGGGTTTCACAAATTAAGGAAAGAAAAAGCATTTTCAAATAAGTTAATAGTTTAATTTTGGTAAACCTGAAGAGACATACATGACATGAAGTCGGCTGCTCCTTGAGGCTGGAAACACAGAATACTTTATATCCATGGTGACCATGGTGCATGATCCAGTGATGGCGGGTTCCACCAATGAAAGGCCATCCCTGCCACATGATCCCACGTACCCATTGCCTCATCCTTCATTTAAACATAGAATCGCGTGGGATATGGAAAAAATGGCAGAAGCGGAAGTTATGCCAACTTCCGGTCCCACCATCTTGAACGCTGTGGGACTCATAAAATCCTGGCCTCTATTTCCTTTCTCTTTACAGGTTGTGATTTTTCTCTTGTTTTTGCTTTTGGACAGCATCATTCTGCCATTCACATTTCCTTTAGACATATCTTTTGTTTCTTTACTTGTCCCATTATCGCTCCCTTTGACCCTGCACCACCATCCCTTTTGTCATTTAATCTTTCCTGTCTTCCACTCCATCACAGAACTTCCCTTTTGTTCTTGTTTCCACCTTCCTCCCTTTCACTTGCTTAAAACCTATTACATTTCTAACTTCTCCCAGTTCTGATGAAAGGTCATCAGGCTGACATTAACTCTACTTCTCTCTCCACAAATGCTGCCAGACCTGCTGAGTATTTCCAGCATTTGCTGTTTTTCACCCTCTATTACTTTCTCCCTCATATGTTTGTCTAGCTTCCCCTTAAATGCCTCTACATGATTCACCTCAACTGGCAAGTTCCACATTCTTAGCACTCTCTGGGTAAAGAAGTTTCTTCTGAATTCTCTATTTGATTTCTCAGTAACTATCACATTGATGGCCACTAATTTTGATCTTTCTCACAGGAAAAAACATTCTCTCTGTGTATTCTATCAAAACCTTTCATAATTTTGAAAAGCTCTATTAGATCACCCATATTTATTCCACAGCATGAAATGAAACACTAAAGTTTCAAGATACTTGACTAGTGTTTAAGGTAGTTTGAAGTCATTAAACTGATACCGCATATTGCACTATTAGTTTTACTTGCCCATTGTAATTGCTGATTTGCACGCGGAATTCCAAAGAACAAAACATCTCGTAATTGTGTTTCTTTCAGATTATGTTTACAGGTCCTGACACTTGCAACTGCATCATAACTATCCCCCAATACTAATACAGTGAACTGCTGACCCACTGTGAAAACTATTAGTGGTTTTGGAACCTTTCAGCACCTAACCCCAAGTGAATCTCCAAAGAACCTAACATTAAAAATTCAATCCTCAGTAGCATGCAAAGCAGCCAATCATGTAATCTTATCTAATCCTTCAGAAATTCCCTGGAGCAATTTTCATAATGCTACTAACCCCAACTCTTTTAATATTCAGGCTCATCCTTACAAAACCACAAGCTTATACTTTAATTTCAGAAAATGCTCAGTGCAATTATATGATGGCTGTATAAAATTCTGAGTGAACTGCAGATTAAAGCACAAGGCAGAAGATACTTAAGTGAAATGAAAAAGATCAGGATGGATTTCTGCAATAAGAAAGGGAAAATGGATAATACCAATGCTTTAGAAAAGTCGAATTTGTCTATAATGCATTGAGGCTGATAATATAAAGATCAGCAATAAAAAATAGATAATTTTATATTTTTGTACATATAACGATGCCTGACTAATGCAAAGCCTATGACATTTGCCACGCTACACTGATTGACAGCACTGAGCATCTTAAGCTGAGTCTGTTCACTGGACACCTGCTGGAGCTACCTGATCAGTGGATCTTAGAGTAGCACTTACACGTATGCCAGGTGACATTTTAATTGTCAAAATGTCCTTATTTCACAAGTCAGGTCAGACCTACTGCGAAAATATTGTGCTTTGGACTAATGTCCATTGAGAACTGAGGCTGTCAACGACCACGTATCACTTCTGTTGACTCCAGCCGTCAGCTTGTTGACTTAACGGTTACATTGAAATCATAGCAGCTCTCTTCCTGTGAGTATGTGCTGCTCTAAGGATATGCAAGGGTTTTTTTTATATCGTCTATAAGATCTTATATGTAGCAAATTTTGACAGTCGTTTTACAATACTTATTAAACTCAAACTGTAGCAAGTTCAAATTTTCTCAAAGAGAAATGAGTTTTTAAATTAGAGTTTGTTACAAAATAAATCCAGCAATTCCATTAGTTAAAAGACAGCAGCATCACTGCTGACACCTTCAAAAAAAAATGATGTGTACAATTGATTGAGAGGGCAAATAAATCCACAATCACATGGTGAACTCCAGGCTGTGCTGAGTAGGTTGATTTCACAGTGAGATTATTACAACTGACCTTAGTATCACTGGACGAGGTAGGAGAAGAACCACTAGTGGTCATGTTTAATATCAATTTTCAGTGCTGTTATCACATATGGATCACATTTAGTAGTGATGTGTTCTCCACTTAAATTGCCAGGTGATTTTTTTTTATTCGTTCATGGGATATGAGCTTCGCTGGTTAGGCCAGCATTTATTGTCCATCCCTAATTGCCCTTGAGAAGTGGTGGTGAGCTGCCTTCTTGAACCCCTGCAGCCCTTGGGGTGCAGGTACACCCACAGTGCTGTTAGAAAGGGAGTTCCAGGATTTTGACCCAGTAACAGTGAAGGAACAGCGATATAGTTCAAAATCAGGATGGTGTGTGGCTTTGAGGGAAACTTGCAGGTGGTGGTGTTCCTATGTATCTGCTGTCCTTGTCCTTCTAGGTAGCAGAGGTCGTGGGTTTGGAAGGTGCTGGTGAAGGAGCCTTGGTGAGTTGCTACAGTGCATCTTGTAGATGGTACACACTGCTGCCACTGTGCGTCTGTGGTGATGGAACTGAATGTTGAAGGTGATGGATGGAGTGCCAGTCAAGCGGGCTGCTTTGTCTGCGTAGTGTCAAGTTCCTTGAGTGTTTTTGGAGCTGCACCCATCCAGGCAAGTGGAGAATATTCCATCACACTCCTGTCTTGTGCCTTGTAGACGGTGGACAGGCATTGGGGTGTGAAAAGGTACGTTACTCACTGCAGAATTCCTAGCCTCTGACCTGCTGTTGCAGCCACAGCATTTATGTGGTTGCTCCAGTTCAGTTTCTGGCCAATGATAACCCCCAGGATATTGAGAGTGGGGCTTCAGTGATCGAAATGCCATTGAACATCGAGGAGAGATGGTTAGATTCTCTTTTGTTTGAAATGGTCATTGCCTGCCACTTGTTTGGCATGAATGTTACTTGCCACTTTTCAGTCCAAGCCTGGAAGTTATCCAGATCTTGCTGAATCTGGACACGGGCTGCTTCAGTATCTAAGGAGTCACGAATGGTACTGAACATCGTGCAATCATCAACGAACATCCCCACCCTGACCTTATGATGGACTGAAGGTCATTGATGAAGCAGCTGAAGATGGTTGGGCCTAGGACACTACCCTGAGAACTCCTGCAGTGGTGACCTGGGACTGAGATGATTGACCTCCAACAACCACAACTATCTTCCTTTGTGCTAGTTATAACACCAACCAGCGGAGAGTTTCCCCCTGATTCCCATTGACTCCAGTTTTGCTAGGGCTCCTTGTTGCCATACTCAGTCAAATTCTGCCTTGATGTCAAGGGCAGTCACTCTCACTTCACCTCACTCTTTTAGCTCTTTTGTCCATGTTAGGACAAAGTCTGTAATGAGGTCCAGAACTGAGTGGCCTCAGTGAGCAGGTTATTGTTGAGCCAGTGCCGCTTAATAGCATTGTAGATGACCCCTTCCATCACTTTGCTGATGATCAAGAGTGGACTAATGGGGCGGTAATTGGCTGTGTGGATTTGTCCTATTTTTTGTGCACAGGACATACCTGGGCAATATTTCACATTGTCAGGTAGATGCCAGTGTTGTAGCTATACTGGAACAGCTTGGCTAGGGGTGCAGCTAGTTCTGCAGCACAAGTCTTCAGTACTATTGCCGGAATGTTGCCAGGGCCCATAGTCTTTGCAGTATCCAGTGCCTTCACCCATTTCTTGATATGACGTGGACTGAATTGGATTGGCATTTGTGATGCTGGGGGCCTCAGGAGGAGGCCGAGATGGATCATTCACTCGGCACTTCTGACTAAAGATGGATGCAAATGCTTCAGTCTTGGCTTTTGCATTGATATGCTGGGCTCCCCCATTGTTGAGGATGGGGATGATTGTGAAGCCTCCTCCTCCTCTCCTGCTGTTAGTTGTTTAATGGCCACCACCATTCACGACTGGATGTAGCTGGACTGCAGAGCTTAGATCTGATCCGTTGATTGTGGGATCGCTTAGCCCTGTCTTTTTAAAGCTGCTTCCGCTGGGATTCTGACAGTCCCAGCTGACACATGAAGAGTAGGGGAGGGGCCAGGAGGCTACATGTGCGCCAGAAGTATTATGCAAACAACACCTTCAGTAGAAGAGAGGAAAATGGTGAAACTCGCTTAAACAGCTTTGTTTCAGTTGGTAGCACTCTTACCTCTGAATCAAAAGGTTGTGGATTCAAGTCCACCTCCAGCGACTTGAGCACAAAATCTGTGCTGACATTTCAATGTAGTACTGAGGCATTGCTGCACTGTTAGAAGTGCTGCCTTCTGGATGAGATGTTAAATCAAAGCCCTATCTGCCCTCTCAGATGGACATGAATGATTTCATGGCAATATTTCAAAGTGTCCTGGACAATGTTTATCCTTCAACCAACATGACTAAACAGACAATTTGGTCACCGCATTGCTATTTGTGGGACTTTGCTCTGTGTAAGTGAGCTGCCATGTTTCCTACACTGTGAATACACTTCAAAAAGCATTTCACGGTCTTTAAAACACTTTGGGATGCCTTGAGGTCATGAAAGGTGCTATATAAATGCAAGTTTTCCTTTTTTAATTATGGTAAGTTGGCAAATATGGTAGTTTTGGACAGGGAAAAAGATCTTGAAGATTCAGCACAAATAAAGGAAGACAGCTGTCTGGTCTGTTACGTAGCAGAAGAAAGGGGGCAACACACTGGTGCAGTGGTTAGCACTGCAGCCTCACAGCTCCAGCCACCCGGGTTCGGTTCTGGGTACTGCCTGTGCAGACTTTGCAAGTTCTCTCTGTGACCACACGGGTTTCTGCCGGGTGCTCCGGTTTCCTCCCACGGCCAAAGACTTGCAGGTTGATAGGTAAATTGGCCATTGTAAATTTCCCCTCGTGTAGGTAGGTGGAAGGAGAATTGAGAGAAGGTGGGGATGTAGTAGGGAATGTAGGATTAGTATAAATGGGTGGTTGATAGTTGGCACAGACTTGGTGGGCCAAAGGGCCTGTTACAGTGCTGTATCTCTCTATGACTCTAAAGGGTTTGGTGTTGTGAAATAGCTAGCACAGCTACAAAACTAAAGTTTTGATGTTCATAATAATTACTTTAGGTTTTAAGTATATTCAAATAAAAACAGAGATGTTGTGAATCATTTGCTTTGTCTCTCTCTGAGCAAGATGCTGTGGTTAAAAAGTAAGTTGAAAATAGTTTTAACATGAAGTTTGTATTCAAAAAAGCTTCTTCTGTTCATCTTCCAGCTCATTGTTAGACCGTTTGCAAAAATAAACTCAAATACTGTTACAGAGAAAGTCATGTTCCAACATTGGAGCAAAATTTTTTTTTTTCCAGTAAGAGTCATTGCCCAGATGGTGCAATCATTCCATTTATTTATCTGAGCCAGTCTGAAATTAAAAAAATAAAATTGTTAATTGTTTTAATCTGAAACTTTACATAAAAAGGCTTTTAAAATTCATTTGCCATCTTGTTTTCAAATTATTCGAGTAAAATCAAAGAAACGTAGAAATCCTGCGCAGCAAGTGGAAAGATGCATTTCACATTCTTCTTCTTCTTTGGCCTCCCTGTCTCGAGAGACAATGGGTAAGCGCCTGGAGGTGGTCAGTGGTTTGTGAAGCAGCGCCTGGAGTGGCTATAAAGGCCAATTCTAGAGTGACAGACTCTTCCACAAGTGCTGCAGATAAAATTGGTTGTCGGGGCTGTTACACAGTTGGCTCTCCCTTTGCACTTCTGTCTTTTTTCCTGCCAACAGCTAAGTCTCTTCGACTCACCACTCTTTAGCCCCGCCTTTATGGCTTTCTGCCAGCTCTGGCGATCGCTGGCAACTGACTCCCACGACTTGTGATCAATCAATGTCACACGACTTCATGTTGCATTTGCAGATGCCTTTAAAGTGGAGACATGGACGGCCGGTGGGTCTGAACCAATGACGAGCTTGCTGTACAATGTGTCCTTGGGGATCCTGCCATCTTCCATGCGGCTCACATGGCCAAGCCATCTCAAGCGCCGCTGGCTCAGTATGGTGTATATGCTGCGGATGTTGGCCGTCTCGAGGACTTCTGCGTTGGAGATACGGTCCTGCCACCTAATGCCAAGAATTCACTGGAGGCAGTGAAGATGGAATGAATTGAGACGTCGCTCTTGGTTGACGTACGTTGTCCAGGCCTCGCTGCCGTAGAGCAAGAGACTGAGGACACAGGCCTGATAAACTCGGACTTTGTTCTGTGTCAGTGTGCCATTTTCCCACATTCTCTTGGCCAGTCTAGACATAGCAGCGGATGCCTTTCCCATGCGCTTGTTGATTTCTGCATCGAGAGACAGGTTACTGGTGATAGTTGAGCCTAGGTAGGTGAACTCTTGAACCACTTCCAGAGCATGGTCGCCAATATTGATGGATGGAGCATTTCTGACGTCCTGTCCCATGATGTTCGTTTTCTTGAGGCTGATGGTTAGGCCAAATTCATTGCAGACAGCTGCAATTCAGTCGATGAGGCTGTGCAGACACTTTGCAGTGTGGGATGTTACTGCAGCATTGTCAGCAAAGAGGAGTTCCCTGATGAGGACTTTCCAGACTTTGGTCTTCACTCTTAGATGGGCAAGGTTGAACAACCTGCCATCTGACCTTGAACGCATGTGAGAGCAGCAGGGAGAAGATCCCAAACAGTGTAGGTGCGAGAACACAGCCCTGTTTCACGCCACTCAGGATAGGAAAGGGGTCTGATGAGGCGCCGCTATGCTGAATTGTGCCTTTCATATTGTCATGGAATGAGGTGATGATACTTAGTAGCTTTGGTGGACATCCGATCTTTGCTATTAGTTTGAAAAGACCACATCCGTTGACGAGGTCAAAGTCTTTGGTGAGATCTATGACAGCAATGTAGAGGGGCATCTGTTGTTCACAGCATTTCTCCTGTAGCTGGCAAAGCATGTCAATGGTGGATCTCTCTGCTCGAAAGCCACACTGTGCCTCAGGGTAGACATGCTCAGCCAGCTTCTGGAGCCTGTTTAAAATGACTTGAGCGATGCTGAGCAGGGAGATTCCATGGCAGTTGTTGCAGTCACCGCAGTCACTTGTTCTTATAGAAGGTGATGATATTGGCATCGCGCATGTCCTGTGGTACTGCTCCCTCATCCCAGCACAGGCAAACAGTTCATGGAGTGCTGAGAGTATCACAGGCTTGGCACTCTTGATTATTTCAGGGGTAATGCCGTCCTTCCCAGGGGCTTTCCCACTGGCTAGAGAATCAATGACATCACTGAGTTCCGATTTTGTTGGCTGTTCGTCCAGCTCATTCATGACTGGCAGAGACTGGGCTGCATTGAGGGCGGTCTCAGTGACAACATTTTCCCTGGAGTACAGTTCTAGGTAGTGCTCCACACAGCGGTCCATTTGCTTGCATTGGTCAGTGATCGTGTCCCCTGATTTAGACTTGAGGGGGGCGACCTTCCTGATGGGTGGCTCAAAAGTTCTCTTAATGCCATTATACATTCCTCTGATGTTTCCGGTGTTGGAGGCCAGCTGAATACGACTGCATAGATGTTGCCAGTAGTCATTTGCACAGCGCCTGGCTGTTCTTTGTGCAGCGCTTCTGGCTGCTTTAAAGTGCTATAGATGTTAACTCGTTGGGGGCTTTCTTGTAGTTTAACAGTGCAATGCACTAGCGGCTATGACAGGTTCCAGCTCTTCAAAGTGAGATTGAAACCAGTCTGCATTCTGCTTCTCACATTTGCCATAGGTGGTCATTGTTGAGTCATCGATGGCGTCTCTGATGTGGGCCCACTTGGCCTCTGCAGCCCCTGTAGGAGTATTTTGAAGGGCTTTTTCAAGTGAATTTAGAAACTTATGTAACAGCTGTGGATAAGAAGTTCTGTTAGTGTTGATGCGCAGGTGGCCCTTCTGCTTGGAGTGATGCAACTTCTTTGGTTTGAGTCTAACCTTTCTGCACACCAGGGAGTGGTCGGTGGAAGCTGCATGTGATTTGAACACTATTTAAAGAGGCTCGCCTTGTGACGATGCGGTCCAGCTGGTGCCAACGACGTGATCTTGGGTGCCTCCATGAAACCTGGTGACAGGGTTTAGTATGAAAGAACGAGTTGGTAATGCAGAGGTTATGATAGGTACACAACTCAAGCAGTCTCTGTCCATTCTCATTCATCCTTCCAACACCATAGCGCCCAAGGCAGGAGGGCCATGAGTCATGGTCGGCCCCAACCCTGGAGTTAAAGTCCCCCAGCAGGAACAAATGTTCGGTATTGGGAATGCTACTAATGATATTATGGAGTTCCTCGTGGAACTTCAGATGGGGAGCAGAGTGTTGGAGCATAGATGCTGAGTAGGTGTACTGGACCAGAGGCGGTGAGCAGTCGGATGGACAGTATGCATTCCGAGCCATTTGAAGGTGGCTCTATCATGCTGAGCAAAGAGCTTCTGATGGTGAAGCCCACTCCATGCTGTCTTGGTTCTTCAGGATCCCTACCCTGCCAGAAGCAGGTGTAGTCTTGCTCTCTTAGAGATCTGCTCGCAGGGAGGCGTGTCTCCTGAAGTGCTGCAATGTCCACATTGAGTCGACTGAGCTCGTTGTTAATGATGGCGGTCTTCCGAGAAGCGTTGATTTGTGTAAGGTCTTCCAACAGGCCAGGACACATAGTTTTGACGTTGCAGCTTGCAAAACGAAGGGCTGGTACCTTATTTCCTTTTTTTGTCGTGCTGTTTGGTGCGGTGTTGCAGTCCACTTGACGGGTAATGACCCTGAGCTCCAAGCACCCATTGAAGCAGGTGGACTATGGCGGGACAGAACCTTACTGACCGGGGGCTGCCCGGTTTGAGGCGGGCGGTAGCTGTCCAGTGAGATGCGATGACCTCTCCCACCGACAAAGGCAACCCGTGGCGCCCAATGTCTACGCCAATTGAGTTGGACTTATAACCCGTAACTGCTGCCTTCCATGATGTTTTGGTCGCTGTGAGGCGACTATGGAGTGACCTCTCCATGGCTCTTGCCTGGGTGGATGTATGGAGGTTGTGAGTTGCCCAAACGTCAAAACCCCCCTCTCGGCCTTTCTGGTGGGGTCCAAAGGAGTGCAGAGCACGACGTTTGGCACCGGTATGGCTGCAGGAACTGCCGGAAACATGCCAAAGGTGATACATGACCGCTTTCGGGGTTCCGCTCCGGATTTTCTGTTCGGGTTTACTCCCTTAGCCTTGGCCTCTCCCGAGACGCCCACAAGGCAGTGCGGTTGTTAACTCCTATCCCTGAGCAGGGGCCCAAACAAGTAAGCTGTGTGATTTCATGGAGGGAGAGGGAAGGGGGTACAGGGTGCGGGGGGAAGGGGATGCGGTGGATGCCGGGGGTAGGAGGTGGGGAGAAGGGGGTGTGAGGGGAAGCTGGGAAGGGGGGGGGTTCAGGGGGGATAGGGGAGGGGGAGCAGGGGAAGGGGGTGCGATGGGGAGGGGGAGGGTGTGCAGGGGGTGAGCTGGGAAGGGAGTGCTAGGGGGGGAAGGTGGGAGGCGTCCGGCGAGGGTCGCCACCCTGGCGAGCGGGCCAGCCCACAACCTGCACGGCCTCCTCGATGACGGTATCCTCCAGGCTGACGCTGCGCTCATTGTTGCCATCCAGCTCACGGTGGAGCTTCTTTCCCGGTTCCCAGCTCCATTTATACTGATCCTACATTAATCCCATATACCCTACCACATTTCACATCATACACACAGAATCATACTGAATCATACTGGGAGATTCTGCACACACCCATATGATGACATGCTGAGAATTAAAGGCTCAGGTACAGTTAGTAGCTGTTTTTAGTTGTGCTTGCTTTGAGGAAAATTTCAACTGCAAATGCAGGCTTTTAAGAGTAAAAATGTTAGTGAAGATACTCAAAGACACAAAGATAATTTTATAGGTAAGATAAACCCTATTATTGCATTTTAATGCTTTTATTATGCCAGAAAGCTTATTTTAAGCCAATCATTAACAAGCTGATGAGGGAAAATGGGGGACAGAAATATTTTTGAAGAATTTGAGTGGTTAACCTTCTCAAAAGAATTGCAGATAAATCATGCTTGAAAGTGATGGGTGAACAGAATTTATGTGTTAAGGGTAGATTGTATCATACTCTGCTGCCAACTTGGAGCCTTGCTCAATAAGAGCGGAGATTGGAGAATCACTCACAGCATTCAACACACCCAGTACATCACAGGCCCGATTGCTGATAATCTCGATTAATTACCAGAGGATTGGGAGTACCAGGGTTCAAGTACATTGACTCTGATTCTCCAGTTCACGCTCCCATTAAGTGAGTGGTGCCTTGTAAAATTTAGCCTATACAGTTGAAACTGAAGCATTCCAGGTTCTATCTCAATAGTCAATTCACCCCTTCTCACTGTCAGAGTTAAGCTACTCTAAACCTGTTCACCCAATGATGGCATTAATAGTCAATTTTACTTTAAACTAAAACAGTTTATTTTCAAATCAACAATACATAAAATACAACGTTAAAAGTTAAAGATAATTTCCCATTTATTTTATAGAAGGGTATAAGTAGTGACTTTCAATCTTCAAACCTCTTTCACTTAATTAGTTCTATGATACAATATCTCATGATACCATTAACTCAAGCTACACAGAATTACTTTATTTTGTAAATAAACAATTATGAATGGCCTTCTCTTTTCATTTACTTGCTGTCTCTGGCTTTCATCCCAGGATGACATGTGCAGCTGTTGCCTGACTTGTTCTGTTTCTGCTCCGGCCCTACTATAGCACATAGATCAGCACAAAAAGCAATACTCTCTCACTGTCCAAACAGCCACAGGTAAGCACTTAAATAGAAAATAGAATGGTGTCACAATAAAGATCAAGTTAATGAAATCAGTAAGAACCAATGTCATTTCATGGCTTGGGCCTGGAGTCAAATCCAGCTCGGACTGATGGGATAAAGTCTACTTTGGCTGATGAAAGGAATGGAAATGTCAAACTGGTGCTGGTGTAGTAGGAAATGTTCTTCTTAAATTGGAATCAAGTAGATGTGTATTTGAAACAGAACAGAAGAAGGTTAACCTGATGTCTTAGTCAAGCTGTGCCAGAATTACAAGTGCTTGATATGACTAACAATACAAAGAGTGAGAAAATTATTCCACACAAAACTAACACGAAAAATTTAGAGAAATTCCCCCAAAAGTATCAACTGAAAACTAAGGTTGGGATCAGATGGTGACTTTCAGAATACTTTTGATACTATGCTATGCTGACAAAATATGTTGTATTCAACTATTTCAATTACTTTGGGACCAACTTGCAGGTATAAAATAATTTTGGACAATAAGTTAGAGATAATTGCATTCAATTATAGCCCAGTTACAAACACTCAATGTTTAGATCGACTGCTTATTTGTTAAAAATGTAACACTTATTATTTAAGCTAACTGATGGAAACTAAATTAACATAATTTAAAATCCTTGCTTTTGCAACCAGAAATAAACTATTTGCCCAAAGAAAGTAAACATAGATTATGAACCAAACAGTAGAAAATAATGACCTTGGAAAAGACACAACATAGATCAGGCTCATTTTTTTTTTTGCCTTGAAAGCATCTCGCTCCCAGATGCAGTGAAGAAGAAATGTGGGTAAAATTGTGGTGCATCAGGTTGCCACCCCCACAGAGCAACACTGGAATTTCCTGGACTTCCCCTGTATGATGTAACTGGGCCTCAGACTGTGGTAGATATAGGCTTATTGTAAGAATGTTAATGTCGTGGGCCAAGATATTTCTGGCATTCGGTCTTTGCTCCCATCGGGCTCCTGAAAAAAAAAACCTGGCGATGGGCTTGCTGAAGTATCCTCTGTGAACTACAGGATCCTTGGGCGAACCCTAAGATAAAAGAAGATAGAAAGGTATTTTATAAGGTTTTAAACCTACCCCATACCCCTCTGAATAGTCTTTGTGCCTCAAAGCCTGGAAAGTAGCAGCCAGTACGCCATGATGCTGGAGGCCAGAAGAGGAGTGGCATGTGCTTCCTACCTAGTCCTTGGTCCTGTTGATTTGTTCTTAAGCTCCAGATGCCTTAGCATGTGCATCTGCTTCTAGATCCTGCAGGCACTGCAAACAGTGCTCAGTCTGGTCTCTATCTCCTGCCAGGCATGATGTACTACCATTGCATAGGGAGGGTGCCCTTGAGTGTGCTCAACACGATAAGTCTATAGCCAGTCATTCATGCAGCAGAATATCCAATTCACCAGCCTTCAAACAGGGACTCAGGGGTAGCGTCACTGTGTCATTTCTCCACACATTCCATTTTGTGTTTCAACGTTGTGTTGTCTGTCCTTTTCACCTCGTTTGCTTGTTCTTTCCCTCCCCTAGCATAAAGCCATGGGATGTGTATGTGTCATGTAGTTTGTGTTGTGTCATTCTGCAGCCTTGGAAGACAAGGAAGATTCCATGGAGGCATGGGATAGAACCAGCGGCAGAAAGCAGAAGGAATCTAATTGAAGGGATTTTCTGTAGGCCATCCCAGCATGCTACATTATTGTAGCAAAATATCAGAGCAAGTGAAAGTATTCTCCAGGATGTAGGGAGCAAGGGCTGACATATGAGTAGTGTGAAATGCAGAGGCCAAAACATATCAGAGAGAGAGAGAAAACTGGATATATATGACGCTTTTTACAACCTAAGAACATCCCAAAGGGCTTTACAGTCAATGAAGTACTTTTGAAGTGTAGTCACTGTTGTAATGCAGGAAGAGTAAAAAGACACAAAAAGTATAACAGCTTGCTCTTATAAGCTTAAAAAAAACAAGATGGAAGTCCTGATAGTGCCATTACACCATGGCAAAGGCATTGTGATGAGCTCCCCTCCAAGCCACACACCATCCTGACTCGGAACTATATCACTGTTCCTTCACTGTCGCTGGGTCAAAATTCTGGAACTTCCTTCCTAACAGCAGTATGGGTGTACCTACACCACATGGACTGCAGTGGTTCAAGAAGGCAGCTCACCACCACCTTCACAAGGGCAATTAGGAATGGGCAAGAAATACTGGCCTTGCCAGCAGAGTCATATCTCATGAGTGAATAAAAACCACCTCCACTGCTCTGACTCCACCATGATCCCCACCTAAATCCTGGGCTATTATCATATTCGCAGGTACCTGCTATTGAAATGGCACAATGGGTCTCATCAGACCATAGGCAAAAGGTGCATGTTAGAGCTTCTTTTCTGCTCCCACAAACGCAGACCCAGAATTTAATCAATCCTTTTGTTGTGGGGGCTACATTTCTAAAGATATGGGCCAAATGGAGTTGTATCTGATGGGGTTCCTGAGGCTGTCCAGAAACACCCCAGACATGTGCATAAATTTCTGCCACAATGTGGAGAAGCAGGCAGATAAAGTGCTGCTCACTATCAGAATGTGTTCTTCTATGGTACAGAAACTGGGTGCTCTTTGGTTATGTTCAAAGTTCTAGTGCCTCCACCTCAACTGTGCTTTAATTTTATAGAAACAAGAAATCAGATTTCAGGCTCTCATTTTCAGAAAATGAGAAGGGAGTGTCTTTTAAACAGAAGCATATTAATTAGATATGGCATTTAACCCATTTTCAAATCGGGGCACTTTCAATATATCAATGGAAGCAGTTACGATAGCAACGTTTAAGAGACATCTTGACAAATATATGAATAGGAAGGGAATAGAGGGATATGGGCCCCGGAAGTGCAGAAGGTGTTAGTTTAGGCAGGCATCAAGATCGACGCAGGCTTGGAGGGCCGAATGGCCTGTTCCTGTGCTGTACTGTTCTTTGTTCTTTGATCTTTGTTCAATAGACTTTTTCTGTGCACTTCAATTTCAGGAAACTTGTTAACTTGTAAAGAACATCACAAATATACTGATTTATGCTAATTATGCTTGATTGCCGGACACTAATTCAAGAAATTAAAATTCATACATACATACATATGAACATTCAAATTAGGAGCAGGAGTAGGCCACTCTGCCCTTCAAGCCTGCTCCACCATTCAATAGGTTCATGGCTGAATTTATTACTCTACATTTCCCCCTACCCCCAATAACCTTTCACCCCCTTGCTTATCAAGAATCTATCTACCTCTGCCTTAAAAATATTCAAAGACTCTGCTTCCACCGCCTTTTGAGGAAGAGAATTCCAAAGACTCATGACCCTCTTAGAGAATAAATTTCTCCTCATCTCTGTCTTAAATGGGCAACCCCTTATTTTTAAACAGTGACCCCTAGACCTAGATTCTCCCACAAGGGGAAACATCCTTTCCACATCCATTCTGTCAAGACCCTTCAGGATCTTATATGTTTCAATCAAGTCACCTCTTACTCTTCTAAACTCCAGCAGATACAAGCCTAGCCTGTCCAATCTTTCCTCATAAGCCTGCCCATTCCAGGTATGAATCTAGTAAACCTTCTCTGTACTGCCTCCAATACATCTACATCCTTCCTTAAATAAGGAGACCAGTACTGGACACTGTACTTCAGATGTGGTCTCACCAATGCCCTATATAGCTGAAGCATAACCTCCCTACTTTTGTATTCAATTCCCCTTGCGATAAACAATAACATTCTATTAGCTTTCCTAATTACATGCTGTACCTGCATAGTAACCTTTTGCGATTCATGCACTAGGACACCCAGATCCCTCTGCATCTCACAGCTCTGCAATCTCTCACCATTTAAATAATATACTTCTTTTTTATTCTGCCTGCCAAAGTGAACAATTTCACACTTTCCTACATTATACTCCATTTGCCAGGTCTTTGCCCATCACTTAACCTATCTATATCCCTTTGTAGACCCCTTATGTCCTCTTCACAAGTTACTTTTCTACCTATCTTTGTGTCATCAGCAAATTTAGCAACCATACCTTTGGTCCCTTCTTGTAAAAATTTGAGGCCCCAGCACTGATCCCTGTGGCACATCACTCGTTACATCTTGCCAACTAGAAAATTACACATTTATGCCTACTCTCTGTTTCCTGTTAGCTAGCCAATCTTCTCTCCATGCCAATATGTTACCCCCTACACCAAGAACTTTTATTTTATTCAAATCAATAATCTCAGACCATGTGTTCTATTAGCGTGAAGAAAGTTTTGCTAACTAATTGTCGAATTTGCATATGCAGATTACATCAATAACAAATGCAGCAAATATCATGAATGCCTGTTGTATAAGCTAAACACCTGGGACTGCTATGTTTGAAGGACAATTCTCGTCTTGTCTGCCTATAATTAAGGAAGAATCTCAGGAAACAGGTTGTGTATAAGTCAATAAATATCTTCCACACACTTCATAAATGGTAAGTCAGTCTGAAAACTTGATGAGTATGAACTTATGATGAGTATATTAACCTTTATAATGAAAAATGTTTTGAAAGGGATGGAGATTCTGAGAAAACACTTGTGATTTTTAATGGCTTTTATATTAAACTAGATTGGTAAACTATATTACAGTACACAATTAAAATGTAGTATTAAATTTACATGTGATCTCATGGATCCCAGCAGAGGCAAATTGTCCCTTACTTCTTCACCTTGAATTCCCATTCAAGAAGGTCTCTCTATCCATCTCTTGCAAGTTCAAAGAGTCTGACATCCTTCTTCTGTCAAGAACACGGGGGCAAAATGCTATAGCACCTGAAAATGGGCTCAGACATCCTGCTAAGTCCCCCTTTCCCGTCGCTTCTGATGTA
The DNA here is from genome assembly GCF_036365525.1 of Heterodontus francisci. Classification (NCBI taxonomy): domain Eukaryota; kingdom Metazoa; phylum Chordata; class Chondrichthyes; order Heterodontiformes; family Heterodontidae; genus Heterodontus; species Heterodontus francisci. The sequence continues at coordinate 263,556,999 of NC_090371.1, forward strand.
GGCAGCACGCAAACTTCACACTGCCTGCTCATTTAAATGATTTCAGTGTGCAGCCTATGCTGAGTGGTAGCTGATTGACTGTCTACCTGAGCAGGGTGTGCACAATTGTGAGGGGCTAGCATGAGTTCAGGATAGCCTGTATTACTTAAAGCCCTTCTGCACTTTTTAACAGGAGGTGCATCTTGGCCACAGCAGGTGCTGGGAGTCATTCTAGAAATCAGGTGGACTTTGGCAGGACACAGAAATGTCACAACATGGCAAAGAGTGGGATCCCAGCTTCTCCAACACTGCTCTAGAGGCCTTGGTGCAAGAGGTGGACAAGAGAGGTTCTCTATCCACAGGAGGCCATACAGGCAGATAGTTGTGCAGGTCACTACCAGCAGTGTAGCCCCGAGGACCTGGATGCAGTGCCGAAAGAAATTCAATGACCTCATAAGTGGTCACTGTCAGTGAATACATTTTCAAATGCCATACCTCACCAATTCACCACCAACCACACACACTGTTAAAGAACAATACCCCCATCACTCACCCACCAAAAATCTCTATCAATTGCTACTCATACATAGCCTACACAGCCTAACCCTCACACAGTGAGCACTGCTGCAAGTCTCACACTCACATCTCATAGCTTGCACTCACCGCCAGCTATTCAACATGACAGCTACATCACCCAAACACATTGTACCACATTCACTAACACTCTTGTCTCTCTCTTGCAGGACAAAGTGGTGCATAACAGGTGGCATTAGCAGTTAATGGGAGGGGGACAGGCATAGCTGCAGGTCATCATCATGAGGGAGGAGATAGTGCTTGCCATCATTAGAGTGGCCATGTTTAAGGCCGTGGCCAGCGGCTGGGATGAAACCATTGCAGATGACGGTATGCTCATCCCTAATCCTCCTTCCCTCATCCCACTTCCCCTTCATCCCACAATCTCTTCTCATTTACAAGCTGCAGATGGGCTAAGCATGCTCCTCTTGCTTACACTCACCCCTCATCTCACCACAACCCTACACTTGTGTTTTCTCCTTTCAGATACCCAAGAACTGCAACCTTGCCAGGCAGTGGTGCAATAGCATGAAGTAAAAAACGAAGAAAAAGCTGATGATGATGGAACACTATGGCTCGATCTGACACTCGCAGCCAGCAGCTCAGACACTGGCACTATGTGTACTTTAGAGGCTAGGATAGAGGCAAGATTTGCATGTGGTGAGTCAGTGGGCCTGAGTGGGCTTCAGCCAGGGCAGGGGGAAGGGGCATCGCAAGTATCAGTTCCCTGGAGGGTGAGGTTGCTCATGAGTTCTGGTGTAGAGGATTCAGTTGAGAAGTTTAATGAGGTACACACAGGAAAATGCTGGTGGGCCTGCACAAAGAAATGCTTGCTACATCGACGGGTCTGCCAGAAAATCTGCAGATATCGTCAAGGAACATGGAGGAGACCAGCACCAGCCTTATACACAGCTTTGTGCAGAGATGGAACCCATCCTTTCGATCATGGAAGTGATGGGCAACTCCATTAGCACACTTGTGAAACAACCATGATAAAGCGTCTGATACTCGATGCCTCAGCTTCCATTGCAGCAAACCTGCTCTCTTCTCTCAGGAAGGTAGCATTCATCCTCCTACCTCTGACACTCCACCAGTGCCCTTGCTTCTGCCTTTCAGCCAGCCAACCTAGTCGGCTGTCACTCATGCCAATGTGGTGCAGTCTAAAGCTGGGCCTTTATACAAGAAAGAATGGAGAGAAAACAAGGAACTACAGACAAGCTTGTTTGGCCTCAGTCATCAGGAAAATGCTGGAATCTATTATTAAGGAAGTCTAAACAATGCACTTAGAAAATCATAGTATGATCAGACAAAGTCAACATGGTTTTATGAAAGGGAAATTATGTTTGACAAATTTATTAGAGAATTTTTTAAGGGTGTAACTATAAGGCAGACAAAGGGGAGCTGGAAGATGTAGAATACTTGGATTTTCAAAAGGCATTCCAGAAGGTGCCACACAAAAGATTAATACGCAAGATAAATGTTACGGTCAAGTGAGGTGGAGTCGATGAGCTTCCCTCTTTTCCCTCTCCTTGTTTGACTACAACAGATTTAATTTTTTCTTAAAGTGGATGTACTGGCTGATTCAGTAGGTGTCTGATTACTTACTTGCTATGATCATAACAAAACCAATCGGAGAGGTTTTGTTGAGTTTATTGTACCTAAACTGAACTAATGAAAATAATAAACTACATATCAACTTTCACTCAGCCACAAACACTAGAGGTTTACACATACATAAATAGGTTACAGATTGGGGATAGGTAAATTGGTTGAGTTAGAGTCCATAGCAAAAAAGGGGTTTGGTGATTCGGCTGGCTTCTAGCTGAATTCAGTGGCCCTGAGACTTTTAGTTTGAAGAGGTAGATGACTGGTTTGCTGGGTCTCTTGGAGATAGCGATGAGGATGATTTCCTCTAATGGGGTTTCTGATTGTAGCCAGAGTATGCAAAGGTGGTCAGTCAACAAGCAGGACTTGAAGCTTACAAGCTGGAATGGAAAGACAGAGAGACCCTCCCCCCCACCCCCACTTGGGTCTGTATGTGTCAGAGTCCAGATGCTTCTCCTTGCTGCTGCAGATAAAACACCATCTTAAAACCACAGATGGGGAGGGGCTTGTCACATGACTGTTACTCAGTGATTCAAGCATTGTAGTTAGCAGTATTACTTCTTGCTGAAAGAAAAGAACAAGCAGTTCCCTTAAACTTCCTGGGTCTTGGTTCTTGCTGGGATGAGCAGACATTTCATCTTCTTTCTCACAGGCCTTGCAATGTAGGATACAATGTTGCAAGTTAGGTGGCCATCTTAAGTGTTGGGTCTGGGACAACACCCTGAGAAACTCCGGCAGTGATGTCCTGGAGCTGAGATGACTGATTGACCTCCAACAACCACAACCATATGCCTTTGCACTAGGTATGACTCCAACCAGCGGAGACTTTCCCCCCTGATTCCCATTGACTCCAGTTTTGCTAGGGCTCCTTGATGCCATACTCGGTCAAATTCTGCCTTGATATCAAGGGCAGTCACTCTCACCTCGTCTCCTGAGTTCAGCTTTTTTGTACATGTTTGAACCATAGCTGTAATGAAGTCAGGAGATGAGTGGCCCTGACGGAACCCAAACTAAGCATCACTGAGCAGATTATTGCTAAACAAATTAGCACTGTCGATGATGCCTTCCATCACTTTACTGATGATTGAGAGTAGACTGATGGGGCGGTAATCGGCTGGGTTGAACTTGTCTTGCTTTTTGTGTACAGGACATACCTGGGCAATTTTCCACCTTGCTGGGTAGATGCCAGTGTTGCAGGTATACTGGAACAGCTTGGCTCGGGGCGTGGCAAGTTCTGGAGCACAGGTCTTCAGTACTATTGCTGGAATGTTGTCAGGGCCCACAGCCTTTGCAGTATCCAGTGCCTTCAGTCACTTCTTGATATCATGCGGAGTAAATCGAATTGGCTGAAGACTGGTATCCGTGAAGCTAGGGACATCAGGAGGCAGCTGAGATGGATCATCCACTCGGCACTTCTGGCTGAAGATTGTTGCAAATGCTTCAGCCTTATCTTTTACACTGATGTGCTGGGCTCCCCCATCATTGAGGATGGGGATATTTGTGGAGCCACTTCCTCCAGTTAGTTGTTTAATTGTCCTCCACCATTTACGACCAGATGTGGCAGGATTGCAGAGCCTAGATCTGATCCATTGGTTGTGGGATTCTTTAGCTCTGTCTACTGCATGCTGCTTAGGCTGTTTGGCATGAAGCAGTCCTGGGTTTCACCAGGTTGACACCTCATTTTGAGGTATGTCTGTTGCTGCTCCCGGCATGCCCTTCTGCAGTCCTCATTGAACCAGGGCTGATCCCCAGCTTGATAGTAATGGGAGAGGGGGGATATATTGGGCCATGAGGTTACAGATTGTTGTTGAGTACAATTCTGCTGCTGCCCCACAGCATCTCATGGATGCCCAGTTTTGCATTGCTAGATCAGTTCGAAATCTACCCATTTAGCACAGTGGTAGTGCCACACAACACGATGGCGGGTACCCTCAATGTGAAGACGGGACTTTGTTTCCACAAGGACTGTGCTGGAGTCACTCCTACCAATACTGTCATGGACAGATGCATCTGTAGCAGGTAGATTGGTGAGGACGAGGTCAAGTATATTTTTCCCTCTTTTTGGTCCCCTCAGCACCTGCCGCAGACCCAGTCTAGTCGCTATGTCCTTTAGGACTCGGCCTGTAGTGGTGCTACCGAGCCACTCTTGGTGATGGACATTGAAGTCCCCCCACCCAGAGTACATTCTGTACCCTTGCCATCCTCAGTGCTTCCTGCAAGTGGTGTTCAACATGGAGGAGTATTGATTTATCAGCTGAGGAGTGTGCTGTTAATTGGTAATCAGCAGGAGGTTTCCTTGCCCATGTTTGGCCTGATGCCATGAGACTTCATGGGATCCAGAGTCGATGTTGAGGACTCCCAGGGCAACTCCTTCCAGACTATATACCACTGTGCCGCCACCTGTACTGGATCTGTCCTGCCGGTGGGGCATGACATACTTGGGGAGGCGATGGCAGTGTCTGGGACATTGTCTGTAAGGTATGATTCCATGAGTATGACTATGTCAGACTGTTGCTTGACTAGTCTGTGGGAGAGCTCTCCCAACTTTGGCACAAGCCCCGAGATGTTAGTAAGGAGGACTTTGCAGGGTCGACAAGGCTGGGTTTGCCGTGGTCGTTTCCAGTACCTAGGTCAATCCGTCCGGTTTCATTCCTTTTTGACATTGTAGCAGTTAGATACAACTGAGTGGCTTGCTAGGCCATTTCAGAGAGCATTTAAGAGTCAACCACATTGCTGTGGGTCTGGAGTCATATGTAGGCCAGACCAGGTAAGGACGGCAGATTTCCTTCCCTAAAGGGCATTAGTGAACCAGATGGGTTTTTAGAACAATCGACTATGGTTTTATGGCCAACATTAGACTGTTTTTTTTAAAAATTCCAGATTTATTAATTGAATTCAATATCCATCTTCTGCCATGGTGGGATTTCAACACATGTCCCCAGAGTAATACCCTGGGTCTCTGGGTTACTAGTCTAATGACAATGCCATGACACCACTGCCTCCCCATCATGCACTATATTATCTGACAGTTCCATCACTGAAACATGTGGGAGCAATAAAATTTGTGAAAATTGACAGATAAAAGATGCAACATTCACGACATACAGAAAACATTTTAATAGATAGTAAGAGAGGAATATTTCATCTTTTTCGTGATGTTAGCAAAATATTGTGATAGGTGGATTTTAAACTGCTTCACGATCTTATTCAGTTTTTTGGAAGGGTTTATCAGTCGTTCCACGTTCTTTCACCTGGCCAATAATTTGGTAAAACTTGCATTAGTTCATGTGATGTTCTGCACTGATATTCTGGATATGTTATGAATTTGATGTACTGACTTTTTGTTTAGTTTTAGTGTAGGTTCTTAGCCAGCATAAAGGTTTAAAGGACACAGCTCTTACACTGCTGGCTATTAGACTGAAACAGGCTCACTCGTCATTACCTAACATTCAATAGAGTACCTATAGGAGATCTCAGTTCATTGCACTGACCATCAATCAATGTCAATATCTATCCATGGTGTGCACTGTTCTCAGAAGTCTCAGACAGAACAGCAACTAAACTAGGTAGCATTCATGTAGGAGAAACACAATACTTCAAAAGACAGTTAAATCTTGCAACCTGAGTGATGTCCAGTAAAAAATAACTAAACCAGTCACTCGACCACTATTTAAGGTAATTGGCAAAAGATCTAGAGTAAAGATGAGAAGATTTTAAGCAACGAGTTGTTACGATCTGGAATGAATGGCCTGAAAGGAAGTGGCAGCAGGTTCAATCATAACTTTCAACAGGGATTTGGATAAATACTTGAAGGGGAAGAAATACAGGGCTACGAGGAAAGAACAGGGGAGTGGGACTAATTGAATAGTTCTTTCAAAGACCCAACGCATGCCAAATGGCCTCTTTCTTCCCTGTTTGAGTCTATGGTTCTAGGATTTTACCAAACTCCCAATACAGTGTCACTGCAGTACAGAAACACTCAGCTCCTCAGCCGAATAGTTAACAGAAATTAATCGAGTGGATACAGAGTGGTTTGGAGGATCAGAGTGGTCGCAGGGAGTCAGTGAGAGATCTGGAGCAGAGATAAGAGGGTTAGGGTTGTCAGTGATTGCAGGGTGAGTAGATGAGTAGATACATAATGGTTTGGAGGGCCAGGGGTGCTTGCGGGGGATCAGCAAAACTTTGGGAGCAAGGATGGGGTGTTGGGAGGTTGGTGATCATGGGTGGGGATGGGGGGGGGGTGGGTGGTGCCAGTAATCACAAGTGGGGGTCGGTAATCACATGGTGGTGGTCCGATTGTGTGAAGAGGGAAACAGGTTTGCTTGGAACACTCCTGTTCCTCCATGTTCTATTGAAAAATCCAGTTGATGAAGGATAGTACTGGAGCCAATCTTTACTCAGTCTAACATTTACTTAGAGAGTGAAACATTACAAGCATATGCCTCCTAACTCAAATACTCCCCAGTTTCAGTGTCTCTTTATATGTGCTCAAGTGAAACCCCAATTAATGCCCCCACCTGCAATACAATTAAATACAATTTATATACAATTAACACTCCTGGTCCAGAAGCAGTGCTGGAAAAGAGCTTAACTGCTCCACTTAGCTGTCCTTGCCTCCCTTAAGCTGTTGTGTTTCCTGAGGCACAGGAAACCCAGCCAGTGTTAAAACCAGAAGTGCGATAAAATTTGAACCTTATTATAATATTTAAATGAGGAAATTGCCTCCTGGGAGTGTGTTTGTCATCCGTGCCCCGTCCCATCTGCACTAAAACTGGAAGTAGGCAGGTTCAAAATGAGTCCCACCTGACCCAAACACTGCCCCCCAAACCTCCATCCAGATTTTGAGGGTTAAATTTCTTCCCTGTGTGTCTCAGTAAATATTCTTCAATCTGATTGTTTAAGGAGACACACCGTTTCTTGCCCTGCCTCACTGATCCCCTGAAGAGGGTGCCACACTCTTTTATCTCTTAACTGACTGAAATTTCCAGTGCAAAAGCTCATAGAATGTATGTGGGCAAGTGTAAAAATACTGAACATCTGGTGCTGTTCATTTGCTGCTGACTGCAAATTCCGGACCAATGTGTCCTTGTAGTCTCCATGCAGTAATTAATCACAATTGAAATAGGTTTATGTATCCCCATAAGACATCTAATGCTCTCCTGTGAGTGAAGTATTCTGATCACAAATGCTTGGCAGTAACCAAAACAGAATATATTAAGAGACTTGAGATAAGGAAAAGTTTTACCCGTAAAGAATCGACAATTTGCCTTTGACAATTGTGAATATAAACAATTCATACATCATTTTCAACAAAACACTTTAACTGTATGCAACAGAATCCCTCTCCCTGGATTTTAATATGATGTTGGTCCAAACTTTAAGACAACCTACAGGAGACTGATCAGGTGATAGTAATATGGCCGTATCATATTGGCTTCTATTTGGAAAGCTCTCAAAGGTTCCTGATGCCTCGTGGCTCGAACAGCAGGATATTAGCACTGGGAATTTCTTCAGAGGTTGTACCAATCAACTGCTTTAGCGGAGGATCAGCAGAAACACCAGATGACTGCATAACTGCAGCAGCCAATCAGAACACCTCAGGAAATTTCTGGTGTGGATGTTTTACAGGAGGGCCTGATTTATACATTCTTCCTCAATTACCAAACTCCCTTCTTCACACTTTGTGCCCTCCAGAAGCACTCAGTGCAGACAGGCAGCACTGAGAGCCCCCTGAATTTATACTCTGAAAACAAGGCTGTGTCAACTCTGCTAGAGTTCTGGTAAAGCTCAGAAACCAGTTTAAGCTAACTACCTAATTAACTCGCTCCAACTACTCTGAGTATTAGTATAACCCTGTTTAAAACTACAAGAAACCGAACTCACCTCTTAACTGAAATAGGAATTTCAATCAATTGCTAGACGTAAACAAAGCAAAAGTTAGTCTTGAGAGATTCACCCTTAAAATTCACTCGCTTACCAAACTCCCTTCTTCACACTCAGTGTGGATCATTAGATGGACCACCTCATGCCCACTCAGAGTAAAGAGTAGCAGTATACATACCACAGAGAAGTTGGTGTGGCAGACAATTCCACATTGGTGGACCTATTTAAGTGAAAATGAAGGGAAAAATATATAAACGAAAACAAAAGACTTCCATTTATATAGCGACTTTCATGACCACTGGACATCTAGAATCAATTTACAGCTAATGAAGCACTTTGTTTTTGTATTGTAGTCACCATTGTAATGTAGGAAACACAGCAACCCATTTGTTCACAGCAAACTCCCACAAACAAAAATTTGACAATACAAGAAAATCTGTTTTTGTGATGTCGATTGAGGGATAAATATTGCCCAGGACACCAGGGATAACTCCCCTGCCCTTCTTTGAAATTGTGCCATGGGATCTCTTACATCCACCTGAAGGCCTCAGTTTAATGTCTCATTTGAAGGACAGCACCTCCAATAGTGCAGCACTCGCTCAGTACTGCACTGGAATGCTCACCTTGATTTTTGCGCTCAAGCCCTGGAGTGGGACTTGAACCCACAATCTTCTGACTCAGAGTTAAGTGAGCCACACTTGACACTCTAAATAAGGAAATAATTTTAATTGTATTTTTCCGGAATAATTTTGTAATTTACCATTGATTAGAGAACTGGCCTGAACATAAATATTCAGTTCAAGTTAAATCAAACCATGAAATCCCAAGGCAGCTTGGTTGCATAGTGAGACGGTATATGAATATATATCATTAATAAACACATAGCTGTGCCTCCCTACAGCATAAGCTATTGATCTCGACTCACCTATCTGGGGAAGGAAGAGTGGAGGGAAAATAAGCAGGCAAATTATGCAAGGCCAGGTTGATCTATAGCAGGCAATGAATAAAGTGACGTTAGAAGTAGGTTTTCCAGCCAGCATCTTGACCACGAATGCTACTTGGTGCAATAGGAACTAAAGAGGGAGGGAGAAATAACAGATTGAACCAGAAACTCAGATCAGATCTGATCAGCTCCTAAATACACCCTAACTGAAAACATTAAGCTCCCTATCCATGCTGCTAGCTGCAACTCCTGACTCTGATCTCAAACTGTCTACTTTAAGCTCTTCCAGTGCCCAACGCCAAAAGTAAGTCACAATTGATAATCCAGTCCTTGGCATTTGATAACTGAATGACCTACTTTTCTGTCCTACCCCCTCAGCTCTATCTTGCAAAGATGAATATCCCTTTAGATGTAGCATACAGAATTTGCTGAAATAAATGGATGTATCTCCAATCTTGTGAAATTGAGAATAGTAAGATTGACAGACTCAATCTTTTATCCCTTAGTTATTCAGGGTGTCCTAAATTTGGAAAGATAGATCTAATGCACATCCATTATTGCTTAAATGATACCCTAAGGCAATCAGCACTTACTTTGAGATTGGTAAAGGATCATTCCACCCTAATTAGAATTGTGAATGAGCGAAGGTCATTTACGATTATAATGTACTTACTTCCCCACTATTCCTTCAACTGAACAAATCTCATTGTGTCACAATGTATAGATAATTAATGTGAGACTTGGACACAAGAGGGACTTCATCATGAAATGTTTGAATCAACTCGACTGCAAAATGCAGAAATGGTCATCTCCTGCTGTAGTTTTTACTCAAGGCTTACCTTAGAACATCATATTATTTTATCAGCCCAAAATTTGCAGTCAGCAGGGAACAAATGCTGTCAGATGTGCAATAAACTTACACTTACTCCAAACTTTCTGTGGGCTTTTGACCTGGAACTTGCAGTAATTAGAAATCCAAAACAGTGTAGTGCCTTCTACGGGATCTAGTACCTGTGTGAACAACGGAAGCAACTGTGTATCTTCTTAATCAATCAGTTTGATGAATCCTTATTGAGACATGCAGGGGTAATTTCAACCCCCGAAAACGTGTGGTTTGGGTCGGGTGGGAAGTTAAAATGTTAAAAATCAGAAACACTAACCCAATGCACCTCAAATCTGCCCAATTCCAGTTTTAACAGAGGTGGGATTTGGGGGTGGGGGGGGGGGGGGGGTGGGTGGGGTGGGTGCTGGAGAATGGATGGCAGGATAGGGGAGGGGGCATGAAACCACTTCACTCTGAGGAAGCAGGCTGCTTATTGAAACATTTTAAGAAGGCTGTGGGCCTCCAATTATTACAGGTTTTCTCATTTGACCGGGTTTGCTTGGCTTTAATTTTGCTAACCAACCTCCTGTGGGACACTTTATCAAAAATCTTCTGAAAATCCAAGTATACCATGTCCACCGACTCCCCTTTATCTATTTTGTTAGTAATATCCTCAGGTTCTTCAAACATGATTTCCCATTCATAAATTCATGTTGATTATGCCCAATCAGATCATTATTATCCAAGTGTCGATTTATCATATCCTTTAGAATAGACTCTAGAATTTTCTCAATGACTGATGTAAAGCTAGTCCCTATTTTCTTTCTTGCTCCCTTCTTAAATAGTGAGGTGACATGTGCGACCTTTGTTGAATGATTATTTTCTTTAATCAACTAACTGGATATCTGAATTTATATTTTTTGAAGAAATATAAAAAGAACAAATAAAAAAGATGACTTTGCTAGTAGCTTAAGATGGCCACCGAATTTGCAAAACTGTATCCTACATTGCAAGGCCTGTGAGGAGGGAGACAAAATGTCTGCTCATTCCCCAGCAAGAACCGAGACTCAGGAAGTTTAAGGAAACTGTTCTTTTTCCTTTATAAAGAAAAAACACTGCTAACTACTATGCTTGAATGACTGATTGACTGTTATGTGACAAGCCCCTCCCCATTTGTGGTATTAAGCTTGTGTTTCTCTTATACCAGCGAGGAGAAGCTTCTGTACTCTGACACGTACAGACCCAAATGGGGGTCCCTCTCTCTCTCCATTTCAGCTTACAAGCTTTGAACTCTGCTTGTTGAATGACAAGCTTTGCATACTCTGGCTACAATCGGAAACCCCATTAGAGGAAATCATCTGCATTACTGCCTCGAAGAGATTCACTGAACCAGTCATCTACCTCTTCAAACTAAAAGCCTCCAGACCACCGAATTCAGTTAGAAGCCAGCCAAATCACCAAACCTCACAGACTGTATACCCCATTTTTTCAGTGTCAATTGTTGTTAAACACCCACCTGGTTCACTAATGCTCTTTAGGGACGGAAATCTTTCATTCTTACGTGGTCTGGCCGATATGTGACTCCAGACCCACAGCGATGTGGTTGACTCTTAAATGCCTCTGAAATGGCTTAGCAAGCCACTCAGTTGCATCTAACCACTACAAAGCCAAGAAGGAATAAAACTGGATGGACCACCCAGCATCAACCAAGGCACTGAAAACGGCAAACCCAGTCCTGTCAACCCTGCAAAGTCCTCCTTACTAGCATCTGGGGGCTCGTGCCAAATTTAGGAGAGCTGTCCCACAGACTACTCAAAAAATATTGTCATATTCACTGAATCATACCGCACAGACAATGTCCCAGACACCGCCATCACCATCCCCACCGGCAGGACAGACCCAGCAGAGGTGGCAGCACAGCAGTAAACTGTCGGGAGGGAGTCCTCAACATCGACTCCAGATCCCATGAAGTCCCATGGCATCAGGTCAAACATGGACAAGGAAACCACCTGCTGATTACCACCTACCGCATCCCCCACCCCCCGCCCTCAGCTGATGAATCAGCACTCCTCCATGTTGAACACCACTTGGAAAAGCACGGAGGGTGGCAAGGGTGCAGAATGTACTCTGGGTGAGGGAACTCAATATCCATCACCAAGGGTGGCTTGGTAGCACCACTGCTGGCCGAGTCCTAAAGGACATAGCTGCTAGACTGGGTCTGCAGCAGGTGGTGAGGGAACCAACAAGAGGAAAAAACATACTGCAGATGCATCTGTCCATGACAGTATTTGTAGGAGTGACCACTGCACAGTCCTTGTGGAGACAAAGTCCCGTCTTCACGTTGAGGATACCCTCCATCGTGTTGTGGGGTACTACCACCGTGTTAAATGGAGTAGATTTTGAACTGATCTTGCAATTCAAAACTGGGCATCCATGAGGCACTATGGGCCATCAGCAGCAGCAGAATTGTACTCAACCACAATCTGTAACCTCATGGCATGGCATATCCCCCCCCTCTACCATTACTATCAAGCTGGGAATCAACCCTGCTTCAATGAAGAGTGCAGGAAGGCATGCCAGGAGCAGCACAAGGCATACCTCAAAATGTGGTGTCATCCTCGTGAAGCTACAACCCAGGACTACCTGCATGCCAAACAGTGCTAGCAGCATGCGATAGACAGAGCAAAGCGATCTCACAACCAACAGATCAGATCTAAGCTCTGCAGTCCTGCCACATCCAGTCGTGAATGGTGGTGATCAATTAAACAACTAACTGGAGGAGGTGGCACCACAAACATCCCCATCCTCAATGATGGGGGAGCCCAGCACATCAGTGCAAAAGATAAGGCTGAAGCATTTGCAACAATGATTGCACAAGGTTCAGCACCAACTGCAACTCCTCAGATACTGAAGCAGTCTGTGTAGAAATGCAGCAAGACCTGGACAATATCCAGGCTTGGGCTGATAAGTGGCAAGTAACATTCCTGTCACACAAGTGCCAGGCAATGACCATCTCAAACAAGAGAGAATCTAACCATCTCCCTTGACATTCAATGGCATTGCCATTGCTGAATCCCCCACTATCAACATCTTGGGGGGTTACCATTGACCAGAAACTGAACTGGACAAGCCATATAAATACAGTGGCTGCAAAAGCAGGTCAGAGGCTTGGAATCCTGTGGCAAGCAGCTCACCTCCTGACTTCCCAAAGCTGTCCACCATCTACAAGGCACAAGTCAGGAGTGTGATGGAATACTCTCCACTTGCCTGGATGGGTGCAGCTCCAACAACACTCAAGAAGCTCGATACCATCCAGGACAAAGCAGCCTGCTTAATTAGCACCTGATCCACAAACATCCACTCCCTCCACCACCGATGCACAGTGGCAGCATTGTGTACCATCTACAATATGCACTGCAGAAATGCATCAAGCCTCCTTAGACAGCACCTTCCAAACCCATAACCTCTACCACCTAGAAAGATAAGGGCTGCAGATGCATGGGAACATCACCACCTGCAAGTTTCCCTCCAAGCCACACACCATCCTGATTTGGAACTACATCGCCATTCCTTCACTGTCGCTGGGTCAAAATCTTGGAACTTTCTTCCTAACAGCACTGTGGGTGTATCTACACCAGATATACTGCAGCAGTTCAAGAAGGCAGCTCACCACCACTTTCTCAAGGGCAATTAGGTATGGGCAATAAATGCTGGCCTAGCCAGCAATGCTCACATCCCATGAATGAATAAAAAAAAATCTTTTTTTTAAATTCAAGGAAACCTGTCCGCTTGATTCTTGTTATGATCATAGCAAGTAAGTAATCAAATACTTACTGAATTGGCCATCACATCCACTTTAAGGAAGAATTAAACCTGTTGTGGTCAAACAAGGAGAGGGAAGAAGGAATCCCTTCGACCCCTCCTCATTTGGTTCACCTGACAGAAATTTGGGGGCTCATGTCTAGGATCAAACCCAAAGACAAACAGGAAATTGGATGTGGGAAACTAAATTGATCGCTAGCAATTATTTAAAAACTTCAGTATGGGTTTTCTTGTGGTTTTCAGTGCATTAGTACTAAAATATCCACATTTGAGGCCAGTATCTTCCTAGAACAGAGTGAAGTAACTTGGGCCAGGTTAAAAGCCCTATCTTCTGAAGAGTTGAGGCAACTCTGGGCAGTTAAAGATTACTATATGTCCAAAAGCTAGGAAACCTGAAATCTTAAAACTTGTGGCCAACCATTTTAAAATTGACACTGAAGAACCAGAGACAGGCATAGAGTCTGAAGCAGACAAAGTAACATTAGCTAAGGTACAACTAGAACAGAGGAGACTAGAATGAAAAGTGTATGTTACCTGGCGAGTTTACTGGGTGTCCATTGTGTTAAGTACAGCAACTTTACACCTATCCATGTGCTTCAAGGCTGAGTCTCTCAGTGAGATTAGAAAGAAGAGAAGGACATCTCGGACGGCAACTTCCTGATTTCTACAATTAACTATGCATGCATGGTCTCTGGACGTTGATGTCCAATTTACTCTTTAATAACAGTGAGCGCTGACAGCCTCACCATTCTTTTTCTTGCAAAATCTGGGCCAATGTGAAAATATATCATTCCTAACTTCCATTGGTCAGATATATAAAGGGCTTAGTTGTTGTTTTATTCAGCATATGTGAGTTGTTGGCTACCCAGGATAGACCTAAACTATTAAATAATTATTATATGTTGTCCTTGGGCACCGTGTTTCTATACACTAATAACATTCACAAAGTCATCCACAGGCTTTGTCTGATTTTCACAAAGATCCAGGAATTTAAATGACAACTTGCATTTATGCAGAACCTTTAACTCTCTGTTAGAAAAACAACTCAAGACGCTTTAAAGAACCATGAGGGGCAAAAAAATGTTGAACAAAGGAGAAATCAGGAGAGATGACCATGAGCTTGGTCAAAGTGATGGGTTTTAAGAATGAGAGGGAGTTGGAGAGGGTTACAGGTTTGTGCAGGCAGCTCCATAGAGTTGGACCTACATAACAGTTATTCAATCACTTTGCTATTGAACTTAACTTTCTACAACTACTAAACCTATAGGTGGTATTTCGTCATTGTTGAGTTTAATGGAATGAAGAAAAAGTATGGTAGCAGTAATTATCACGTTGTTGCATTATTACCAGCGGTTTATAAAAAAGGAGGCAAGTTAGCAATTTAGCCATTTTAATGAAGCTCTCAGCCTCTGTTTTCATCTTTTTGCATGTTTAATGATGGCTGGCTGGGTTTCTCAAATCTGGGGAAACCCAGCAGCCACAGGGAGACAAGGACAACTTTGGGGAGAAGATTAGTGCATTTATAGCACTGCTTGTGAACCAGTAGGAACAGGAGTGCTTCTGCCAGCACCCCAAACTCCCCATCATCAGAACCCTCCCATAAAAGAGTATAACAATCATCGATTGGACCCTTCCTGGGATTGGGAGCCCCGCACACCTCCCTGGCTTGTTGATCAGGCCCCCCAGGATTGGACTCCTCAGGGTTGGGGATTGGACCTACCTGCTCTTCTGGCCTGCTTCAGAGTACTCACTGCCCGACTGCAAGCCAAGCCTCCCAATCAGGCTGATATCTGGGTGTGGAACCTGTCAAGGAGAAAAGATGCATGCTGGATCTGGTGCTGGGGAATGAAGTTGGCTAAGTGGACTAGGTGTCCGTGAGAGAACACTTGGGTAAGAGTGATGATCATATCATAAGGTTCAAATTGGAAATGGAGAAGAGCAAGGAACAATCGAAAATAGAATTTCTAAATTGGAAGCTGGCTAACTTCGATGGGTGAAAAGGGACCTAGCCAGGGTAAAATGCAACCAAAGACTGACAGGATAAACTGTAACAGAACAATGGGTGATATTTAAGGAGGACATATTTCAGGTACAGGCTAGGTACATTCCAACAAGAGGGAAAGGCATGGGAACGATATGCAGGGTTTCTTGGATGATGCGGGAGATAGAGAATATGATGAAGTAAAAAAAGTGTGTATAATGTATTTCAGGTGAATTCTTCAAGTGAGAACCAGGCCAAATACAATAAGCTGAGAGGGGAAGTGAAGAGAAAAAGAAAACTGGCAAAGAGAGAATATGATGATAAAATGGCAGTTAACATAAAAGGTAACCCAAAAATCTTCTACCGGCATGTAAATAGTAAGCAGTTAGTAAGACTGGAGTGGTGTCTATTAGGAACAAAGATGATAATATATGCTTAGAGGCACAGGCAAGGCTAGGATACTTAATGAATACTTTGTATCAGTGTTTACTAAGGAAGAGGATACTGACAATGTATATCAGTAGAAGCAGAAATGGTAGAGGTAATGGATGGGGTGAAAATTGATATGCCTGATGTACTGGAAAGACTGGCCATGCTTATAGTGGATAAGTTGCCAGGTTGTCTAACTGGATTTTAAGAAATCATTTGATAAAGTAACACATACATGGCTGGTTAATAAAATTGAGGCTCATGGAATAGGAGGATCAGTGTCAGATTGGATAAAAAAATTAGCTGAAGGACAGAAAACAGCAGGTCATGGTAAATGGTTGTTTTTCAGACTGGAGGATGCGAGACAGTGGTGTTCCCCAAGGGTCAGTGCTAGGACCAATGCTTTTTATAATACATATAAATGGCTTGGATATTGGAATATAGAGTAAAATTTCAAAATTTGCCAATGATACCAAACTTGGAGGACAAACAGTGAGGATAATACCAATCGACTGCAACAGGACATAGGTGACCTAGAATGGGCAGACAAATGGCAGATGGAATTTAATACAGAGAAGTGTGAGGTGATGCATTTTGGCAGAAAGGATAGGGAGAGGCAATATAGACTTAACGGCACAGATCTAAAGAGAGAGCAGGAGCAGAGGGACTTGGGGGTGCATATGCATAGATCTTTGAAGGTGGCAGGATATATTGAGAGAGTACTGAGCAAAGCATATGAAATCTTGGGTTTCATAACTAGAGATATTGAGTAAAAAAAAGCAGGGAAGTTATGCTGAACCTTTATGAAGCTCTGATTAGGCCACAACTAGAGTATTGCATCCAGTTCTGGTCACCACACTATAGGAAGCATGTGATGGTCCTCGAGAGGCTGCAGAGGATAGTTACCACAATTGTTCCAGGGATAAGGGAATTTAGCAACATGGTTAGGTTGGAGAAGCTGGGGTTGTTCTTCTTGGAACAAAGGAGATTGAGGGAGCATCTGATGGAGAGGCACAAGATTATGACAAGTTTAGATAAGGTAGATAAAGAAAAGCTGTTCCTTTTAACTGGTGGTACATGGACTAGGGGACACAGATTTACGGTTTTGGGCAAGAGCTACAGGAGGATGTGAGGAAGAACTTTCGTTACACAGCGAGTGGTAAAGACCTGTTACTCTTTGCCTACGAGGGTGTTGGAAGTGGAGCTGATAAATGATTTCAAAATGGCATTGGATGGGTACTTGAGGGAGATAAACTTGCAGGGCTACAGGGACAGAGCGGGGGAATGGGACTGATTAAATTGCTCTACAGAGAGCTGGCATGGACTCAATGGGCTGATTGGCCTCCACCTCTGCTGTAATGACTATGACTATGGAGTTGAAACTCTACAAATTGTGGGTAACACGGATTTCTGGTTTCCTGTCCAAAACTCTATTCCCCCCTGCCAATGCAACCCACCCCTGTTAATGTCCAGGCCTATGTCTTGGAAATGTAGTTATTACTCACACATACAGAAATGAACTGGTGTAGTTTGGTCCAATTTAGAAGAGTGTAATGCTTCCATTTGTATCTGGTGTGCTCAAAATAAAAGCTTGTCACTTACAACAAACTGCATATTACCAACCTTGGAAAAGCTCTGAATGTTGAAAAACCTTCCTAGCTTCCAGCGTCTGAATATACCCAAAGGCAGTAATCTATTGTCATCCCTAGTGAATGATTACTTTGATCATCCTTTTCTGTGTAAAGAAATAAGAAAAAAATTATACCATCAAACATAAATGTTGCAAGGACAGAACAGCTTTAACTTTAGCACAGATAAAACATTATAATGCTTCACTATCCGTACAAACTTATTTATCTGAAAGAATTTTCACCATTTTCTTGAACACTTGATTTCATCTTTGCCTTTATATATACAGTTGTGACTGAACAATCTGACAGTGCTGACTCCAGAATAATTAAAAGCTGCTTATTCAACAATGTAAATTTGCTCATAAAATGCAAATATTACACTATCATTTCAAATTACTAAACTTACTGGGTCAGTAAGTGTCATATTGACTAACAAGTTACTTGAATGCAGGGGGGCAGAATTTCTTTTTTTTAATTAACAGCATCTTTTTCACTATTATAGAAAGCAAAAGTCATTTGTTCACCTTCTTGTATACATATTACCAATTAGGTTCTAATTTGTCTGCAACTCCACATACAGATCACCACCACTGCTTAATATAGGCACCCTTATATTCACTAACCCTGAGACATTTATGGGATGAAGGAGGATCTAGTCCAGATTAACTAGAAAAAAAATGATAAACCAGGTTAAATGCATTAGCCCCAGAATTCCTCAGGACATGTTCCTGGTATTTACATTGGCATCTTGCCAACGATGCCCACTAGCGTTAGCCCTCTTGGAGTTTGTGGTGTTAATAGGAGGATAAAACAATAAAGCTTGCGGGGTGATACTCTGCTTCTCCTGGTCCCACAAAAATAACTTTTTCACTTACCTTTCAGGGCCTCCACTTCTTGACCAACAGCTTCTACCGAGTGGAGTGTCCACAGCAGATGGTCTGCCACTTAGCCGTAAAACTAGCTTTGGGGTCCTATCTATGACATAGATCCCTTATTTAAATGTATTCATGAGCTTCCAGCCTGAACATGGGTGCCTCAGCCATCTATAGTGATGGGAATATGGTAGTGGGGCAGAAAACCAGCAGTAAGCCTGTTGTTTTAATTTTAACTCCTTTGCTACCCAGCTAAAACCGTTAAAATCCCTACCTGATCATTTCCTCATCACAGACTGATACAGCATAGAAGGAGGCCATTCAACCCATCATGCCTGTGCCAGATCTTTGAAAGGGTTATCTAATTAGTACCACTCAACTGCTTTTTTCCCCATAGCCCTGCAAATTTTCCCCTTCAAGCATTACTCCAATTTGTGGACTCTAATGGATCAAGGGATATAGGGATTGGGTTGGAAAGTGGAGTTGAGTGCAAGGATACGGGGTATGCCATTTAGAACCGAGATGAGGAGAAATTTCTTCACTCAGAGGGTGGTGAACCTGTGGAATTCTCCACCGCAGAAGGCAGTGGAAGCCAAATCATTAAATATATTCAAGAAGGAGATAGATATATTTCTTAATGCCAAAGAGATCAAGGGATATGGGGAAAAAGCAGGAACAAGGTACTGAATTAGGCGATCAGCCATGATTTTTTTTTGAATGACGGAGCAGGCCCGAAGGGCCGAATGGCCTCCTCCTGATCCTATTTTCTATATTTCTAGGATCAGCCATGATCTTATTAGATGGTGCAGCAGGCTATAGAGACCATAAGGTCTATTTTTACTTCTATTTCTTATGTTGTTAGGCAAACTTTCTTTAAAAGAGCCCCAAATCTTTTTTCAACAAGCAAATAAATAGGTAAGAAGAAGCAAAAGGGAGGGAAGGAGATTTTTTAATTGCACAAAGTTACTATGATTCAAAATACACAGCATCAAAGGGTAGTGGAAGCAGATTCAATAGTAACTTGCAAAAGTAACTTGAAAAGGCAAAATTCGCAGGATTATGGGGAAAGTACTGCCTGATAGAGTCGTAGATGCAGATTAACTGGTAGCCTTGAAAAGGGAATTGACTAAATACTTGAAGGAGAAAACATTGGAGGGATATGGGGTAAGAGCGGGGCAATGGGACTAACTGGATTGAAATGAGAAAGAGCCAGTGCTGCCTCAATGGGCCGAATGGACTCCTTCTGTGCTGTACTATTCTGTGATTCTATGATACATATCTTAGAGTTAATAGCCTGGGTATTAACATATTGTTCTAAAAAGGCTCACACATTGGCTTTCATTTCTATTGTGCCTGACCTATCTTAGAAGGCAACACAATAGTGAAAGGAAATTTTCAGGCAAGGCTTTTCCTGGTTGCTCTGGAAACTAAACCTGACCAAATTTCGCAAGAAGGATAGCAAGTGCCTTGAAGATTCTGACAAAGTTCTCCATTTCCTCCAAAAAAAAAACTCCAACTGATGCTCTCCAGTATGCTGCAGGGATGGTAGAAGAGGCAAAACTTCTACTTCGACTAAACTTGTCCTTGTTTACAATCCTTCTGCGCATTTTTTTAAAACAAGTAAAGCCCATAAACTATACATTGCTACATTGTATACAATGGGGACTCGGCCTTCACTGTGGTTCAGACTTTAACGGCAAGATTATAGTTCTTGGTATTCTTTGGACATTGAAGGACATTCAGATGGTTGATTTTGAAAATTAATAAATAGAGTTAAAGGGAACAAAATCACAAGAGAAAGCATGGACTCCATTAAGATAAGTTCTTATAAGAACATTTAGGAAACTGTTCACGAACATTGGTGTTAGAATAGTTCGTTGGAGGAAGTCAACCTGGAATTATGAGAAGTGTTATTAGAGTAGCAATGAAATACTATTCATCAGTGTATCCTACATAACTGTTTCAAATGTAAAAACATTGAAGATAGTTGGCACTGAATGTCTGGTAACCTACTATAATATACTGAAGCGATTATAATCTGCTAAATAAAGTCAATATTGTTGCATTTCAAATCACATGTCTTGATTATAGGGTCTGCCATCTGTCACCATGACACTGCATGGCAAATAAAAGAAAATGGGAGCTCAAAAATGGAATTAATAAGTATCAGTGAGGGCTATATTTTCTTCTCTTTACTAACTTTAGTGAAAACATAGACTTGAATAGATTGCAATATTTTCCAGTCCAGTTTTGTAACAACCAGATGCTATTATTTCCAAACCATTCAGAAAATGCAGTCTTTTAACAACAGAAGGAATAGAATGAAGACCTTTGAGTGTAAATGCTATGATGGCTCATAAATGTGGCTGTGCAGCCCCTGTTTTCTGGTGCTAACTAGCCTACTAAGCTGCCATCATGATGAATAGGAAGGACATGCCCAGTTCTGGCTGGAAGAGTGACACCAACCATATTGGGAAAGGAAAAAAACATGAAAGTAGTAAAGATTTGTATTTATATAGCACCTTTCACAACCACAGGACATTCTAGAGCACATTACAGCCAATAAAGCACTTTTGAAGTGTAGCCACTGTTGTAACCACAGCAGTCAATTTGCATACAACAAGCTCCCACAAACAGCAACCAGATAATCTGCTTTTTTAGGATGTTGATTGAGAGATAAATGTTGGTAGGACACCAGGGATAACTCCCCTTTGAAATACCATGGGATCTTTTACATCCATCTAAGAGAGCAGACATGGCTTCAGCTTAACATCTCATCTGAAAGATGGCAACTCCAACAGGGCAGCACTCCCTCAGTACTCCACTGGTGTGTCAACCTTGATTTTTGTAGGACTTGAGCCCACAACGTTCAGATTCAGAGACAAGGGTGCTGGCACACACAGCTGGAGCAGGCATTAGACCCTTTGAATATGCAAGTAAGCTTCCTAACATCTGCCTGAGGTCCCCACTACAAGGTTGGTTTGATGTGGAGCAGCCAGGACCATTACTGACTGCACTCAAGGAAACCAGTCATATGGATCAACTGTCAACCAAGAAGGTAATTAACTTACCTGACTGTGGAGTTGGAGGGAGCTCCCGCACCCATCACTGCCACTCACCTTCGCCAATGTTACTGCTCCCACTCCCAAGCCCCAGTCCTCCTCCCTAGGCCTGAGTGTTAGTATCACATTTCAACTGATGATTATTCATCACTGACTCCTCAACAGCAGGAAATTTCAACGAGGAACCTTCCCCCACAACCTGGAAACAGGAAGCAGCCCACATGGTTTATCGTGCCATGTATCCTGTGCGGCAGCAGTGCCACCCACCGCATAGATAATGGGCAATTGCAGCTGCAGCGGGAAGAAGTCCTTAATTGGGGATTAATTACCCAGTTAAGGGCCTTATTGGTGGCGGGGCGGGAAGGCTGTTTTGGCGGAGGTGGAATGGTGGCAGATTCCACCCCCCCCCCACCACCATCCCACCTGATCTTATGCTTTCCCCATCTCCAAACCCACTGTAGGGAGAGCATACAATTCTACCCACTGTGTATTTCCAGTTCCTTCTGCTTTTATTTCAGATTTCCAGCATCCACAGTATTTTGCTTTTATTTAAGGAGATATTAAGACAGGTAATCAAAAGCTTGGTGAAAGAAGTGTTTTTTAAACAGTGTCATAAAGGAAGAGAGAGAGGTAGAGAAGCAATGAAGTTTCGGGAGACAATTCCGGAGCTTAGGGCCTAGGCAGCTGAAGACAGGGCGACCAATAGAGGCCCAAAGGAAATTGAGAATGCACAAGTAGCCAGAATTAAAGTAACACAGGGTTAAAAATTTGTTTGAGTAGCACCGCTTCAAAGGAGTTTTCAAAACAGTTTTTCCTCCCCAAGGTTACAGTGGAAGAACCCTATGGAATTCTCCCTCATAACCTTGGAACTGATGTATTGATTCTGTTACAATACAGATAGTATAGAGACAAATAAGCCAATCTATGACTGATAGCTGCAGAAGACAAACCTTATAAGAGGAACAAAGTAGCATTTTCATGTTTCTTTTCCAAAACATGGAATAAAATGTCACGTGAGGAGTCAGCAGAAAAATCAGTGTTAACCTCGAAAGCAAGATGACATTACAGCAGAGTGCAGAAATGTAGATTCAGCATAACTAGTTGGGCATGTCCTTGGTGATGCCAGAACATCATACAGGCACAATCACTTATCCTCATATGCATCAGTACAACAGCAACTGAGCACAACATGGCATTCACATAACTGGTAACAGCCCTATCAATGGCACAATATGTACACTTTTAATTTGAAAATATGAATTATAAAGGCAGCATTTGGAGACGCAGTGGCTTATCTTTAATGCCAAAAACACTGACCTTTCACTGGCCTTCTAAATTAAAAACAAAATTAAATATTGGCATTTCATAATTATCATTTATTAAAGACGTTTTAGCTAAGGGAATTGCTTCTTAATGTTCTTCTGTAACATCTTCTCGCAGCTCTATAAGCTAAGCTTTAAAGATTAAAAATAAAGAGTACAAGATATTCTCACGGTCCAACAATTGCATGTGGGAAACAGCAGCTGATTGGGTTCCAGACTCAAGGTGGCACCTGGCAATGTTGGAGAGATCAGATAAAAGGAAATGTTTTTTAATACTGTAATTACGGCCATGACAAAGGGCCCAGGCTGACAGCGGAGTGGGACATTTTGGTGAGGTTCATCGGAGAACACCTGCTCTTCCTGGCCCTACAAGGCAAATTGAAAACTTATTTTTGCTGGCCATTTTTGGCTCCTTGGTTACGCTGGTCGTGCACTCACCTGGACCAGAATGTTGTAGGTTCAAGTCCCATTCCAGAGCCGTGAGCACAACGTCTGAGCTGACACTGCAATGCAGTACTGAGGGAATGCTGCATGGTTGGAGGTGCTCTCTTTCAGATGAGACATTAAACCAAGGCCTCTCATGCAAGTAGATGTAAAAAATTCCATGGCAATATTGCAAAGAGGAGCAAGGGAGTTTTCCTGGTGTCCTGGCCATTATTTACCCCTCAAACAGAACCTAAAACATATTGGGCTGAATTTTATCAGCCCCTTGATGCCGCAGGTCACGGTGCGGCAGCTAGTAAAATTCTGTGGTGAAAGGACCGCCTCAACCCGTGACGTCGAGAAGGGCCTGCCGCATATTACCGGCGGCGGGGGGACCACAGTGCGGTCCATACAGAGTTCCGAGGCGAGAACCTGGTGGGGAGGGTGAAGAAATAAAATTTTCAGGGCGGGAGGGGTGGAGGAGCGGGGAAATAAATTTTTATTGGATGTGGGGATGGTGGGAAGGGGTTGAAGGGCAAAAGTTAGAAGGTTGGGGGTAAAGTTCGGGTCGGGGAGAGGCAGGTTTTGGTGATTTTGGGCAATTGAAATGACCATTGGGGGGTTTGGGGAAGGGCATCCATATCTTTATTACCTGTTTCATAAAAATGCTGATTACTTTGTCTTTAAAAATTAAAACTTCATCTAAGGGCGTAAAGCCCTTCAAAAATGGCACCGGCGCCTGCACGGTGGAGCCGGACGCCGTTGCCAGGGACGGGCCCCCTCTATTTAAATGAGCCCCCGTGTGCAATATCACGGAGGCTCCTCAGCGGCACTTCCATATTGTATTAAAATTCAGCCTATTATCTGGTCACTATCTCATTGTTGTTTGTGGGAGTTTGCGGAGTGTAAATTGTGTTTCCTATATTACAACTATGACTCCACTTCAAAAATACTTCATTGGCTTTAAAGCATCCTGAGGTTGTGAAAGGCACTGTATAAAAATGCAATCCTTTTTAACGTTCCATCACCCATGAAAATAACCAGTGAGTGCACAACACTCCAACCATTTCTCTCTTAAAATGGCAATTGGGGTCTTATATACATCGTCGGAGCCCAATTTCCATATTAAAAGATATCTACCACCGAAATAGCCTGTGGTAGGGCCCTGTGAAAGTGCCAGTAGGCCAATCATTGCCATTGACAAGGCAGAGAACCGAGTTAACCCATTTTGAGCGCATTGCCTACTCATTATTACCAATTTCAGGAAGTCAAAATTGACCCCATCAGATAATAAAAGCAAAATACTGCAGAAGCTGGGAATCTGAATAAAAACAAGAAATGCTGAAAATACTCAGCAGGTCTGGCAGCATCTGTGGAGACAGAAGCAGAGTTAATGTTTCAGACTAGTGACCTTTAATGCCTGTTCTGGCTCTTTGCTAAATCAATCCAAAAGTAATCCAACTGCTGGCTTTCCATAGCCCTGCATCTTGCTGTTTATCAAATATTTATCTATTTTTTCATGAAAAGATGCAATGATCATTGCCTCAAATATTTGCTGTTTCACAGCATTTGGATGATCTAACATCTTGCTGCATAAAATATTTTTTTTCCTAACCTCTCTCTTCATTCTCTTAGCACCAAATATAAATTGATGATTATTCATCACTGACTCCTCAACTGCATGAGATGGTCTTCGCCTGTCTACTTATTTCATCAAATTTAAAAACACTTTCCTTGGAACTAAACCAACTGCAGAGGAGTGAAAATCAAGATGGACAATGATGTCACGTCAAATATTGAAAATTCCACAAATTCATCAGGACTGGCAGAAGGGGACTAAAAGGTTGTCAAGTTGGAAGCAGAATACAATCACCAGACCAAGTAATGTTGCTGTAATTGCAACGAAAGTCTTATAGTGGTAACCAATGCAAAAAAAAAATCACAGCATTGTTCGCCTTAAATTGTTAGTTTTGCCATTTTAGTTTTTCCAGAATGATGGAAGCAGCTTAAGTGACATTATCATGTCCATTCGGTACTAGCATAACATTCACTAAGGATGGTAGTTCAGTCAATGCATCAATTCCACTTCATGACAAGATGAAAGAAAGCTGTCTGAAGGGCAGTCTCATGACATTTTCTTAATTTAAGGGTGTGTCACTTCAAATTGTTACTTCACTTTGAAACATAAAATCACAATTCTTTACAGAGCGTATTGTGTGAGAAATACAGAATATTTCTTAAATCTTTGGGCACTGTTAACAGCGTCAAGAATAAATGCTCCTTTAACGCTCATTTTAATTCCTTAATATGACACATTTTGGGATCTAGAAATAGCAATAGTTTGTCTTTAAAGTTCTGAATGTTAGTCTAGAGCTCTCAGGGTCAGTATCTTGCTAAAATAAGAAGGTGACCAATATTTAGATGCTAGCGAAGTACAAGGATACATATGCAAATTTCTGCTCTTCGTTAATGTGGCAGCAACGTTGAGTAAGTGGAAGAACTTGGTGCTTCAGGCTCACACTTGTCTCGAAACCTGAAGCAAGTGAAACCAGAATAATTGTGTCATAGAGTTGAGTTATTGAGAACTGGTCCCAGTTTTAATGGGGGAGGGGAAGGCGGATAAGTTATGGCAGGAGGTGAGGGGCAAATAGATGCCAGTATGGGCAGGAAGAGGGATGGTGAGGACAGGACAGGCCCAAGAATTTCTTCCTGTTCTTTCTGGGTCACAAGGATTCCAATTGAAGATTATAGATTTCTTAACTGGCTTGGCCTCTTCGACAACTTCTGCTGCACACTGTAAGGTTCCTATGGTGGATGGGTTTGATATTGGGTGGGGGTCCCCTTGAATCATTGTATAAAATCGCATGACTTTTAAATTTAAATTAGGCTCTCGCTTGTAGCACAAGACTCACTGATCTTCAAAGTCAATGAAGATCGGGAACTGAGCAGCCTGAGGCTGATAATTCATCTCGGCCAAATATTAACTCCTCTCGCGCTACTCGTGCAGGGTGAGAGGGGTTAAACTTAACATCATTATTTCACACTTTATAACAGAATCAAGTTCACATTGAAATTATTGCTTTTTTGTGTAAAAATCTGGAAGGGAAAATGTGACTAAATATTTAAGCATGGGAAAATGGGAGGAGAAAAAAGAAGAAATCAAAAATGTTTCATAAAAGAAGCAAGCTGGTAATGTCAACTAAAAGCATATCTGTTCAACACAGTTGGTGGCATCAAATTGGATGCACAATCCATAGTAGGTTATTATTGTTCCCAGATGGTAATACATTTCTCTACATTTATCATAGAAACTGATTCTTTGTTCTGAGAAATAAGTGCTAGAGTTTCTCCCAGTGCACATCAGTTATCACTTCCAAAAGTAAAGGAATAGCCAACTGCCCTTCACCAAAAAAATGTTTCATTCATATTAATTAGCATGCACTCTGAAATATACTCTCCATCCCCCATAAAAATGATATTTTAAATCAGTCGGAATGTCCTCAAGCCAGTTGGTTAGCATAGTGATCCTCCCAGTGATCACTGAATACTTGCATCTGGACCTGCAGTTTTTCATTCTCAATTCGCTTCAATTTCTGCAAGAAGGCAATGGCCAAAACCTTGTTAATTTATCATTGCATTTGTCAGCGGCTTGCTGCAACACAAACTAAATTATCCTATACTTAAAAACCAACACTATGCTGACTAAGCACTTTAATAGAATGACTGAACGGAAAGTGTAATTGGGTAATTTAATTTCAGGCAACTGACCATGTTTTTTAAATTGTCTTCTATGATGAAAAATTAGTTAACACAGACAGAAAATATGTTATGTCCTGTAAAATTGGAAAGGAATTCATAAAATACAATAAAAACTGACTGTAAACATTGCTGTGTTTTAAGGTAATGCATCTGCTCGTAATTTTCCTTTGGAAGAAATTTGAAAACAAAGCAGCTTCTTAGATAATGAATGTATAATAATCTGATTGGCAGATTACCCTGCACCTGAAAAGTGGAAGGAAATTCAAACACAGCACATTTTCCATAATCCTAGAAATTCTTCAATATTTTATTTTTATTTATTTAGAGATACAACACTGAAACAGTTCCTTCAGGCCACCAAGTCTGTGCCGACCAACAACCACCCATTTATACTAAAATAAAAGCAAAATACTGCGGATGCTGGAAATCTGAAACAAAAACAAGAAATGCTGGAGTCACTCAGCAGGTCTGGCAGCATCTGTGGAAAGAGAAGCAGAGTTAACGTTTCGGGTCAGTGACCCTTCTTCGGAACTCCGAAGAAGGGTCACTGACCCGAAACGTTAACTCTGCTTCTCTTTCCACAGATGCTGCCAGACCTGCTGAGTGACTCCAGCATTTCTTGTTTTTGTACCCATTTATACTAACCCTACAGTAATCCCATATGCCTTACCACCTACCTACACAAGGGCAATTTATAACAGCCAATTTACCAATCACCTGCAAGTCTTTGGCAGTGGGAGTAAACCGGAGCACCCGGAGGAAACACACGCAGACACAGGGAGAACTTGCAAACTCCACACAGATAGTACCCAGAATTGAACCCAGGTCCCTAGAGCTGTGAGGCTGCGGTGCTAACCACTGTGCATAGAATTAAATTTGAAACTATACAATCATTAGTCCCTTAACTGTCATGTTGCCCTAGCCAATCAGGGATATACAGTGAGAAAAAAATTGTCGAGAAATTCAAGCATACCCAAAAACAGGCAAGCAGGGAGCGCACCTGAATGGACCGGCCTCAGATCTCACACTTAATGAACATCGTGACGGAAATCACACCTGCCAAATGGAAACATATTAATGTTGTCATATGGAACACTACTGGAACCTTTTTTTACTGACATTGAACATAACTTGTTTAAAAGGACCACAGAGTTGAACAGCTAAAAACATGGTTGCACATTTGCATTCTGAGAAACAGTTGAATAGAGAGACAATGGGAATGCTCCCTGATTCAATTAGCGAGATGGGTTTTGTCAATAGTGATGATCAAAAGACATTGAGAGCCATTGACTTTGTACGAGCCAAACCTCCACCGCCACCACCAACCCGCCCCCTCCAACCCCACGAGTGTCTGGAAGACTCTGAAGTCCAGCAACCCTCTGAGAAGTTGCTATTTCAAACAAAGAGATGGTCACATGACTTACCTACTGGCCAGACTGGGGACTGTTTGAATGGTGCCTCACAGAAAGGTAACAGACTGCAATTTGAAGACAAAAGAGAAGAAAGGTCTCTCCCTGTCTCTCTCTCTCTCTCTCTCCACCAAAGTCACAGGGACGCACGGTAGCAGCTTCAGCCTTCAAGACTGCTCAATCTCGCTTCATAAGACAAACCCCTCATCCCTGGAATCAATCTAGTGAACCTCCTATGAACTGCCTCCAATGCAACTACATCCCTCCTCAAGTAAGGGGACCAAAACTGTATGCAATACTCCAGGTGTGGTCTCACTAATGCCTTGTACAGTTGCAGCAACACTTCCCTACTTTTATACCCTATCCCTTTAGCAATAAATGCCAAAATTTAATTTGCCTTCCTTATTACCTGCTGCACCTGGATACTAGTTTTCTGCGATTCATGCACGAGGACACACAGATCCCTCTGCACCGAAGCACTCTGAAGTTACTCTCCAATTAGATAATAATTTGCCTTTCTATTCTTCCAACCAAAATGGATAACCTCACACTTATCCACGTTAAACTCCATCTGCCAAATTTTGGTCCATTCACCTGACCTATTCATTTCCATTTTTAAATTTCTTATTTCTTTATTGCAACTTACTATCCCACCTATTTTAGTGTCATCTGCAAATTTGGCTATAGTACCTTCTATCCCTGCATCCAAGTCACTAATATAGATTGTAAATAATTGGGGCCCGAGAACCGAACTCTGTGGCACCCCAATTAGTTACATCTTGCCAACCAGAAAAAGACCCATTTGTCCTGACTCTCTGTTTTCTGTTGGTTAGCCAATCTTCTATCCAAGCTAATAAATTGCCCCTAACCCGATGAAATCTTACCTTGTGTGTTAACCTTTTGTGCGGCACCTTATCAAATGTAGTCTGGAAGTCCAGATATACTACATCTACAGGATCCTCATTATCCACTTTACTTGTTAAATCTTCAAAGAACTCTAGCAAATTAGTCAAACATGATTTACCCTTCACAAAACCATTTAAATAAACTTATAACTTTCTTGTTTAAACCAAAGAAAACCTGTCTGATTGGTTCATTTACAATTACAATTAGAGTTCAGTGAGCAAAGGGCTCACTGGGGGGGGGGGGGGGGGCGCGCGGGGGGAAGAGGGTGCAGCGGGGCAAGCTAAAATCACTGTGTTTTAAAAGATAAACCCTGTTATGGCCAAACCAGGAAAGGGGCAGGAGGGGAGCCTGAGACCCCTTCCTCACCCTGTTGTTAAAAGCAT
Source organism: Heterodontus francisci (assembly GCF_036365525.1). Lineage (NCBI taxonomy): Eukaryota > Metazoa > Chordata > Chondrichthyes > Heterodontiformes > Heterodontidae > Heterodontus > Heterodontus francisci. The sequence goes on from NC_090371.1 coordinate 263,586,804, forward strand.
CCACAAGCAGCTTGCCAGAGAAGAGAAGCAGTGACCCTCAGATAAGCCCTTAAAGAGGACCGGGATGGGGAATAACTGTGACAGTGAGGTAATAATGGGAGGGAATAACTAGAAAGAGGGTCGGCGTAACATGGGCTGGGGAGTCCCTGTTACCCTTTTGGCACTATCACTCAAAGTCAAAATCTATCCCATGGACTTTTCAAAGGGGGACAGTGGATGGTAATGAAGAGCTCAAAGCCTGACTAATTTATATTTTGATGTTGTCATGAGTTAGATTTGGTTCACAAAGAGTTAACTTCCAGAGTCACATATGATTTTGGCGATGTTGTGGACAAATTAGTTGGAATACCAGATGAATCAAATATTGTTACGATCAGGTGAGAAAGGTGTCTAGGGGTTTTTTACTGTCTTCACTTGGTCTTATTGTCACAGGGTTTGACTTTTAAACACACTGTGTTTTGAGCTCCCCCTTGGTGAATCCTTGTCCATCGCTTTCCAATTATAAGGCAAAGAAATGAGCACACTAGGTTTTCTTAGGTTTAAAGAAGAAAAGTGAAATTTATTAAACTTACTTAAACACTAATTTGGTTAACGCCTATGGATACACAACGCACCCACGTTAGCATGCATATGAGATACGCACATGCAAATAGGGACAGAAAAGGGCAGAAGAAAAATAAAGTAGAGAGGTTTGAGGCAGTCTCTGAAGGGGGGGTTTCTTGTTACTGTTTCTGTGTTTCCAGCTCGCCGTAGAGTCCTTGATTGTAGACAGCTCTTACTTTTCGTTGGGGATCAGTATTCTTCTTAAACCTTGTTCACGTAGGAAACTGTTCTCTCTTTAAGTTCATGTGTCTTTAACGGGTCTTCCATTCCGTGGGAAAGAGATGGGAGCAGATAGGAGAGAGGTGTTCTCAGTCGAGGAGCAAACAGCTTTCTGAGTTCAAAATTCTGTGGCCAGTCCAAATTCTAAAAAACAACAGCCAGCCAGTCATGTGACTGAACTGGTCTGACCACCTCTTCTGTGTATTGGGGAAGCAAGGACTGGGTCCCTTATTCCAACACTGTCTGATAGCATGCAAATGTCTTTCCAGTCAGGGGCCTGGCAATTCCTTGTGATAGGCCCACTTTTCTTCCCAGCCACAATTTTAAGTTTTAATGTTCATGTGGTGAAATAATGTGTGCCTCAGTCTTGGCAGGTGGGGGGCTTGCCTGACAATATCTAAGTAGTGTGTATTCTCGCATATCATCTCAGTTTTGAGATAATGGAGATTGCTGAGCACATTCCATAATTGTTTGCACCTTTAATATTAAAGTAGCCCACCGTTGTCTCATTGTCCCAACGTAAATTTCCCTTCCTCCATTTTCACCAGGACTACTGTTGGACACTCCTTCCTCACTCACCACATGCAAATGGCAGTGGAGGGTGTGGACCCCTTGTTTCCGGCAGATTTTCTCTCTGCAAATTCCTATTTCCTAAGTAACTGTGTAAGAGGTAGCTGTAAGTCCCATGAAGCATCGGAAAAGCCCAAAGTGCTCCTGATGGAGGAACAGGACTTTATCCTCTCCCTCCATTAGGCCTCAGAGGCCTACTGTTGAAGGCCTTGGTTTCACCCAAGACCTTCAGTGGCAGTCTTCCTTTTCATTGAAGTGCTTGTTCCTTTTTAAGCCTCCACCACTTCCTCAGATGTTGCTGTGGTGGCTCCAAAGCAGCACCACCAGGATTCGTCACAGGTATCTTCCAAATGCCTGTGCACATGTCTAATGAGCTCCAACACAGGAAAATAGGTCAGGGCTAGGGTGAATATCGAGGGCAGGCAGCAACCCCAACCTGCTGGAACTTTGTTCCAAACAGAAGAAATCTTCTCACAATGCAGTTGGCGTGGCTTCCTCACCAAAGGCAGGTTGTCGCTCATGGTTGTAGCTCAGTGAGCCAACCCTCAATACACAGGACTAAAAGAGGGATTAGGGCTCATAGGTCAAACTTATATGCCCACCTGTCTCTAATTAAGCCAGTCTGAGTTACTTCGAGTGTGGACTGATCAAAATGACACAGCAAGAACTTGTTTGCTAAGGTTAGCGCCAGTCATTTCAGGGATTGTTGACTTGTATAGTAAGTTTAACCCATAACAAAGGGTAGATTTGTGTAATCTATCATTGTGATGGTAGGTTGAAAAATAATAAATATATAAGTGCTGCTATGTTTCCTGCATTACAACAGTGACTACCGTTCAAAAGTACTTCATTGTCTGTAAAGCACTTTGGGGTGTCCTGAGGTCATGAAAGGCGTGATATAAATGCAAGTTTTTTTTTAATCTATTCCATGTAAAATTAAACAGTTGGTTGCCTTACAATTGTACTTTGTCTCAATAGGGGACACAGGCTATGCTCACTAGAATGTCCCGTGATGCTGAACCCAACAGAATATGTTGTGAAGACCTGAAATTTCCAAGTAGCTCCAGGTCACTTTTGCTGCTACATAGATTAGCTAACTCATCACAGATCAAGGATCAAACCTGACAGCATTCAACTCTGTATGGCTCAGTACCATACCTGGTTTTACTTATGCTTGGAAGCAAGTGCTTAGGCAGATGGCCAAGAGAACACAGTCATTTCTCAAGAGTCAAAATCGGTCAGGTCCTGGTGATTGGCGATCTTTGTTATTTCTTGTTTGTGGCTCTGATATTTGCTGCAGCTGTTCCAAGCCATGCCAGAGCAAAACCATTCATTCAAATAGTCTGTCCTGGCACTGTACATCTGACCCCTGCATCCACTCCGAGCAATGAATGCTCAGTCTACTTCTGCTGAGGCAAACAAGTTCAAGATTTCTCAGGCCTTTACTTCAGCAGTTGTTGAATTGGTTCCTTAACAATGTGCATCTGCAGCTTCCTATACAAAGACTGCGAGGCACACAGTGGTTTTCTTCCAATCTCACAATCCCTATTGAGATGTGTTCAGAAATATTAACTGGGTTCACATTAGATATTTGGAATTATCCATTCTTGAACATTTTTTAACTTATATCTCACTGTATATTAGTTATTTCATCTGATTGTAGATTTTGTCTTCATTTAAGTATTGGTTTAAAAACACAATAAATCACAGATGCCTAACCATCAACCTCAAAAAAACGAACATCATGGGACAGGACGTCAGAAATGCTCCATCCATCAATATCGGGGACCACGCTCTGGAAGTGGTTCAAGAGTTCACCTACCTAGGCTCAACTATCACCAGTAACCTGTCTCTCGATGCAGAAATCAACAAGCGCATGGGAAAGGCTTCCACTGCTATGTCCAGACTGGCCAAGAGAGTGTGGGAAAATGGCGCACTGACACGGAACACAAAGGTCCGAGTGCATCAAGCCTGTGTCCTCAGTACCTTGCTCTACGGCAGCGAGGCCTGGACAACGTATGTCAGCCAAGAGCGACGTCTCAATTCATTCCATCTTCGCTGCCTCCGGAGAATCCTTAGCATCAGGTGGCAGGACCGTATCTCCAACACAGAAGTCCTCAAGGCGGCCAACATCCCCAGCATATACACCCTACTGAGCTAGCGGCGCTTGAGATGTCTTGGCCATGTGAGCCGCATGGAAGATGGCAGGATCCCCAAGGACACATTGTACAGCGAGTTCGTCACTGGTATCAGACCCACCGGCCGTCCATGTCTCCGCTTTAAAGACGTCTGCAAACGCGACATGAAGTCCTGTGACATTGAACACAAGTCGTGGGAGTCAGTTGCCAGTGATCGTCAGAGCTGGCGGGCAGCCATAAAGGCAGGGCTAAAGTGTGGCGAGTCGAAGAGACTTAGCAGTTGGCAGGAAAAAAGACAGAAGCGCAAGGGGAGAGCCAACTGTGGAACAGCTCCAACAACCAATTTTATCTGCAGCACCTGTGGAAGAGTCTGTCACTCTAGAATTGGCCTTTATAGCCACTCCAGGCGCTGCTTCACAAACCACTGACTACCTCCAGGTGCTTACCCATTGTCTCTCGAGACAAGGAGGCCAAAGAAGAAATCACAGTGTGTTGTCCAATCAGCATTGGACATTTATTTGAAAACCTATTCAATGCTCAGTCTACTTCTGTTGAGGCAAACAAGTTCAACATTTTTAGGGCGGCACAGTGGCGCAGTGGTTAGCACCACAGCCTCACAGCTCCAGCGACCCGGGTTCGATTCTGGGTACTACCTGTGTGGAGTTTGCAAGTTCTCCCTGTGACTGTGTGGGTTTTTGCCAGGTGCTCTGGTTTTCTCCCACAGCCAAAGACTTGCAGGTTGATAGGTAAATTGGCCATTGTAAATTGCCCCAAGTATAGGTAGGTGGTAGGGGAATTGAGGGAAGGTGGGGATGTGAGAGGGTAATAGGATTAATGTAGGATTAGTATAAATGGGTGGTTGATGGTCGGCACAGACTCGGTGGGCTGAAGGGCCTGTTTCAGTGCTATATCTCTAAATAATAAAAAATACTCTTAGGGCGGCGCAGTGGTTAGCACCGCAGCCTCACAGCTCCAGCGACCCGGGTTCAATTCTGGGTACTGCCTGTGTGGAGTTTGCAAGTTCTCCCTGTGTCTGCGTGGGTTTCCTCTGGGTGCTCCGGTTTCCTCCGACAGCCAAAAGACTTGCAGTTTGATAGGTAAATTGGACATTATAAATTGCCCCTAGTATAGGTAGGTGGTAGGGGAATATCGGGACAGGTGAGGATGTGGTAGGAATATGGGATTAGTGTAGGATTAGTATAAATGGTCGGCACAGACTCAGTGGGCTGAAGGGCCTGTTTCAGTGCTGTATCTCTAAATCAAATCAATTCTATATTGTTCTGTTACAGTCAAGTGAAGAGGGGTTGAAGGGCTTATCTCTTTTCCCTCTCCTTGTTTGACCACAGTCAGTGGATTAAAAAAATTATCATTCAACAAAACAATACTGGTGTAACAGTACTGAGAACATGGAATATAATGGACCAAAGTAATTAACTGCATCTTCTGTAATGGTTTATGAGAAAGAAAGAGTGAGAAGGTTATATTAAGTTTAATGATAATTGCATGTAATCAAATAGGGTCAGATTTGCACTATTATTTGTAGAATAATAAATTAGATTGGTAATTAAATCTTCCAAAGTCAGCAATTAATGACCTTTTGCAGACTTTGATGCATTTGTAACATGCATTTTGCATATTTGCCAATCTAGAAAACAGTCTCAAAATGCTGACAGCTCAAAAGCATGATATCATGAGATAAAGGTTGATGACTATGAAATTCCAGTGCTTGTATAGTGGAAGGCTGGCAATGGGCTGGATTTTATCCTGGAGGCGGGGCTCCCGGTGCCAGGCCGAAAAGGCGGGGGAAACCCCGCCACTGCCTTTTCGCTCCCTCCCCCATCCAGGCTCCCACCCAACCCCCGGAGAGATCCTCTGGTCTTTTTAAATCTACGTTTCACGAGCCGGGATCCCTGTCTCTTTAAAGGGCCAGCAGCTCAGCAGTATCAGCAGCACCACTGGGTGCGATGGCCTTGCCAGTACTACAGAAGCCTCAGACCCAGGCCCAACGCTGCGGACATAGAACAGAGGTAGGTGAGGCAGGGTCGCCGGGGCCAGTCTGGGGGGTGGGGGTGTGCTCCTGCAGTCCAGGGGGAGGGGTTTCTGGGGGTAAAGTTGTTCACAGTGGGGGTTCTCTTTTGGTCACAAATTGCCCACGAACGTGGGACCCACCCCACAAGGCCTCCTCCCCATGCAGTGGAGGCAACCCCACTGCTGATAAGATCCCATCGGCAGTGGGAAGAGGCCCTCAATTGGTCGTTAATAGGCCAATTAAGGGCCCAATTGGCCTTTCGGCAGGAAGGCGGTCGTATTCTGCCCTGCCACCCTCCTCCACCACCCATTGCAATACTCTGTGCCTCCACTGTCTCCGGCCCCGCTTTAGGGGGCCACACAAAATCCCGGCCATTGTATTCTTGTTCTCCATTGAATAATTCAATTGATTTAAAGTGTTTCTTGTGTTGTTATAGTGACAAAAAGGTCGTTATTTTTTCCCTTCATGATATTCGGTTTATGCTGCCATTCTTTTCCTCCCCAGTTCAGACAGATAATCTCACTCTCTCTCCTAAGTTCACAGCAGCATTTTCCTCTGCCCTATAATCATGCTGAAACACATTTACCTCCACCGCCAACCCTTCAATTCAAGCTGGTGATTTGCGTCCACTCCCCAAATTCATGTTGGCATTCCCTTCCCCCTTAATGGTTAGTGATTGCTCTCTCTGCCCCATTCCCACTCATGGCCATGACATGCGTCTTCCTTCTCTATTCATGCGCCCATCTTTTGGGAAATGTGTTGCCTATGCTTAGTGGTTTCTGTAGGTTGTCACCAGGAACTCATTTTCTATGGCATTATTGCTGCCCTGGCTCCTACCTGAAACCAACACTGCGTTCTGAAAATGGAGTTAAACTGTAGGTAAGAATTGCTCACCTTGCCACCCACAGCTACATTCCTTACCCGCAGAGCTGCAGCAAGAATAAGCCTGGAGCGGGTAGCAATGCTGTGGTGGAGCCAGGAGTGGTGTTGAGGGATGGAGTTCGGAGTGGCATTGATTTTTGTCCACAAACATGGAACATCCAGCACTGACCTCAAAACTCTGACTGTGCAAGTGAAGTAGATGATTAGCAGGCATGATTATGAAAAAATGCACAAAGCATAAATAATTTATGGTAAACCATTCTGATGCTTTCTACTATCTAATAGTGATTAATAAGTTATAAAGAATAATGGATAACTGTGAATGATAACAAGACACTGCCAACAAGATTAACATAATCTGTGAGACCAAGGCTTAAACAACATATAAATGACATCTGGACCCTCAGATAAGATTACTGCGAACTTCTGTTTTTGTGAGCCTTGATTTGTGAGGAATTTTAGTGTTTGACAGGTCTCCTGATCCAGTAATGTTTGGCACTACTGGGCTGACAGTTGGTTAATTAGATATTGTAACATTTTATTGCAACATTCATTGCAACATTAAGATACTGAGCAGAATAATTTTTGATCTATCTAGTACAGGCAAGACATTCCTCTTCTAATCCCTGCCATGCCTAGGTAATCCCAATTCTCTCTATCCACTCACATGTACATTTTGGCTGCCATGACAGACCTGAGCCCATTACATCGATTTACCGTCTTTTTCCATTCTCTTGTTTCCCCTCAGGGCCTTCTTCTCTGTCTTTTACCCTTTCAAATGATTTCACTCCTCTCTGGTATTTTGCCTCCTCAATTCTTACCCAAATCCATCACCTACCTGCGTCATCACAGATTTGAATTTCTGCAACTAACCTTCTATTCCCCCAAGATATCCTCCTCCATCGCTATCCTCAGCCTTTGCATTGAGGGTTCCTCAATCTCAGTGATTACAAATTCTTTCTCAAGTCTCCTTTCCCTCTCTCCTCTGAATTCACTGCCCTCCTGTCCTCCCTAAACCTCTCCCTCCATATAAACTCTCTTACCCATATGTACATCCACATCTTATTTCTTAACATTTCCTGTGGTCTAGATCACTGCCCAGGCCATATTCAACCACTTCCTTGTATCCCTTACTCTCATATTTCCCAACCCTCTCCAACTCCACTTACATCTGCAGCCATCATTGGGGGTGGGGGAGGGGGGGGACATCTCTCTCCAAGTTATTTGTAGCTTCAATTTAAAACTGTCCTCACTTGATTCCACTCTTACATATCCAATCTTAGCCAAAGCATCTGCAGACCATCCCTCCGCACCTGGAGTCCCCCACGGATCTATCCTTGGCCCCTTTCTTCTCCTCATTTATATATGTTGTTTCATAACAACAACATCCACAATCATGAGATCAGCTGCCATTTGTATGCTGATGACACCTAGCTTTACCTTTTCATCACATTTTTCAATCCTGCCACGATGTTGTCAGACTGCTTTTTCTGACACACAACTTTGGATGAGCCAAAATTTCCTCCAACTGAACGTTAGGAAGACCAAAACAACAATCTTCAGCCCCCATTATAAATGCTTGCTGCCAATTCCATCCCCTGCCCCAGCCACTTTCTCAGGCTGAACCACACTGTTTGCAAACTTGGCATTCTATGTGATCCCAAGTTGAGCTTCTGGCTCCATGTCCTCTTCATCACAAACACCACCTAATTCTACCACTGTTACATCGCACAACTTTGCCACTACCCTGTCTGTTGCTGAAACCCTTATCCATGTCGATGTCACCTCCAGACTTGACTATTCCAATGCTCTCCTGGCCAACCTCCAATTTTTCACCATACATAAACTTCAGCTCATTCATTGCCTATATCCCATTCTGCATTTCCATCCTACTCCCACCAACATTATATTCACTAACTACATTTTCTCCCAGTTCCATCATACTTCCAATTTAAAATTCTGACTATTGTGCTTAAATCTTTCTGTAACCTTCTCCATCTATACAACCCCCTGAGCTCTTCATTTTTCTGACTCTGGCCTCTTGTGAAACCCTTCTCTCTTTGCCCCACTATTGGCAGCCATGCCATCAGTCCCTTAGCCCCCATACTTCCTTCCTGAACTTGTCCATCATTCCACTTCACTGTCCATCTTTAAAAATCAGCTTAAAATCTATCTCTTTGGCCATGGTTTTAATCACCCCACCTAATACCTCATTCTTTGGCTCAGCGTCTAATTGTTTTATTTTTGATTAAGCTTCCATGAAGCACCTTGGAATGTTTTTCTATGTTGAAGGTGTTAAGTAAATGAAACTTGCTGTCATTGCAGTTGCAGTAATCATTTCCACACTACAGTTACTCAAAAAGTGTTTTGACGAAGGAGTCACACCCAAAAAAAAATTTCCCTGTTCTCTCCAAAGCTGATGCCTGATTAGTTGAGTGTTTCCAGCATTTTCTGTTTTATTTCAGTTACTTAAGCCTGGGGCCACATTTATGCCATTTTTTATGATGCATCAATTTTTTTGGCCAAGGTGGACATTAATATCAGGAATGCCTGATAATGTTTACATTCAAGTTAAATCATCTTATGCCAAACATTTTGCTCACTTTCTTGGTTTCTCAACTACATATGGAGGGTGTATAAATATAAAACATGTTGCTGCGTCAGACAAGACATTTGTGCATGAATTTGTCAGGGCAAAAGTAATGCATGACTCATCTATTCTCCCTCCAGTAATGAGAACAATCCCTCATTATAGTCATAATACTTTCAGTAGTTTATGGATTTTTTAAAAACACATTACTGACTATTTCTTGATATCAAGGGGTGAAATTGAATAGTTTTCCACATCTGGCATGCATTATAGCATCAAGCATTCATAAGTCGAGTACAGAATCTGATATAAAATTTCCTTCACTTTGCCTCAACAATATGCCTCGATGCCAACCTCAGATATGCAGTGCCTACTACACCAGTGTGAATCTTTACATTTCCCACACAGCCATTTTTATGGCCCACTTGACAGAAATTTTGTTCAATTGTTGGCATATTTGTGCAATGGACTTAGGTGTAACTGGAGCTTTGCAAAGAATTCACTTCACTAGAACCTGTATATCTAGCAGAAAGAGACAAGACTTTCAATTCCTTCAGTCTGGTGCCAGAGAGGAAAGGACATCATTCCAATTTATTGCACCAGCATCCCTGGGAGATTCTTCAAAAATGGGGAAAATTAGACAAACGAAGCAGCTCAAAAAGAGGGGAAACAAAAGAATTTTAGACCATGAAGGCAAATAGTACAAAATGTAGGTGGATTCAATAACAAAAGACTGCTAGCACTGTAAAAAAAAGGCACTAGGATGGCAAAGAAAAACTTTGATTTGAACATGACAAGATAAAGTGAAGGAAAGTAATAAAAAGGGTTTTAGTTACATTAAGAGAAAGGTAAAAATGTGGGATGGTGTAGTACCACTGAAGGTTGGCTTGGGTGAGAATGTGACAACTGATGTTATACAGGTTGGAGAAGTGTTAAATAAGATTTTTTACTTCAGTTTTTACCAAGGAGGAGACAAATTACTTACTTACATTTCAGATGCTAAGTTGAGCTTGGTTTACGGAGTTCTAAACAGAACTCATTTACTATATTTACATGGACTATATATACTTGCCACAAGCCTGTCTAGCTCTTACTTTGCATGATGTTCCTTGCTTCTGCCCAAGCCCATTACCTATGTGATCTCTTACATCATCATCACAGTGGAACGTGTTACTCTCACTGTCCCAAACATTAACCCTTTCAGACATTTGCACTACAACCTCTAAGCTTAGGAGTTTGAAAAAAAAAATCAAACCATGACAGCACAGGACAGCAGTGAGTTGATTGGTTGGTGAGTATTGCTGCTTTGGGAGTTTGGTGAGTGAGGGAATCTTAAGGATCAATTTCTTTCGAAAAGTCCAGTCTTGTCTGCATTTAGCATTTAACTGAAATTTATTGTTTAACTTCCTTCCAGCCTTAAGCAGGGATAAACAAGCTCTCTATTGGACAGCAGCTGTAGTTAGTTAATTTAATCTGCTTTCTGCAGCTGCAGGTACAGGGGAAGAAGCTGATTAGTGAGTAATGGTTAAGTAGTCTACTTGTATATTGTTTTTATTCCTTTGGGGGAATGTGAGCATCACTGGCTCAGCCAGCATTTATTGCCCATCCCTAATTGCCCTTGAGAAGGTGGTAGTGAGCTGCCTTCTTGAACCGCTGCAGTCCTTGGGGTGTATCTATACCTGTTAGGAAGGGAGTTCCAGGATTTTGACCAAGTGACAGTGAAGGAATGGCAATATAGTTCCAAGTCAGGATGGTGTGTGCTTGGGGGGGTACTTGCAGGTGGTGGTGTTCAAAGCATCTGCTGCCCATGTCCTTCTAGATGGTAGAGGTCACGGTTTGGAAGGTGCTGTTGAAGGAGCTTTGTGAGTTGCTGCAATGCATTTTGTAGATGGTACACACTGCTGTCACTGTGAGTCAGTAGTGGAGGGAAAGTATTTTGAGGGTGGTGGATGGGGTGCCAATCAAGCGGGCTGCATTGTCCTGGATGGTGTCAAGCTTTTTGAGTGTTGTAGGAGCTGCACCCATCCAGGCAAATGGAGAGTATTCCATCACACCCCTGACTTCTGCCTTGTAGTTGGTGGACAGGCATTGGGGAGACAGGAGGCGAGTTACTCATCACAGAATTCCCAGCCTCTGACCTGCTTTCGTAGCCACAGCATTTATGTGCCTGGTCCAGTTCAGTTTCTGGTCAATGGTGACCCCTGGGGTATTAATGGTGGGGAATTCAGCAATGGCATTGAACGTCAAGAGGAGATGGTTAGATTCTCTCTTGTTTGAGATGGTCATTGCCTGGCACTTGTGTGGTGCGAATGTTACTTGCCACTTTATCAGCCAAATCCTGAATGTTGTCCAGGTCCTGCCCTCATGCGGGCATGAACTGCTTCAGTACCCCAGGAGTTGCGAATGGTACTGAACACTGTGCAATCATCAGTGAACATCCCCACTTCTGACCTTATGATGGAGGGAAGGTCATTGATGAAGCAGCTGAAGATGATTGAGCCAGAATACGACCTGGAGAAATTCCTGCAGTGATGTCCTGGGACTGAGATAATTGATCTCCAACAATCACAACCATCTTCCTTTGTGCTAGGTATGATTCCACTAGTGAAGCATTTTCCCCCTGATTCCCATTGACACCAGTTTGCTAGGGCTCCTTGATATCATACTCAGTCAAATGTTGCCTTGATGCCAAGGGCAGTCACTCTCACCTCACCTCTGGATTTCATTTTTTTTGTCCATGCTTGGACCAAGGCTGTAATGTGGTCAGGAGCTGAGTGGCCCTGGCAGAACCCAAACTGAGCGTCAGTGAGCAGGTTATTGCTGAGCAAGTGCTGCTTGATAGCACTGTCAACGACACCTTCCATATTTTTGCTGATGATCGAGAGTAGACTAATTGGCTGGGTTGGATATGTCCTGCTTTTTGTGTACAGGACATAACTGGGCAATTTTCCACATTGCCGGGTAGATGCCAGTGCTGTAGCTGTACTGGAACAGCTTGGCTAGGTGCATGACAAGTTCTGAAGCACAAGTCTTCAGTACAACAGAATGTTGTTAGGGCCCAAGCTTTTGCAGTATCCAGTGCCTTCAGCCGTTTCTTAATATCACGTGGAGTGAATCAGATTGGATGAAGTCTGGCATCTGTGATGCTGTGGACCTCAGGATGAGGCCGAGATGGGTCACCTGCTCAGCACTTCAGGGATGCAAATGCTTCAGCCTTATCTTTTGCACTGATATGCAGGGGTCCCCCATCAATGAGGATGGAGATTTTTGCAGAGCTTCCTCCTCCTGTCAGTTGTTTAATGGTCCACCACCTTTCCCGACTGGATGTGGCAGGATTGCAGGGATTCGATCTGATCCATTGGTTGTGGGATCACTTAGCCCTGTCCATTGCATGCTGCTTCTGCTGTTTGGCATGCAAGTAGTCCTGTGTTGTAGCTTCACCAGGCTGGCACTTCATTTTTAGGTATGCCTGGTGCTGCTCCTGACATGCCCTCCTGCACTCTTCATTGAATCAGGGTTGGTCCCCCAGCTTGATGGTAATGGTAGAGTGGGGGATATTCCAGGCCATGAGGTTACAGATTGTGGTTGAATACAATTCTGCTGCTACTGATGACCCACAGAGCCTCATGGATGCCCAGTTTTGAGTTGCTACATCTATTCGAAATCTATCCCATTTAGCATGGTGGTTGTGCCACAGAACACGATGATGGGAAACCCTCAGTGTGAAGATGGGACTTGGTCTCCACAAGAACTGTGTGGTGGTCACTCCTACTAATGCTGTCATGGACAGATGTATCTGCGACAGGTACATTGGTGAGGACAAGGTCAAGTAGGTTTATCCTTCTTATTTAAATTATAATAAATATCTTGTAAAGAAGATATGCCAGGGCAGCTTGGCGAGTGGAATTTGCATCCTGTGGCATGTGAGAAGTCATGGACGCACCATGTGTCTTAGGCAGACTCACCTGCAGGAAGTGTCACCAGCTGCAAAAGCTCGAGCTCCAGGTTTTGGAACTCGAGCAGCTGATGGAGTCAGTGTGGTGCATCTGTGAGGCAGAGAACTATGTGGATAGTATTTTAAGTATGACCCTCGCAAAGGACTTCCCAGTGACATTAAGGAGTAAAATGCCCCTGTAGTTGTTGCAGTCTCCTCTGTCGTCTTTGTTTTGGTATAGTGTGATGATTTTGGTATCAGGCATCTCCTGTGGAACAGAGCCTACTTTCCAGCAGAGAAGGAGGAGGTCATGAAGATGGGACTTTCCGTGCTTGAGCAGTTCAGCTGCGATTTCATTACAGAGACATGGGGCTGAATTTGACTGGCCTGCCGACGCCAGGGGTCGTGGTGGGGAGGCCCATAAAATGTTAACGGGAGCAGCCCGCCTCGACCCACAACTCCGAGAAGGCCTCGCCGGATATTAGTGGCAGCGGCGAGGCTTCAGTGCACCCCTCCCCCACTGGCAAGTGGCGGGGCCTTCATTACAATATTGAAATTAGAGAAATTGAAATGCAAATTAGCCTACCTGCCACTGGCATCCGTCCCATGTCGATTGAGGAAACTGGGCCTGTGTTCTCTAGAGTTTAGAAGAATGAGAGGTGATCTCATTGAAACTTGCAAAAATCTTGTCGGGTGTGACAGGGTCGATGTAGTTAGGATGTTTCCTCTGGCTGGTGAGACTAGAACCAGGGGACATAGTCTCAGAATAAGGGGAAGGCTATTTAAGGCTGAGATTAGGAGGAATTTCTTCACTCAGGGGTGCAATTCTCTATCCCAGAGGGTTGTGAAAGCTCAATCATTGAGCATGTTCAAGACAGAAGTCGATAGCTACCTGGATACTATTGACATCAAGGGATAGGGGGATCGCTCAGGAAAGTGGCGTTGAGGTAAATGATCATCCATGACCTAATAGAATGGCAGAACAGGTTCGATGGGCTGAATGGCCTACTTCTGCTCCTATGTTCCTATACAAAGATAGGTAAGAAAGCAAGTGGTGAGAAGGATACAAAGAGTCTGCAAAGGAATAGGTTAAATGAGTTGGCAAAAATTTGGAAGATGGAGTACGTTGGAAAATGTGAGGTTTTCCACTCTGGCAGGAAGAATAGAAAAACAGAATATTATTTAAATGAAGGAAGACTGAAGAATGCTTCAGTACAGAGGGATCTGGGTGTTCTAGTACATGAATTACAAAAAGTCAGCATGCAGGCACAGCAACTAATTAGGAAGTCAAATGGAATGTTGGCCTTTATTGTAAGGGGGATGGAGTATAAAAGTAAGCAAGTCTTGCTACAACTATATAGTGTAATGGTGAGACTGCACCGAGAGTACTGTGTATAGTTTTGGTCACCTTATTTAAGAAGGGGCATACTGGCATGGAAGCAGTTCAGAGAAGGTTCGCGAGGCTGATTCCTGGAATGAGGGGTTTGTTTTATGAGGAAGGGATGAGCAGGTTGGGCCTATACTCATTGGAGTTTAGAAGATTGAGAGGTGATCTTATTGAAACGTATAAGATTCTGAGGGGGCTTAACAGGGTAGATGCTGAGAGGATGTTTCCCCTCATGGGAGAGTCCGGAACTCGGGGGTACAGTTTCAAATTAAGGGGTCTCCAATTTAAGATGGAGATGAGGAAGAATATCCCCTCTCAGAGGTTCGTTAGTGTTTGGAATTCTCTTCCCCAGTGGGCAGTGGAGGTTGGGTCATTGGATATATTCAAGGCTGAGTTAGACAGATTTTTTGATTGAAAAGGGAGTCAAAAGTTATGGGGTCCGGTAGGAAAGTGGAGTTAAGGCCAGAATCAGATCAGCCATGGTCTTATTGAATGGTGGATCAGTTTGAAGAAGGGTCACTGGCCTGAAATGTTAACTCTGCTTCTCTCTCCACAGATGCTGCCAGACCTGCTGAGTATTTCCAACGTTTCTTGTATTTATTTCAGAGTTCCAGCATTCACAGTATTTTGCTTTTATATTATTGCAATGTAAGTTTGTTTTGTTCACACTGACTGGAAATATGTGGCAGGGCCCAGAACACTAGCAGTTTATTGCTCAGGTGGAGTCTCAGCTTCAGATTATCTGATCGAGTTAAGCGAGCATTAATAAACTGCATGCACGCCACCTGAACAAAAATAACACATACCAGCAGTCTCATTATCAATAGCAGTTAAGAATGTACAGCACTGTCAAAACAGTTATGTACAGCGACATGACTAATAACTGTACACAGTGCATTTTACACCAGCAGTGTATACCAATGGGATGTTCCAGGCTCCAGGGTACTGCTGTATTTGTTTCATTAGTTCAAATGTAATTAGTCTGCACTTCAGTCATCCAGAAGTAGCTTACCGTTTTTGAAAATTAGTCATGATTTTTAGGTAGTGCTGACACCTAGTTATTTAAATGATTTATTATTTATGGTGGGACACAGCTTAAAGATGATTGCCTCATACAGCACATAAAAGAAAATGCAATGAGAAAGCTTTGAAACTCTTCACTATGTACCATCCGTTTCCATTACAGTAATAACTTGTTTTACTAGGAAATTGTACTCACATCTCTGGAGTATTCTGCACAACTATTAATAAGATTTGTCTTTTTGTCAAGAATTGCCTTTAATGGTAAAGTCAAGATATTGCAAGCATAAATTCCTTCATACAGTTAATGCGATCAGCTTGAATGAGCTCAGTAAAGCTATATAAATAATAGATTGCTGTAAGCAACTACACTGCTTATACTGATGGAACCCATTTGTACCTCAGATTTTCTGGGCTATTTGGAGAGAGTTGGTGATCTTCAGCACTTTTTCTGGACTAGTCTATTCTTAAGATATTGGAACATGATCCTCAGACAGATCAATTCTGTAACTAGCCTTATGCTTGAGGGTGGCCCTCGACAGGGCATTCTGAAATTACCGGTACCCATCCCCCTAATCTGTGCATGGAGTGATCAAACTTCTCCAGTATGCCAACAGGCATACACATTACACAGTCCTGTCAATGCATACGGCCTGAATTTAGCTGCTATTAAATTCAGTCTAAGCAAATTACACTTTCACTTTAAGCTGAAGCGGGAATGCTTCCTTGACTGTGGTTCCTGACAGGATGACCAAGCATTATGGTCTCCCTCAACAAGGAAAATAAGTGACTAGCTAAGCTCCAATGCTCATCTCCTTCTAGACTACCCAAGTCCAATTGTGTGTGTAACACCATCTCTCCCAGCTTTTAGTGATTATTCAACCAAATCCCTGTCAGTGATTCACAGGAAATGTAACCTGTAGCTATTATTTACATTCTGTTCAATTATATACAATTGTATCATATTGTTCCTTTAGTACATTAGTATTTTATAGCATCTTATTGGCAGAATTTTTTAAAGAATATTGTTCCAAAAAATAACTTTTGAAAACATAATTATACAAACAAGAAAATTGATTTTTCTGTAACTCACTGTGAAAAACAAACAGTAATAATACAATGCTGTAAATCCAATACCTTACAACATCACTAATACTCTTCACACTACATCTTGCAGCACGGCATTCATCTCCTAGCAGTAACAAAAACACAGTGCTAGAATGGGTAAAACATTTTTTGCTGATTAAAAGCTTCTTTCTTTCATTTATTCTTCTTCTCATACCACTTATCATGCACTATTGATACCAAGAAGGAGCCCATAAACCCTCCTCTATATGTTATCATTAATTGTTTAGAAGTGAGAAAGTGTATGTCCTCCACTTATCATCATCTCATGAGTCAGACCAAGAACTCACCATGTAGGAACTGTGAGTTTAACTCCTCTCTCTTCCAATCACTGCATTAGAGCATTGTAACTATGGCATTGAGAAGATTCAGACAGGGAACATTTGACAGTGAGAAATTCTGGGTCTTACCTGTAGTTGGTTTCCTCCCATAGTCAGGAAATGAGCTGTATTCAGCCCAGGTGCAAGTGAGTATAGATCCAAAACACAAAACTATCCTGAATTTGATATAAATTGACCCGTAATGACTAAGTTTTTCATAAAATGGTATACATTTTCATCACATGGGGCAATTTTAACCCTGCCTGCTCAGTGGAAACTAGGTAGGTGGGCATGTAGTTAAAAATGTCCTTGGGTCTCATTTGCTGATGTACCACACAGTTCTCCTAAGTTCTGATTTTAACTTGCACTTCTGCGCAGGTGAGAGGGCCCTTTGCTGGAAACTGGTAGGGACCTTCTTTAAATAAGCTGATCAGCCTCTGATGATGTCATCAAGGCTTGTCTTTTACTTTAGCCAAAGGCCTGGGTGGTGAAGCTGCTGTGGCTTCCCCATCAGGCTAATCTAGTGGGAAGAGTTATCGAAACAAGAAGTTCCGAAAAGTAAATCATTTTACTTTTATTAACTTTCCTTTTGGGGTCCAAAGGAGCAGGGGTGCTCCTTTGGGCCCCACAAGGAAATTTTAGGCCTCCCTGGCCTGAGTTTCCCCATCCTCCACTCCCCCATTCACAAAACCCTCCTGCACCCCCTCTCCATAACTTACCCGAATGCTGGGGGCCAGTTCTGCTACCGTCCTGACATTGAGCTTCCTCTCCTGACCAGCTGCTGCTTCCTGCTGATTACAGGTTGGGGACTCATTAAGGCTATGTTAATGAAATCTTGAAGTTCAAATCCCCCGAGGCTGCCACTGCTGATGTAAGGCTGATTTGTTGTCTGTTCAACTCCCACTCTGAGTTAAAATCAGGGCTATAATGCAGAAAGGAAATCTTATCTCTAAAATGGCAGTATAACACAGGTAGGCTTAAGGATGGTTTGCATGGAAAATGGAAACATTCACATTGATGTTAAAGGGATCTGCTCCTGATATTGGGGATTATGTTAAGGTACATGGTTAGAGCTGACAGAAATCTGCATTTGATCCTTGCTATATCTAACCAGAAAACATTTGATGTTGCCACTGGGTTTGCAATGTGCAGAAGCATTTAATTTCTAAAGGTTGGCTTTATGGATAAGCACAAAATGTCATCCAAAAGTATGCATTTTAGTAACAACTTCTGAAGGACACTTCTATGAGATTGCCTACTTTAAAAAAAAAATCCACAATGATAAATATGCAGGCATACATAATAGCAGGCATCTCTCATTGAATTTAAGGCAATAATCCAATCAAGAGGTTCAGATGACAAACCAAACCACTCAAAGCTTTGATCTTCTGGTTTATGACATCTAAATCCCTTGATTGGATTACTGCGTTGTAATTCACCAAGAAGGTTCCATTAGCCTCGATGTAATTGGGGACATAAACGTGGTGATGTTTAATCTGGAAAAAAAACAAATAAAAAATTGTATATCAGGATGTTGCAGCTTTGAATCAGGGCACAGTGTGTTATCATGCCACACATGTTTCTAGGGAGTCACGGGATATAGGCTCACACCGTTAATTCTCCTCATTATCTGAGACATGTCATTTTCAACTTCACTGCCTGGGCATTAAGCTGGTAGAGAGAATCAGTGAAATTCCACACAATTTTTGTTCCCATGGGCAACCTTTCACTTTAGTGGAGGCAAAAGTTGGTGCTAGTAGATCTGCTTCTCATGATATACCCTCACCCTCTCACCACCTCTGCTACCCTGCCAAATTTCCTTTCCATTGAAGAAAATGAAAGTTACCCTCTCTGCTCCTGACTTTCTCAAAGGGTGAATAAGTGGATAATAAATAGTGAACGAGTTAAAACCCCACGACTTAAAACATCCACTGTTATAATGGACAATCCATAAAGTGACAACTATTATCATTTGCATTAATGACAATTTCAAAATTGCCAGTTATAGCGTCTCAAGTGCTCCATTTATTTCAAGCAGAAGCAGGTATACTTACATAATAGTTTGTTTTAATTATATAAAACCTCACACTTTGTATGGCGAACAAATCACATTTTCACAAATGCACCCACAATAAGCAGTGGGAACTACTACACCATTACATTCATCTCTTATTGGTCAGCTCCAGGACAGCACTGGGTTGGCTCTTTTGTTAACAGCCTGGAGAATGGTGTGGCTGAACTCAAAGCAAGGAGGATAAAAACAGTTAGCAGATGAAATTGGTCTTGGGTGGTAGTGGAAAAATGAGTGATAGCAAATCGGCAACCCATATTACACTCTACCCAATATTTTTTTCCATGAGAAAACAAATCAAGCAGGGTGTAAAACAAGGATGCAGATTTACCATTTTGTGCTACTGCCCAAGATCATGTTCATCCTTCCTAATGTTTAGGGGCTGTCTTAAAGATAAGTCAAGACTTAAGTGGTAGAAATGATGATTTAGGGTTTTAAGTAATTTGTCTGTGTGTTTAACAGAAACTAATAGATCACCCATGGCCTTTTCCATGAATAGTCTGGGCAGGTAGCCCAGGAACTAAAGCAGCCAGGTGGCGGATGAAATGTAAAGGCAATTAATGAAATACAAGGACATGGAGCAAAGCAGATGCAGAAAGTGGAAGCTAGAATAGGGTTCAAGGCCCAATTTGAAGTGAGGTTGAAAGGGGTTGATTTGTCCTATCTAGTGATAGGGAATGACAAGTCTGAGGCATGGGACATGCAGCGATGTTACTGATACTGAGGGTGGGAGTGTAGGCATTCCTTGAGCTGAGAAAGGAATAGACTGTTATGCTGAAAATGCATTGGTTGGAGGAGGCTCATGTGGAGTAGAAACACAGGCATGTACCAGTTGGGCTCAATAGTTTGTTTCTATGCTATACATTCTATGTAGTCTCCTCTTGTGTTGCTACAGAAAGCTGGAGGATATATTATTTGACCAGGATACAAAGATTGCTATAATATTGAGATTCTAGGCCTATTTAAAAACAATAATGGAATGAATGCAGGCAACTGGAAATTATTGAAAGGTTTTAAATAGTAAAAGTTTGAAAAACAATTATGAGAGTGAAAATAAACTACAGTGAATAAAGTACTATTCCCAACTTCAAACCATTGCATCAAGATGTTTAATAACTATTATTCATGAAAAGAATTTTGCAATTGTATTATGTTTCAATCATGTGTTTTAAAGCAAAACTGATTGTTAAATACCTGCTGTGGGCTGCAGTTATTGAAAATAAAACAGCTCACAGTGGTCCCAATTTTAGTTGAGTGCTAGTTTTCAGTGGGTAAGTTCTGGGTCAGGAGGGGGTGTGATAAATTTAACCCCTAAAGACGAGTGGGTTTAGGTTGGGTGGGATGTTAAAATGTTAAAAATTTCAAACCTGGCAGTAACCCACCTCCAACCCAACCCCTTCTGCTTTTAACAGAGATGGGATGGAGGACGGGCAAGCAAACTGCTCCCAGGAAACAGGTCACTCATTTAAATATTATAATGAGGCTGCACGCCTCAGATTTAATCTCCATTTGAAATTGAACACTGACTGGCAGCTAAAGAGAGATGAGGACGGCTGGATCTAACAGGTAAGTGTTTTTCCACTCCTGCTCCTTTTGGACTTACAAGGAAATATTTTTCTTTTAAATTTCAATTTCCCTTTTTGGTTCTTGTCTGACCCTGATCTGATTCCTCTCTAGGTAGGCCAGCCAGGGAACTTACTGCCATTTCCTGCTCAGGCTATTAGTAAAAACTGCTTTGGGTCCTGATGATGTCATTGGATCCATATGCATATGCTAAAACAAACTCCACTGGCTTTGGGCTGGTGTCCTTACCACCTGCAATGAAAATCATGATGGTCCAGGGGTTTGGGGGTAATTGACCAGGGGATTTTAAGTCCATTTGCCTCATCATAGCTGTGAAATTAAGCAGCTTAATCATTCATAACTGCTTCATCACCAAATTTTATTTCAATCCATAGTCAAAAAGATTGGAGAAATTCTAAGGGAAATTCACAGTGGCGCAGTGGTTAGCACCGCAGCCTCACAGCTCCAGCGACCCGAGTTCAATTCTGGGTACTGCCTGTGTGGAGTTTGCAAATTCTCCCTGTGTCTGCGTGGGTTTTCTCCGGGTGCTCCGGTTTCCTCCCACAAGTCAAAAGATTTGCAGGTTGGTAGGTAAATTGGCCATTATAAATTGCCCCTAGTATAGGTAGGTGGTAGGGAAATATAGGGACAGGTGGGGATGTGGTAGGATTATGGGATTAGTGTAGGATTAGTATAAATGGGTGTTCGATGGTCGGCACAGACTCGGTGGGCCGAAGGGTCTGTTTCAGTGCTGTATCTCTAAACTAAACTAAACTAAAACTAAACATGCAAGGGACACGATATCCCCTTCAGATCACAAAGGTGTTCTACTGTTACATGCCTGGGTTATGCTATTGGATCATTAGCTATTAGGCAGCAGGGGCTCACTCCTGAACATAAGATGCTTGCACCCCTTACTGGAGTGACCATGACTGCCAGACCTTACAGTACAACAAAGGCAGACCTGAAACTTGCAACACCTCCTTCCAACCTCCTCCACCCCCCCCCCTCCCTCCCCCCCGCCTCCTCCAAGACCCCCACCTAACATATCTCTGTCACATAAAAGTATTCCTCAGAATATATAAAGCCCAGATTCAATATAATTCCATTCACTTAAAAGGGTAAGACAAAATTCACTTTTCGGCTGCTGTAGTGGGGTATCTTACTCACTGAAACTTCAAATTCTCTACCTAGAACTAAATAACAAGCCATTTAAAAAAAGGGTGAAAATTATCATTGAGTAACTCAGGTGACAGGCACCGTACAAGAGTTGAACAGATCATGAAGTGATGAGGGGGCGGATGCTGCTAAACATACTTGATCATAACTACAGTAGAAAGCCCAAACCCTGCATTATACATTTCACACAGTTTACTACAAAGTGTATGTGTAGCTTTGATGGAGGGAGTGCAGAGGTGCCACATAAACATTTATCTTGTTGTGGCAAATTTGTCAAGGGAATTTCAGGCCATGACAGCATTTTTAAGGTAAAGACAATCAGCCAGGGCAGCTGTCAGCTGTAAAGAGAGTTGGTCTGAAGGTTAGTAATTTGCAGCATGAATGTGTTTTTTTTTAAATGTAACTGTTAAAGGAATCACTTGGCACTGAGTGGCACCAGACCTGCCCCACACAATTCTTGACTGCTGCTATCCTGGTTCCTGCCACCACTTAGGGAATTCCATGTTCCCCAGAATCAATCCTCCCAGGAATGCTTCAGACCTCTTCAGTGCATTCCTTCTTTTGAGTCTGAGATGGAACTGGCTTCAATGGACCAAAGTTAAATGTTATATGCTATCCCTCAAAATCCTTCCAGAGCAGCCATTAAATTTCAGGCAAGGTTCTTTAAATTTGACAACTTAAGTAATGCTGGAAGTACCCACAAGCTATTGCCATTTGTCTATATTGAGCCTCCTTTTTTTTTTCTTTGTCTCAGGATTTCTGAGTGCAAGTAGTAGAGTTTAATCCTTAAAGCATTGGTAAAAATTCCAGAATACAATTTAAGAAAAATGGAATGTCACTTATTTGGTCACTGTATATCAGTGACCCTGGTGTTATGCCCCATATTTTTTTTTCCAAAATATACTTTATTCATAAAAATCTGTAAAAATTACATTCCCAAACAGTTTAAAACAGCATCAAGTCAAAAAATACAAACAGTGCAAAGGTGATCAGTTTCCTTCTATACAATCATGAGTTGCCTCACAACCCTTCCATTTCATTGTCATGCCATATACATTTTTACATTTACAGCACACAAAATTTCTCCGATACAGTTCAAGGGGTCTCCCATGGATCCAGCCCCTCAGTTCAGCTTGGTGGGGGGACCTTACACTGTGGTCTTTCCCCATTGAGCCTTTGCTGCGGCTGCCCCAAGCTTTAGTGCGTCCCTCAGCACGTAGTCCTGGACCTTGGAATGTGCCAGTCTGCAACATTCGGTCGTGGACAACTCTTCGCGCTGGAAGACCAGCAAGTTCCGGGCAGACCAAAGGGCGTCTTTCACCGAATTGATAGTCCTCCAGCAGCAGTTGATGTTTGTCTCGGTGTGCGTCCCTGGGAACAGCCCGTAGAGCACAGACTCCTGTGTTACAGAGTTGCTTGGGATGAACCTCGACAAAAACCACTGCATCTCTTTCCACACCTGCTTTGCAAAGACACATTCCAGGAGTAGGTGGGCAACCGTCTCTTCCCCACCACAGCCACCGCGGGGGCATTGTGCGGAGGGGGCGAGGCTTCGGGCGTGCAGGAAGGATCTGACGGGGAGGGCCCTTCTCACCACCAGCCAAGCTACATCTTGGTGCTTGTTTGACAGTTCTGGCGATGAGGCATTCCGCCAAATGACTTTGGCGGTCTGCTTGGGGAACCATCCGACAGGGTCTCCCGTCTCCTTTTCCCGTAGGGCCTTGAGGACATTCCGTGCAGACCACTGCCTGATGGATCGGTGGTCAAAGGTGTTTTCCTGCAGAAACTGCTCCACGAAGGATAGGTGGTACGACACGGTCCAACTGCATGGAGCGTTCCGCGGCAATGTGACCAGGCCCATTCTTCGCAACACCGGGGACAGATAGGACCTCAGCACGTAGTGACACTTGGAGTTTGCGTACTGGAGGTCTACACACAGCTTGATGCAGCCGCACACGAAGGTGGTCATCAGGATGAGGGCCACGTTGGGTACCTTTTTCCCGCCCTTATCCAGAGATTTGAACATCGTGTCCCTCCGGACCCGATCCATTTTAGATCCCCAGATGAAGCGGAAAATGGCTTGGGTGACCGCCATAGCGCAGGAGTGGGGTTTGGGCCAGACCTGCGCCACGTACAGCAACAACGTGAGCGCCTCGCACCTGATGACCAGGTTCTTACCCACAATGGAGAGAGATCGCTGCCCCCACATGCTCAACTTTTGTCGTACCTTGGCTATTCGCTCCTCACAGGTTTTGGTGCACGCCCCGGCCCTTCCGAACCATATCCCTAGCACCTTCAGGTAGTCTGACCTGACGGTGAAGGGGCCAAAGGATCGGTCAGCCCAGTTCCCAAAGAACATGGCCTCGCTCTTGCCGTGGTTAACTTTGGCTCCCGAGGCCAGTTCGAACTGGTCGCAGATGCTCATCAGTCTGCGCACAGACAGCGGATCCGAACAGAAGACGGCGACGTCATCCATGTACAGGGAGGTTTTCACCTGAGTGCCTCCGCTGCCTGGGATTGTCACCTCTCTCATGCTCGCATCCTTCCTAATAGACTCAGCAAAGGGTTCAATACAGCAAACAAACAAGACCGGGGAGAGAGGACAGCCCTGTCTGACTCCAGATTGGATCGGGAAACTTTCCGATTCCCACCCATTGATTGAGACTGCGCTACTGATGTTTGCAGATTCCCTCCCCAAACCCCATTTTGGAAAGCATGTAGGTGTGCGATATCCTGCCGGATACAGTGCAGGTCTGATTGGGGTGGATCACCAACTCCAGAGCAGACTTGACTCGACTGGCTATGACTTTGGACAGAATCTTGTAATCAACATTAAGCAGTGAGATGGGCCGCTAATTTCTGATTTCTGCCCTCTCCCCCTTCCGCTTGTAAATGAGGGTGATGATGCCTTTCCTCATGGATTCTGACATGCTGCCGGCCAGGAGCATACTCTCGTATACTTCCAGCAGGTCCGGGCCGACCCAGTCCCACAGGGCCGAGTACAACTCGACCGGTAAGCCGTCACTTCCGGGAGTTTTACTCGTCTCGAAGGACTCGACGGCCTTTGTCAGCTCGTCCAGAGTTAGCAGCTTGTCCAGTCTCTCCCTTCTGCTGTCTTCTAAGACCTCTATGATAGATGACAGGAAGGACTGGGAGGCTCTGCTGTCTGTGGGCTTCGCGTCATACAGCCCAGCATAAAAGGATTTGCTGATCCTTAGTATGTCGGACTGCGAAGATGTTACCGAGCCATCTTCTTCCTTCAGACTGCTGATAACAGAGCTCTCTCTGTGTACCTTTTGGAAGAAGTAACGCGAGCACGTCTCATCCTGCTCGATGGAGCGGACTCTGGACCGGAAGATGATCTTGGAGGCCTCCTTGGCAAAGAGCGAGGCCTGCTGGCTCTTCACCTCTTGGAGGTCCTCCTTGACCTCGACCCCCATTGACTGCAACCGGAGCAGATTTTGCATACTTTTCTGGAGTCGGGACATTTCCCTCTGTCTCTCTCTCGCCCTCTGAACACCTTTGTGGATGAAGAACCTTTTGATGTTTTCCTTAATCGCTTCCCACCAGTGAACTGGAGACTCAAAGAGGGGTTTCACGGTCCTCCAACCTTTGTAATCCCTTTTGAGTTCCTCAATGTTCTCTGGGGTCAGCAGTGTAGCATTGAGCTTCCACATCCCTCTGCCAACCCGCTGGTCGTCCTGTAAGTGACAGTCGGCCAGTCAGTGGTGTTATGCCCCATATGACATAAAGATCCCTATTTTCACAGTGCACGCTCACCTTGGAAATCTGCAAATTCCTTTCAGCACTGCACTTCCTTCCCGGCATATTTTAGTCATCAGACGCTACAATTTAGCATATCCTCTGATTCAGCATGATAGTACCTCGAAAAGGTATTGCATTCATTTGATCAAGCATTTAAATGGGATTAATTGATTCTTAAATAAGTCAAATTGTTACATAAGTAGAGTCCAGGAGAGTAAAACACCTTTTGGCCGATTGAAGTTCCATTTTCTTGTAAATTTATGTACTTCTTTGCAAGAACCATTTATAAAGAAGGTGCAGTGGCAGTTCTAATGCCTTAAGGCAATGAACAAATGTTACTTAAGGATGCTTTCTTTGAAAAGCCATGAGTTGAACACATAGAATTTCCATTATTGTCAATTCAATTTTTTCCAACCAAACTGCATGACAATAAGTGTGAAGTGACAGCAATCCAATAGGATGTCACTACCTCAGAGAAACATTCAAGATAGACCATTTTTGCAATAAAATCTCTACAATACAAAGCAGTTACTTTATTTTGCATTGACTGCCACTTCAGTTTTGTTGCAATTTCTGATTACATTGCAGATTTAAAGGCAGGCAAAAAGACTCAGTTTTGAGTGTTGTGACAAGAGAAGGATCAAGGTTATATAACTGCATGAACATTTTATATATGCAAGTGACAATAGGTGTAGACCGACAATAAAAAAACGAACATTACCAGCGAACAAAAGGAATGAGGATATATGCAGAAAATTGATCATTAGGGAATACTGACACTCAGCATTAAGACGTGTAAAAAGGCAACCATAAGTATCTTGCACTTTACTAAGCAGTTTGGCATGTTGCCATGCTCCTGTACTATTCCAAAATGTCAGTGTCAATTAGGTCACATCATTTAAGTTGTGTTCCTACATGATAGACTGAGAATATCTTTTCAGAATGGGCTAGGATTACATTTAGACTATTGAGGATTGCAACAATTTGAGATTTATACTTAATTGTCTTGGAAGAGCTTTTACTTTTTTTTTTAAATTTAGTTTATTTAGAGATACAGCACTGAAACAGGCCCTTCAACCCACCGAGTCTGTGCTGACCATCAACCACCCATTTATACTAATCCTACATTAATCCCATATTCCTACCACATCCCCTCAATTCCCCTCCCACCTACCTACACGAGGGGCAATTTACAATGGCCAATTTACCTATCAACTTCAAGTCTTTGGCTGTGGGAGGAAACCAGAGCATCTGGCAGAAACCCACACGGAGAACTTGCAAACTCCGCACAGGCAGTACCCAGAATTGAATGCGGGTCACTGGAGCTGTGAGGCTGCAGTGCTAACCACTGCGCCACTGGGCCGCCCTGAGAAACTTTGATAAGGGAGAACCAATTTTGTAGACAATCTAGTACCCCCACCTTCCACCCCGCTGCTCCTTCAAGGGAAACAGTCTGGGCATCAGCATTCTGAACCATATTCTACAGTTGTATATATTATCGAGAACTGTTGCATATTGTCATTTGGCAATCAAATAAAGTACTTAGTAATCCTGATACTATTATCTGTGGTTGTTGACTCCACTCATAATTAGAACTAGTAATACAGTTAATTTCCTTAAACATATGGACAAACAAAATTAAAATCTTACAAATTCATGTAAAAATGAATCAGTTCATTGGCTCATAATTGGCTTTGCCTAGCAAGAGTTTTTGTTAGTACAACTTCTAAATGATAAGAGAATGCACATGGCAGTGCATGCAAGATCAGCATCAACAATACAAATGGAGAGTTCTGATGAAGGGTCACTGAGCTGAAACGTTAACTCTGCTTCTCTCTCCACAGATGCTGCCAGACCTACTGAGTATTTCCAGCATTTCTTGTTTTATTTCAGATTTCCAGCATCTTCAGTATTTTGCTTTTATTATACAAATGAAGGAATGTTTATGGTCCCCGTGACATGTTATCGGTTAACTAAATATTGAGCAGTAAAGGTACTCCCGGTTTATAATGGATGCAGATTCTGCTCATAGTAGTGACCTTTTATGTTGAATTCATGGAATATCTGGTGTAGCCCTGAAATTTATAACAGATGAATGTGATTATTATCCTCCAATGCAATGACTTGCATGATCATCCTCCTTCCTGCATCCTGTGTGAAATTAAAGATTAATTTTCACCATCTGCTACTATAATTCCCCAAACTTCAAAAATGTGAAACAATCTTTCTCATTCTTCTCTTCACACTACAATCTTTATCACTTTAGTGCCACAGCGAGGTGTCACTTAATCATTATTGCACAGCACAGAAGGAGGTAATTCGGCCCATTGAGTCTGCACTGGTTCTTTTCAAGTGCAATCCAGTTAGTCCCACTCCCCTACTCTTTCCCCATATCCCTGCAATTTTTTCTTCTTGAAGTATTTATCCAATTCCCCTTTTAAGGCCACTATTGTATCTGTATCCACCATCACATCAGACAGTGCATTCCAAATCCTAACCACTTGTTACCTTAAAAGGTTCAGTTTATGCCACCTCTGGTTCTTCTGCCAATCAAATTAAATCTATGCAATTTGGTTATCAACCCTTCACCCATTGGAAACAATTTCTCTTTACTTACTCTACACTCTGCATGATTTTAAATATCCCTATCAAATCTCCCCTTAACCTTCTCTACTCTAAGGAGAACAATGCCAACTACTAATGGTAGATGCAGAAAGGACGTTTCCTGATGGTAGGGTCTGGAACCAGAATCGCAGAATAAAGAGCAAGGCATTTAGGACCGAGATGAGGAGGAACTTCTTCATTCAGAGGGTGTGAATCTTTGGAATTCTCTGCCCTAGAGGGTGCTGGAAGCTCAGCCACTGAGTAAGTTCAAGACACAGATGGATAGATTTCTGGTTGCTAATGACATCAAGGGATATGGAGATAATGCAGGAATATGGCGTTGAGCCATGATCTAGAATGGTGGAGCAGGCTCGAAGGGCTGAATGAACTACTCTTGCTACTATGTTCCTATGTTCTCCAGTGTATCCACTCCACTGTAATCCCTCATCCCTGGGACCACTCTAGAAAATATTTTCTGTACCGTCTCCGAACCCTTTATGTCCTTCCTAAAGTGTTGTGCCCAGAATTGTACGCAACACTCCAGCTGAGGCCAAGCTAGTGTTCGGCTTGATAATACAAGGGAGAATCATGCTGAATATAAGTAGTGCAGAGGAGAAGTGAAAAAGAAAATAAAAAGGGCAAAGAGACAGTACTAGAGTAGATTGGCAGCTAATTTAAAAGGGAATTAAAAAGTATTCTATCAGATGCATGGTGGGAGCAATTAGAGACCAAAATGGAGATCTATTGGTGAAGGCAGAAGGCAAGGTTGAGTACTTTGCATCGGTGTTTACCAAGGAAGAGGACTTAGCCAAAGCTACAGTAAATTAAGTGGTTGTCATGAGGTAAAAATAAAAGAGAAAGCACTGGAAAGGCTGGCAGTACTTAAAGTGGGTAAGTCACCCAGTCCAGGTGGGATGCATTCTAGGTTGTTGAGGGAATTAAGGGTATAAATTGCTCAGATGTTGGCACAACCTTCCAATTCTCTATTGATACAGGGGTGGTGCCAAAGGACTGGAGGCTTGTAAATGCTACACTCTTGTTCAAAAAAAGGGGAAAAAGAGAAGGGTAAACCTGGCAATTACAGGCCAGTCAGTTTCAATGTCAGTGGACAGAAAGCTTTTAGAAACAAAAATCCAGGAGAAAATTAACAGCCACTTGGACAAGCATGGGCTATTAATGGAGCTAGCACAAATTGATTAGGGAAAATTGTGTTTTACTAATTTGATTAAATTTTTTGATGAGTTAACAGAAAGGATGGGTGAGGGCAGTGCAGTTGATATTGTGAATGTATTTGATAATGTACCACATATTAGACTTGTTGGCAAAATTGAAGCAAATGAGATAAAAAGGGCAGTAGCATCATAGATACAAAATTGGCTGAGGGAAAGAAAACAGAGAATTATGGTGAATGGTGTTTTTTTCAGACTGGAGGTGGAAGAACAAGTAAAAAAAAAACAGTTAATAAATCATGATTGATTCCATCTCTGACTCTTTTTTTCCTTACCCTATGGGCATTGGCTGAATGCCTAGGTTTCTCAATAAAAGAGCTAAAGGCCATATTTTGTTTGTCATATGATCTTCTTTTGGTCATCTGAGACACAGTGATGTGTTGTTTTGTAGACTAATAGTCCTTTCACGATAGCTCATTGAATGAAAAGACACTCTTGAAATTAGGATTTATTTATGAAGAAAAAGTGGATTAAATAGCTGAGCCCTGAATTTCAGTGGGAGTCTGATGGAACCTACTGGGAAAAGGTGGAGAGCTGATTATGCTGAGTCTTGACTGACTCTGGATGTTCCCAGTTGGCCTCAAAAGGCTTAACCTCCACCTACCTCATTGAAGGCCAATGATGTCAAGGGGGCAGAGCTGGGGACAGGGATTCCCTGCACTGCCAACTCCTGATTCCCTCGCTCCAAAGGGATCCGGTATATTATTGGAGGCCATTACACAAAAAGAAATTAGATACACCCGCCTCCAAATTGTACAAGCAGACCCCAAGGCAAGTGGCCTGGAACCTCAAAGCCAGGTCAGTTCTTTCTTTAAATTTGGATCAACCTCCTTACATAGGAGCGATAAAGAAAAAAAGAAATACTTTAATTTATATGGAGCCTTTCATGACCACTGGACGTCTCAAAGCTCTTTACAGCCAATGAAGTATTTTTAGAAGTGTAGTCACTGTTGTAATGTAGGAAACAGGGAAGCCAGTATGCGCACAGCAAACTCGTACAAACAACAAGATCATAATCACCAGATAATCTGTTTGTGTGATGTTGATTGAGGGATAAATATTGGCCTGGACACCAGGGATAACTCCCCTGCTCTTCTTCATAATAGTGTCCTGGGATCTCTTACATCCACCCAAACAAGCAGATGGGGTCTCAGTTTAACATCTCATCCAAAAGGCAGCACCTCCAACAGTGTAGCACTCTCTCAGTACTGCAGTGGAGTGCTAGTCTTCAATGGTTGCGCTCAAGCACTGGGAGTGGAACTTGAACTCAGAACACTGTGACTCAGAGGTAAGAATGCTACCAACTGAGCCACAGCTTAAATGAGGAATCTGATGGGGCAGAGTATCTGGCATCAAATTTCAATAGGATCAACACTGGAGATCAGTGGTGAATCTGATCCTGGAATAACTGCTAGGGATTTTTAAGGCCCTGGATAAGGCCCCTCCATATAAATGGTGAAAACCATTACAGCTTCCTGCTGTTGTAACTCTTTACAGTTTTAAAACATCATCTCTACCCCTCAAAGTAATCTTTACCTGATATCCTCTCCATTACCCGGTCTGTCTACATCAACCTGGTAATAACACCCTGCTTCAGCTCATATATGAGAAATGTACCATAGATACTGGAAATCAAATATAACAAAAACAGATAATGCTGGAAATACTCAGTAGGTCTGGCAGTACCTGGGAAGAGAGAAAGAAAGTTAATATTTTAGGTCAATGACCTTTTGTCGGATGTTGCCAAACCTACTGAGTATTTCCAGCATTTTCTGCTTTTATTCCTGCTCAGCTCATCTGCCGAAAGCTGTATCAATGCCTTTGTTGCCTCCAGACTCAACTATCCCAATGCTCTCCTGGCCGGCCTCCAACCCTCCATAAGCTTGAACTCATCCAAAGCCCTAATATACATTTCCTAACTTGCACCAAGTCCCATTCACCCATCACCCCTGTGTGCACTGAGCTACATTGGCTTCTAATCTGGCAATGCCTTGATTTTGACAGTCAATGGAGTGAAAATTGGACAGATTCTATAATGGGCGACCAATGTGTTCCACCACATCAGTACCTAGGTAACAAAATTAACAAATACCCCTTTCCATCCACCTCTCTGCATTTCCTCTAACTGCCTCCAGCCATATTTGGATTTTACAAACTTGACACCCACTTCCACCCACATGTGCCTTGTGACTGGGTTGTGGTGCCATATGACTAGCCTCCTCTACTCAAAAAAGGGAAGAGCAAAAATGAGAGAAGGAAAAAAAGAGCGATAAGTACAAAAAGAGAGACACACAGCAGAGAGACAATGAGAACAAGGTGGAGACAGAAATTGTCACACAAAGATGACATGAATTCCAACTCTCCGTGAACAGTGTCTGAGAACTTACACTGGAAGAACAATTTACATTTATAATCACAAAAAATTTGACACCGAGCCACATAAGAAGACAATAAGACAGGTGTAAGAGGTGGGTTTTTAAGGAGCACCTTAAAGGAGAGAGAGGCAGAGGTTTAGGGAGGGAATTCCAGAGCTCAGGGCCTAGACGGCTGAAGGCACGGCTGCCAATGGTGGGGCAAAAGGAATTGGGGATGCTTAAGAGGCGAAAATTGGAGGAATGCAGAGTTCCTACAATATATTAAAAGTCTGTAAAGCATACATTTTTTGTCACACTTTCCCAGTGAAAGTTTGTTCAATACATCTATATTGTAATAATACATCCAACCCACTCTGAGCATTTCCATGAAGATCTGCTATATCAGAGGTTTTCCATATGAGTTTGCATTTTCCCCAATTGACACTTAGCACATCCCCATTTTACCTTGTTGATAACCTTGTGACTCACCAGGAGCAGTGCCACAGAAGGTCTGCTAGTAAGATATTAAATGGTGTTGAGTTAAATCTGGAGCATTACTATGACAAGAAAAACAGAGTGTTGGGCACAGCAACATAGGTTCAAATTGTTGAAAGGAAAATTCAGGACTAATGTCAGAGAAAATTCTTCACACAAATGTAATCAACACTTAAAACAGACTTCCAATAAGAGTGGTGGAGTCATCCAATGGTGTTCTGGAGGGCGTAATGGGCCAGAGTAGGCTTTTCCTTCTGGATAGATAAGCTGAATAGATTTTCTGGTCAGCTTCTGTCTCCTTGGTCCTGCAATTACTTGTGCTGAAGTCTTAAGGAATGCAGAACCAGAGGAAAGCAATGCACAGAAGCCTGACTGCAACTGTGAGATAGAATGTGTTGTTTTTTAAACTCCTTGGAATCATGATTTGTCTTATAAATTACAATGCTGGAAACAAAGATGATCAGGTGTGACCTTGTGGTGCAGTTCTTTCCACACTTCAATGATACAATGATGCTATGCTTGAAGCCACAGTTTCACACTCACATCAAGCGATGCAGATTCGAATTCCTGTTTCATCTATAAATTTTCTGACTTTAAAGTTTTACAAATCTTGCATTGTAAGAGACAAACGCCACGTAGCTTATGAATATTATAATCATCCAATGTGGTAGTTGTCACAGAGATACTGGTAATTTTGATGCTTATTTACATTTGAAATGGTTCAAAAATATGTTGATGAAAATTACAGGATGGCAGGATTGATGCCATTCTGATGATTCCACCCAGTTGGCTTTGCCTTGAACTATGGCATTAACCCGTCAACATCTGGTTTGTTACAACTGAAGTGGGAGGAGTGCACTGTTTATTCTAGTCCCAGTTCTCCACAGGTCACACCATATGTGTAAATTTACCCACTTACCGAAAGGGTCAATGTTACGACCAGGTGAGAAAGGTGTCTAGGGGTCCCTGTTAGCCTTCACCTGGCCTAACTGTAATGGTTTAATTTTTTTAAACACACCATATTTTGAGCTTCCTCTTGGTGAATCCTTGTTCACTGCTTTCCAATTATAAGGCAAATAAATGAGCATAAACAGGCTTTCTTAGGTTTAAAGAAGAAAAGTGAAATTTATTAAAACTTAAAATTAAACTCTAATTCGGTTAACGCCTACGGATACACGCCATGCCCCACCCTAGCATGCATATGCAATATGCACATGCAAATAGGGACAGAAAAGAGCAGAAGAAAAATAAAGTGCAAAGGTTTGAGACAATATCTGAAGAGTTTCTTGTTACTGTGCTTTGAGCTCACTGTAGAGTCCTTTTGTAGGTAGTTCTTGCTTGTAGGTAATTCTTGCTTTTCGTTGGGGCCTAGTATTCTTCTTAAATCTTGTTCACTGTAGGAGACTTTTCCTCTTGAGGTTCCTGTGTCTTGAATGGATTCCAATGCTGGTGAGAAAGACAGGAGAGCAGAATCCAGGAGCTTTCTGAGTTCAAATTCTCTGTGGCCAATTTAAAACTCTCAGTTCAAAACTCTGTAACAGCCAGTTAATCATGTGATTAAACTGGTCTGACCATGTCTTCTGTGTATTGGGAATAGAAACTGGTTCCTTTGTTCCAACACTGTCTGCTAGTATGCAAAAATGGCTTTCTTGGGAGGGGCCTGGCAATTCCTTGTAATAGGCCCTCTTTTCTTCCCAGCAACAATTTGAAATTTAATGTCCATGTGGCAAAATTAATGTGCCTCATTCTTGGCAGGTGGGGGCCTGCATGACAGTCAATCATTTTTCCCAGCACATTAATCAGATTTATTTAATGAACAACAAAATTATCAGTTTATTATAAAACAAGTCTTAACCAGTAATGAAGTAAAGCATAAACACAGATTGAAATTTTAAAGTTCCCTTTTTACCTTAGACACGCACACCAGCATGCACGCATGTGCGCACACACACACACACACACACTGGTTAACTGGAAAAAATAAAAGGGATTTTTATTCAGAGCTCTGTTACAGACAAAAAAACACTTGGGCTGAATACTTGCTCATTCCTGAAGAAAACAGCAGATGAGATATGTGATGATGCATCCCATACTCAAGCAGTTAAAGTGATGTCACAACATCCTCCTTTCCCTAAATGCAAATATCACAAATTATAAACTATGCATATAATGGGCTGGATTCTATGAGCCCACTGCTGATCTTGGCGGCAAGCTCAACACCAAAGAGCTGCCGTGATCCGTGGTGGCTCATTTAACGAGATGGGCCAGCCCATCACCCCACCACCCCCTCCCTAGCACATGGAGGGGGAGGGCTGTCAGTCCCCAGCAATGGCGTCAGTTGCCTGTGTGCAGGCGCTGACGCCATTTTTAAAGGGCAGCCAGCCCTTGCAGGCTTATTTAAATATTTAAAGAAATAGACACCAAAATTAAATAAATACATTTCTTTTGCCCCTTTCCCACCCCCAATAACAATTATGGTAACTATTTGCCCTTCCTCCCAAAAAGCACATACCTTTTACATCTGTCCTTCCCCCCACCCCCAAACTGCACAAAGTTTAAGGTTCAACCCATCCCATCATCCCCTACACCCATTATGTGTATTTGACCCCATCCCCCCACCCCGCACTAACAAAGCTACCTTTTCCCCCTCCCCATCAGTGTTGTATCTTATTTATCTGGATGGAAATCTGAAGGCACGGGAGTGCCAGCCACCATGCTGAAGATCCCGGCAGGCCCTCAAGGTCAAAGGTAAATAAATGTTAATAAATTAACTGTATTAATTTGAATATGCAAATTTGGTCCTGTTGCCCAGCAGCAGGGGCCGCCAAGGAGCCTCGCTGCTGCTGGGAAGATCGGGCCGGCCCGGCCAGCGTCAAGGCCCGTGGCGGGCCACATCCGGAGACATCTTCAGGCACCCCCCCTCTCCGCCACGGATCTCAACACCACGCGCTTCTTAAAATCCAGCCCAATGAATCAGGACAGTTGTGAACATTACTTACACGTGTATTAACTCTTATCTCCACTAATCAAGTGTCTGTGAAACGTACACGTGGTCTACTGACTCGACCTGATCTTGTAACTGTGTAGCTTTGTCAGGAACCGGAAGTGTCAATCTTTTCTCTTGACTCGTATGTATGTACTGACAATCATCCTGTGCTTGAGCATTGTACGTGTCACTTTTTAAAATTACATTCTTAGGACTCAAATGTGAATGTGTTCTCAACACAATAGGGTTGTCAAGCACGATGTTATCAACTAATTCTCTCAGTTGACATCTGTTTCTTCTTAATGTCGCTCCATTTGGTGTGGTTACCTCTTTTGACTTTGGCTCATTGCAGATTTTGGACACTTCCACAGGGAACCATTTCTTCACTTGTAGGTGGATTACTCTGGCCTGTCTGATCTGCAAAGGAGTTCTTCCATGCCCACATGTTTATCATGTGCGACTTTCATCTTCTCCTGTTTTGCCAATAGTTTGTCTTGGATTGATGAAGATTTCATTAAGTGATGACACGGAAGAGTTGTCTTGACTTGCCTTCTGAGCATGATTTCTGCAGGTAATGGTACTCCAGTGTTGATGGGCCCTGAAATGCAACAGGGCTATGTGTATATCTTGGTTAGTTTCTCAAATGAAGAACAGCGTATCCTTTGAAACTGCCCATGGTATCAAATCTGTCTGGGTACCTTTGTTGCAAATCCTGCAACGCTCTCAGTTGGGTCACAAATATCTTGATTGTGTAACGGTGACACACTGCTGATTTCGTGGATTGTCATGATGCAAAATTCTCTACATGTTGGTAGTCCTGCTACCACTGGACCATTGGTATCAACAATATAGAAGATTTGTGGTGACCGTGCAGAATTTCCATAAATGCACTCCAATGTTAGTGTTTTCATGCAGTTGATTGGTGAACCATCGTAGACAGTAAGACTGGCTCTTGTAGGTTGTGTCATGGCTTCCCAGCTTGCAATGTACATATTCTTTAGTATTCTCAGTGGCAAAATATTTGCACTTACCCCTTTATTGACCTTTAATCTCAGTTTATGCGTGTCACTGTTTTCTGTGCTGAATGCTTCCTGCTGTGTAACTGCATCCATCTGGTGTGCAACTGTTACCGTGTGGAAGGCTTGTCTGCCTTCTTTGTCATCAGAGCCCTTGCCGATCTTATGTATATATTATGTGCTTGTGTTTAAACTGGAACTTGGCAAATTTATTTCTGTTTTTCCCACTAGGTGGTGTCTGTTTCTTCTTGAGCTGTGGCTTCTGGTCAATTCTCCATTGCCAGACCTTCTGCACAGTCTTGCCCAGTGCCACTTTTAACCAGATGCCTTGCAATTGTCCCTGTAAGCAGGACAATTTCTTGGTTGGTGCAAAGACTGCACTTGCCATACACTTTGTCCTGTCGAGGTGGCTTGGTTACATCACCTATTGTTGCTGTTCCAAGCATTTATATGCACTACCTGCTTGCAGTTATGGTTTCACCGTTCCTGCCTTCTCTCAGGAGACTTTTGGTGTTGTATCCTTTTTCTTTGTCCAACAGAACTTCTATATTGGCATCAAATGTCTTGTCTGCAAGAAATCTTTGCTAGAGCTTTTCCCTTGAATGGCTTCCTTTTATTTTTGAAACATTCCATGAAGAAAAAAAATTGCAGGTCTGCTGTGTTGCAGTGTTAGAGCTCAGGGCATGGCTGAGGTTCGTTTCTGCAGCGTGGGATTTCAGCCTGCAATTGGACAAACTCTGCCCACAGAGCATTTCTGGTGGCAAAACCAAGACTGACTCTGTTTGCTTTTCAAAAGCCCGATTCTGCCCGATTCCTGCCGGCCACCATCCAAACAAACAACCTCATTCATGTACTCATACTTTCCATGAACACCAATTTCGGTGGATGGTCGCTGAATCTGACAGTGTCATGCTGCCGCTGCCGTTTCCTCCGATGATGTGCAGTGCTGTCCTAACCTTAATGGATTCCACGCGAGATGTCACTTTTCCTAATGTCTTGCTAGAGATTGCTATCCCATGTAAAACACCATTACTGGCATGCTGAACCTCTGTGCCTTATTGCTACTCCAATGTGTTCCGCTGCCACCATATTGTGTTATTGCTTTCTCGGCAACAATATATCAAACAATCTTCGGCTCAATGGTAAGTTGAATGAAGGTTTCTTTATTGCAAAATAACAGATTCACAAGAGAGCTCTACAATAAATTTGCTGACTGGTGACTAGCACTAGAGTCATAGAGTCATTGAGTTACACAGCACAGAAACAGGCCCTTCGGCCCACCGTGTCCATGCCAGCCATCAAGCCTATCTATTCTAATCCTATTTTCCAGCACATGGCCCGTAGCCTTGTATGCTGTGGCATTTCAAGTGCTCACCTAAATACTTCTTAAATGTTGTGAGGGTTCCTGCCTCTACTACCCTTTCAGGCAGTGTGTTCCAGATTCCAACCACCCTCTGGGTAAATTTTTTTTCCTCAAATCCCCTCTAAACCTCCTGCCCCTTACTGTAAATCTATGCCTCCTGGTTATTGACACCTCCACTAAGGGAAAAAGTTTCTTCCTATCTACTCTATCTATGCCCCTCATAATTTTGTACACCTCAATACAATTACTCCAACTGCTATATCACATGTTGGTTGACATCACGTCTTGTGATGATGCATACTATACTCAAGCAGTTAAATGATACCACAACTCTCCCTACCTCAGTAACCTCCTCCAGTCCGACAACCATTTGAGATCCTTGCACTCCTCCAATTTTGGCCTATTGTGCATCCCTGATTTTCAATGTTCTGCCATTTGCGGCTGTGCCTTCAGCTGCCAAGGCCTTAAGCTTTAGAATTTCCTCCCTAAACCTCTCCGCTTCTCGACATCTATCTACTCCTTCAAGTCACTCCTTAAAATCTCACTCTTTAACCCCACATTTGATTATGTGTATCTGCTTATGTGGCTTGGTGTCAAATTTTGTCTGATAACACTGCCATGGAGAAAACGGAGATGTTTTTACTATGTCAAAGTCACTATATAAATGCAAGTTGTTGTTGTTGTAAAAACCTCAAGACTTTGTGCCATCTTACCTTTAAACAATATCATCTAACAGAGCCAGATTTTATTTAAGTTTAATTGTAGTAACCAATAGTTTCTGCTCAGTGGCTCCTGTCAATATATGTATAAAGCTCCATTAACCCTGGGCCAGCCTCAGAAAAACAGCCTCTTTGAGGTAGTGTGAATTTTTTTATTTCCCACACAATGCATCCTGGTGGCCTCTCTCAAATTACCATTGCATGCCAATTTATGTTGAAATGTTCAGTCTTGTGTTGAGTGCCCAGGCCTACTTAAAAATGAGTTTAAAATGTGCAAACTCATTTCACGTATGACCTTTATAGCCATGAAAGTACATTTCATCATGTCATTCAAATTGAAATTCCACATACTGTTCCATTCCACTGCACCACCCAGTTCAAAAACACTCATACTGAACATTTGAACCATCCAGTGCAACAACCAGTTAATCAGTTGAACAATTATCAATTTCACTTGTCAGTTTCTTTGCTCGGAGAGAGGTCAGCTTGGGATGCCAGTGCAGTATTCTGATTAATTGACAAAAATGACTTGTAATTACTTACAAAAATTATATCCATTAGGTTTAAGGTTTACTAAACCTTTGTTAAAGATTTACAAATATTCTTTTGCCTTGCCTCAATCATTCGACTGCTGCATGAACTTCTACCGACAGCTCACCCCCATGCCAGCATTAAAGCTCCATATATGTATTCTGGTTAGTGTGAAACTGAATTACCATTTATAAACTGTACGACATGTGAAAACAGCATTCTGCTGGTTTCCAAAATATAGAAAGCTGTAACTCTAAAGCATCACTAAACAGATTATTTGATCAGTAAAATAAAAGTAAAATACTGCGGATGCTGGAAATCTGAAACAAAAACAGAAAGTGCTGGAAATATTCAGAAGGTCTGGCAGCATCTGTGGAGAGAGAAACAGAGTTAACGTTTCAAGTCTGTGACCTTTCAGACCTGAAACGTTAACTCTGTTTCTCTCTCCACAGATGCTGCCAGACCTGCTGAGTATTTCCAGTATTTTCTGCTTTTAGAGTCATAGAAAGATACAGCACTGAAACAGGCCCTTTGGCCCACCAAGTCCGCGCTGACCATCAACCACCCATTTATATTAATCCTACATTAATCCCATTTTCCCTCTCACATCCCCACCTTCCCTCAATTCTACTACCACCTACCTACACCAGGGGCAATTTTTTTTTACAATGGCCAACTTACCGATCAACCCGCAAGCCTTTGGCATGTGGGAGGAAACCAGAGCACCCGGTGGAAACTCACACAGTCACAGGAAGAACTTGCAAACTCCACACAGGCAGTACCTAGAACCGAACCTGGGTCACTGGAGCTGTGAGGCTGTGGTGCTAGCCACTGCGCCACTCATTATCATCTGAATATTACCTCATTGCTGTTGGTGAGAGCTCACTGTATGAAAATTGGCTGCCGCGTTTCCCTGCATTACAACATTGACTGTGCTTCAAAAGTACTTCTTCAAAGGTAAAACACTTTGGGGCATCCTGTGGTCATGAAAGGCTTTACAGAAATGTAAGTTCTTTCTTGAATTTCCCACATGGTAACTTTGCTGTCTGATTGAGTTACAGTTACATAAGTTGATAAACCAACTTATGTTTCAGTTTTCCAGACTAAAATTTTTAAAAATCAAGTCTCCAAAATCTCTGCATCCTACTTGTAGACATCTTGGGGGCCATTCAGTGGCAACAGTAGCAAACATGTCTTAAGACTTGTGTGAGACGAAGTGGCTAGACGTTTCCTTTTGCCACACTGCTCTGTGTTTCTCTCTGAAAAGAATGAATGAAATTGGTCATGAAAAATCTGTTGTTGCCAGTTAAAATATTAAGCTCTATTCAAGAAAAGTGTGGAAATTAAAATGAGAAGATAGGAACTGTCTCACCGACTCAGTTTGTGTTAATTCAAGAATGGAATAGTTAAACTCTTTTACCTGTTCACATGGATATCCTTACAATTGCTACATTAACTGGTTCAGTGCCACCACTGATAGGAGAGGGCAGGCTTCATTGGAGGCTCAGCACCCACCCAACCAAAAACCATCAGGCTTCCAAACAATCTGTCGAGTTCACTGGCACTTAAATCAACTGAGTACTGCTCAGCTCAGCAGTATGCAAATAATGCAGATTAGCAATGAATTGCTGAAAAGCCCAGATGTGCTATTCAACTGTATGTTTTATTACTCCCTCAAAAGGAAATCAAAAATCTCAAGGTTCGAATGTTTAAATAAATTACAAAGACAGCTAGAACTAATCAAGAAATGCATTTAAATATAATTTTCAATTATATATACATGAGCAGATAACCTACACAGTTTTTAAAACTTTTACTCCTGATTTCAAATTTCAGATGCAAAAAAGCAAGCACTTCAGTTCTGATATCTCCGGATGTACAGATGCATCTAATGCAATC
The DNA here is from genome assembly GCF_036365525.1 of Heterodontus francisci. Lineage (NCBI taxonomy): Eukaryota > Metazoa > Chordata > Chondrichthyes > Heterodontiformes > Heterodontidae > Heterodontus > Heterodontus francisci. The sequence goes on from NC_090371.1 coordinate 263,627,395, forward strand.
GGGAAATGTCCCAGTCAATGAATGAGAATGTGCAAATTCACAGCTTTGCTTCATTTCCGACAGTTCTCCACTCCCTGGTGGAATCATGTCATTTGCTATTACTTGATTAGTTAAGTGGTTGTTGAGGCATAAAATAAACATTATTGGAGGCGAGTCCTGGTTGGTCAGATTTCTCCTGCTAAGCTAACAAAATCACATGGAAACCCAATACCACCTACAAAGGACTAAAGTGATAAGGATTTCTACTTATTGTAACTAATAGAAACAAAGACTGGTGAGATTAATATCTCAGTTTCAAAACATGGAAAACATTTTTGTGAATGTTACATGAATTTAGTAAATTTCTGGGTCAATTTCAACTTTAGTTGTAATAGCCTTAAAATGTGGTCAGTAGCCTTACCATTTCATTAACACTGGCAATGCGGCTGGCTCCATTTTGAATGGGACTGTCTGTCAGGTGTCCAAGGTGCCCACCTATTTCAGGCAATAGACCCCTGTTAATGTTGAAACCGGGTTCCTATTACATTGAAGCCTGGGCCAATTCCACAGGTGGTGGAACGGTAGATAGAAACATAGAAAATAGGAGCAGGAGTAGGCCATTCAGCCCTTCAAGCCTGCTCCGCTATTCATTATGATCATGGCTGATCATCCAACTCAGTAGCCTGTTCCCGCTTTCGCCCCATACCCTTTGATCCCTTTAGACCCAAGAGCTATATCTAACTCCTTCTTGAAAACATACAATGTTTTGGCCTCATCTGCTTTCTGTGGCAGCGAATTCCACAAGCTCACCACTCTCTGGGTGAGGGAATTTCTCCTCATCTCAGTTCTGAAAGGTTTATCCCATATCCTTAGACTATGACCCCTGATTCTGGACTCCCCCACCATCGGGAACATCCTTCCTGCTAATAGTTAAATTATTTTTGTGGGCCACTGCCCTCTGGGGCACCCATCGTTCACAATTTACCTTGCTGGGAGCTACCCTGATATTAAGGCCTGGCAAGCTGCACCGGGATGCCTGTCAGATTTAAATAAGGTCTGTGCCTCAAAATCGCATGGGCATCTTCGTCACCGGACTGGGCGCCCAATCAGTGTACTCCAAAATTGGCCAAAATTCAAAGTAGTTCCCATGAAACTAAAAATTTTTATGCCAGGTGTCAGATATAATAGGATTCATTCAAAATGTGATATCTTTATTAAATCTGATAAGCATATATAGAAATAATATATTTCTGACTAGGCTGTCCATGATCGACTCGACTGACTGCGATACAAGTAACCACAACCCAATTGCCCATTCACTAACAGTCTCACACCTTAACTTCCCTCTATTACTCACTATCACAGTGTCTGCTTGACTACAATGATAAAATAAAAGCTAACACCAAATGAACATACCAAACCAAATTTATAAATCAAACCATCCAATGTTCCATACAAAAGCCAACTAATTACCCTTGTGTACTCCCTTAGTGCCTGTCATCTGTGTGCCTATGTCCTCGTGCTCCTGCTCAATCTTACCCCAGTGGCTGCAGCATGGTTACTGGAAGGTTGCTGACTTTTAGTGGGGGAGACTACAGGTAGCCTGGCAGGATGACGTCGAGCAGTTCTGAGCCTTGCAGGCGCGCCTTCAGACTGCACCATAATGGCATGGGCATCAGCAGTCTGAGCTAGCTGGCTGACAAGCAACAGCAAGTGCAGTGGAATAGCAGCGATGGGAGGACAAATGCTCTCATCCTGAGAGAAGACAACAGATTCATGCTCCATAGAGCCAATGCCATTGTCCCAGGGCAGCACCTCAACAATCCTAGTAATCCGTTTGAGGACAGATTGCTTGACTACTGTGAAACCCTGCAATCCCCTTTGAATACTGGTATCCACAGCCATGATGGTGGCAGTCTGAGAAAGGGAAGTGTGTCAGTGAGTGTGGTGCAATATTTTTGGTTAATGTGGCTGTCATAGTTGAATAGCTGGTAGTGTGTGCAAGCTGCAACATGTGGGTGTGAGGTTTTCAGCAATGCTAAGTGTGTGAGTGTAAGGTCAAGCTATGAATATTGGATATAAGTCACGATTGATAGATATTGTTGATAGGTGATTGATAAGGATGTGGCGTATTGAGCAGTGTGAAGCTAGTGGTGCAGTTGGTGGGATGTGACATTTTAAGATACATTCATTGACCTCGAACACTCATGTGAGGTGATTGAACTTTATGCGACCCTGCATCCAGGTTCTTGGAACTACATTCCTGGCATTGATTGCCACTGCTCTCTGGTCCCATTGCCTTTGCAAGGTTTGTCTGCAGGCCTCCTAGCCCACTGTGGATAGATCACATCTCTCTTTCTCTTCACTTCCTCCGCCAAGGCGTCCAGTGCAGTATCAGAGGTCCTTAGAGCATGCTTTCTCTGTTGTGCCATAATTCACTCTTCTTCCTGCTCAGGCTCTCTTTTACAAACATTTCTAGCACCTGCTGCAGCCAGAATGTACCTCCCCTTTAAGAGGGGCAGGCTAGCTTTAAGTAGTGCAGGCTAGCTTTGAGTGGTACTAGCCACGCACGGACTTGGGCTCCCTGCTTAGACGTGCAGCCATTTAACAGTGCATTTTGCACTGGCTCCATGCAGCAACTGTGCAGATTAGCAGGCATGCTGCCTGCATTGGAAGCAGTGGCCATGGGTTAATCACAGATCGCAATCCCTGTGTCTGTTTTCTGGTACTGTCCAATTTGACCACCTAATAGTTATCACTTTGCCTGCACTATGTGCTTGTTTTCAGTGTCTTGTTACAATAGTATCTTTTATTGTTGCTAAAGTGATCTTTCAAAGTTACCTAGTCCCTGATTAGAAGGTGCAAAGAGTGCACAGAATTGGCAAGCAAGCTGGACTGGGACAGGCCATATAAAGGCTTGAATCTGTGTGGCCCAGATACTCTTCTCTCTATTGCAGTACTGTGCTTTAGTTTCCTTGCAGACATGGCATCACTCATGTTCTTTCTTACGTGCCATACTAACTGCCAAAAATGAGTCCTCTGTCTTACACAAAACCAAGTTACTTGCAACCAACACATGGGTATTAACTCGATCATTGCCATTTGCAACAGCATATTAAATGCTGCTGTCCCATTGCAAACACAGTGCCACAATACATAGAATGGAAACTCTTATTCCTATTGAAGACACATTCCCCATTACTTATAGTGGGCACATTGGTTCAATAATGATTTGCCTTCAATATGCAATGGCTAATATCACAGTGTAGTGCTACAACTGTCATGTTTTGAGAATTGCATTGTATGTATTGTTCACTTGAGACTACCATGCACGCATGAGCCAACAGAGGGAACTGAAAGAGAAAATGAAAGTAAAACAGAATAAAGAAGACTCCATTATGCTCAACAGTATTAGAGGGGATAGTATTAGTGCAAAAGGCTTAAAGGGGGCAGAATTCTTAAAGTGTATTCAGGAGAGCTTTTTGAGCCAGCACACAGAAAGTCCTACAAGAGGAGGGGCAGTACTGGATCTAATCCTGGGAAATGAAGCCTGACAAGTGTCAGTGGGGGAGCATTTTGGGGATAGTGACCATAACTCTGTAAGATTTAAGGTAGTTATGGAAAAGGACAAAAAGGGACCGGAAATAAAAGTATTGAATTGGGAGAAGGCAGATTTCAATATGATAAAACAGGATCTGGCCAAAGTGGACTGGGAGCAGCGTCTTGTAGGAAAGTCTACATCAGACCAATGGGAGTCATTCAGAAAGGAAATAGTGAGAGTTCAGGTCCAACATGTTCCAATAAAGGTGAAGAGTAGGATCAACAAGTCCAGGAAACCCTGGATGTCAAGGGATATAGAGGATTGGATAAGGGAAAAAAGGAGGCTTATGGCAGATTCAGAGCACTGAAAAGAGCGGAGGCCCTAGAGGAGTATAAAAAGTGTAGGGGGGTACTTAAAAAAGTAATTAGGAGAGCAAAGAGGGGGCATGAGAAAAGACTTGCAGACAAGATAAAGGAAAATCCCAAGACGTTTTATAAGTATATTAAGTGTAAGAGAATAATCAGGGAAAGAGTAAGGCCCATTAGGGATCAAAGTGGCAATCTGTGTGCAGAGCCGGAGGACATAGGTGAGGTTTTAAATGATTACTTTTCATCTGTGTTAATGGAGAAGGACGATGTAGGTATCGAGATAAGGGAGGGGAATTATGATATACTTGTACAAGTTAGCATTGAAAGGGAGGAAGTATTAGCTGTTTTAGCGGGCTTAAAGTATCCCAGGCTGCTATGTGAGGCAAGGGAGGAGATAGCAGGGGCTCTGACACAAATTTTCAAATCCTCTCTGGCCACAGAAGAGGTGCCAGAGGACTGGAGGACAGTGAATGTGGTACCATTATTCAAGAAGGGTAGCAGGGATAAAGCAGGTAATTATAGGCCTGTGAGTCTAACATCGGTGGTAGGGAAACTATTGGAAAAATTTCAGAGAGATGAGAATTAATCTCCACTTGGAGAGGCAAGGATTAATCAGGGATAATCAGCATGGCATTGTCAGGGGGAGATCGTGTCTAACAAACTTGATTGAATTTTTCGAGAAGGTGGCTAGATGTGTAGATGAGGGTAAAGCAGTTAATGTAGTCTATATGAGCTTCAATAAGGCTTTTGATAAGGTCCCGCATGGGAGATTGGTTAAGAAGGTAAGTGCCCATGGGATCCAGGGCAATTTGGCAAATTGGATCCAAAATTGGCTTAGTGGAAGGAGGTAGAAGGTGATGGTCGAGGGTTGTTTTTGAGAGTGGAGGCCTGTGACCAGTGGTGTACCACAGGGATCGGTGCTGGAATCCTTACTGTTTGCAGTGTAAATTAATGATTTAGATGTGAATATCGCAGGTATGATCAGTAAGTTCGCAGATGACATGAAAATTGGTGGTGTCCTAAATAGTGAGGCTGGTAAAATGGGTGGAGCAGTGGCAAATGGAATTTAATCCTCAGAAGTGTGAGGTGATGCATTTTGGGAGGACTAACAAAGCAAGGGAATATACAATGGATGGTAGGACCCTAGGAAGTACAGAAGGTCACAGGGACCTTGGTGTACTTGTCCATAGATCACTGAAGGCAGCAGCACAGGTAGATAAGGTGGTTAGGAAGGCATATGGGATACTTGTCTTTATTAGGCGAGGCATAGAATATAAGAGCAGGGAGGTTATGCTGGAGCTGTATAAAACGCTAGTTAGGTCACAGCTGGAGTACTGTGTACAGTTCTGGTCACCACATTATAGGAAGGATGTGATTACACTGGAGAGGGTATGGAGGAGATTCACCAGGATGTTGCCTGGGCTGAAGCATTTCAGCTATGAAGAGAGGGATAGGCTAAGGCTGTTTTCCTTGGAGCAGAGAAGGCTGAACGGGGGACCTGATTGAGGTATACAAAATTATGAGGGGCATTGATAGGATAGCTAGGAAGAAGCTTTTTCCCTTAACGGACAGGCCAATAACCAGGGGGCACAGATTTAAGGCAAGGAGCAGCAGGTTTAGAGGGGATTTGAGGAAACATTTTTTCACCCAGAAATTGGAATCTGGAACACACTGCTTGAATGGGTGGTAGAGGCAGGAACCCTCACAACATTTAAGAAGTATTTAGAGAAGCACTTGAAATGCCATAGCATACAAGGCTATGGGCCAAGTGGGGGAAAAAGGGATTAGATTGGATGGGTACTTGATGGTCGGCGCAGACGCGATGGGCCGGAGGGCCTGTTTCTGTGCTGTCTAAATCTATGACTTTATGACTCTAACAGCATGTTGCCTCAGTCTCAGTCTTTACCCCATATTTCTCACTAGATTCAGCTAAACCTCACTCCAGTCCTGAGAACATCACAATAGTAATGAAGTGAAAAGCAAAAGGATGGTGAAAATCCAGAAACATTTGCTTTCATATTGGAAATTTTGGAAGGTTTTTTGTCTGCTTTTCTGAAGGCAGTATTTTAAGTTTTGACTGTGTTAGACACACACAGGAAGTTTGTACAGTGTACATGCACACATTGATCTCTCCAAAATAACCATTGAATCCAAAAATATATATAAATTTGGATCATTGCAGAGAAGTTTCCCGGGAAAGAAACACGATCCAGGATCCCTGATCACACATTATCACTGCATTGCTGATCAATATGGTGTTGTCTATGCCCAAGCTACCACCTTTTCATGTACATTCAGCACTATCATATGTATTCCCACATTGGCAAAACTAACTGTAAAGTTTCGAAGATATGGTGGCAGGTTTCGCAATCACAAAGGACAAAAAGAAAAAGGCCTTACTTCTGCACTATGGTGGTGAAGAAATAGAAGATGTCTTTGAGACACTTACGCCTGAGCAAAATAAATACAACTGAGCAAAACATGCACTGACAACCTACGTTACACCCAGGAAAAACACCATATACAAAACCATTGTCTTCTGACGCACAAAACAAGAAGCAAATGAGACAATTGAGCAATATGGTGCACAATTGAGGCAACTAGCAACCAAATGTGACTTTGGTGATGTTGAACATGTTGAAGGGGAAATCAAAACACATAATCGAAGGCTGTCTGTCCAGCCAATTATGCTGAAAAGCATTCAAGCTGTCAGAGCTGCTGGACTTAGCAAGATCACTATCGCTCTGAGTCCAGAGCTACTGAATTTGAGGCTGCTAACAGTAACTAACACACTTCAAGTTCAACTCCTCTGAACATTAATCATCAGTCACATGCCAGAAAACCACCTGCAAAGCAACAACAGCCATCTTACAGAGTTACGACTAGTCCCAAGAATGTTTCCACTGTGGCAGTGCATACCCACACCAGACAGAGGCTGGTATTTTACCGGTTCCCCCAAAGCGAGATTGGAGGTGTGGGGGCACAGAGTATCACAATGGGTGGTGGGGGGATGGAGGGGGAGCCAGAAGGGCAGAGGGCCCCTCACCTCCGCGTCGCCAAGCGATCTTCCTGGGGTCGGGATAGGTTGGCGATGGCCTTCCTGCCTAGAGGCAAATTGAGGCCCTTAAGTGGCCTCACCTTCAGTGGAAGTGGGTATGAGGAGTCCACATATACAGTTCCATGAAAATTGCATCTAATCAGCACTTGAGGAGCTGAATTTTTTAGAGCCCTCAATGTCTAGAATGGTGGTGGTGGGGGGGTGGGGGCATGAAGATCACTGCGGACGAGGCCTGCCAGCGACCCCGACACCAGCAGGACCTGGCCCAATCTCAACGGAGGCGGAGAGGACTCATGGCGGTCCCCCCCGCTGCTCGGCGATGGGACCATGATTTCCATTTGTAAATAAATTAACCTACCTGAATTAATGAAAGTCCCGTCGGCTCCTGATTTTCCACACCAATCTTTATCCTGGTAGCCGGCACTGCCGTGCCTTCGAATACCCGCCCGGGGAAACGAGGCATGACACCTGTGGGGAGGGGGGAGGAGGTAATTTTCTCAGTGCGAGAGGGGAGGAGCAGGTTCAAACTTACCTGATCGGTCGAGGGAGTGATGGAAAGGGGTAAAGGGCAAAGTTTCTGAAACTTGTTGGGGGTGGAGGGGAAGGTCATATAATCAACGTAAGTATTTCAGGGGGGAGGGGAAGGACAGGAATGACATGTATTGATATTGGGGGAGAGAAGAGAGGTGAGAGGGCCTGGAAAGATTTTTTTATTCATTTTTATTTACTTTAAATTACCGGTCTCTTTAAAAATGTCACTTGTCATTTAGGGCTCTAAGCCCTTTAAAAATGCTGCCTCGCCTGTGCAGTGGTGCCAGGCGCCACTGCCGGGGATGGCTCGCCCGCCTCCTGCACGTCATTGTGGGGCAAAATCATGGCTGCCCCAGCCATGCTAATGAACCGCTGCGTTTGGAATTGCGGTACCTCCGCAATGTGTGCCCAGTGTGTGCGGGCCGCCATTTTTTTCACCCACCAACTATTTCGGCGGTGGGCCTATAGAATTCAGCCCAAGTTCTAAACCACCAAGTTTCCGGCGTAGCACCTCCAGGCAAGTTCAAATTATGGTAATCAGCAGCTAGGACCAAAATTGTAAGCTAAATCCAGAGTTTCAAACAGACATGTCTTATTAACACTGCACCCATTTAGCACCTGTTTTCACCCTATGACCAAAATAGCTCCCAAAGAGTTTTCAGCCCTTTCACTGCACAAGGGAAAAAGAGATCAGCTATTCATTGTGCAGCACTTGTGCTCTTTTATCTAAAGGATTTTAATTATTTAAGGGGGTTGCACTGAGCGTTAATTTTTCATCTGATACAAGGCATATTTATTGATCTATTCTGAATTATTAATCTTTTTTGGATTTGCTTCAGAGTTAAAAATTGCATTCCAACGCTAGTCATTTGCACTTAACGTTAAATAAAATAATGTTTCCCTTAACTAAAAATGAAAGGCGAGGAAAAGCTTGGAAAGTGTATTCTGAAGGCCATTTTGCATCAATACATTTTTTATGTACTTAAAAATCACATTCAAATACATTCAGTTAGGATTCTGCTGGACTGAATCAAAAACACATCATTCAGAAACTTTGGCTGGAATTTTATGTTGGGCAGGAGGCCCCACCCGCCAGCCAAAGAATCGGGGCTGAGCCCACCTCCACTAGGCCTGGGAAGCCACACCAGGATTTTATGCTCCCCAGGCCTTTAATTGGTCTTGGGTGGGACTTCTGCCCCTCTGAGGCATGAAGTTACACCTCCAAGAGCTGCCGGCCAATCAGCAGACCAGCAGCTCTCAGACCCAGCAATTGCCACTGGGAGCAGTGGCCACTGCTGGGACCGCAAGCATGGAAAAGAGCAAGAGGGACACCGGCCCCGGAAAAAGGTAAGCGTCTGGAGCCTCGCTGGCTCAATCGGCTGGTCCCCAACGAGGCCAGGTGGTCTGTTGAGGAGCGGGGGAGTGCTGTGTAGTGGGGGCAGTTGGGCCGTGGGGAGGGACCTCCATGGAGCACAGGGTGCCTGATCAGGAGGGCCCCACCCCCCAGCCCGCAGGTTTTACTCGGCAGCCTCCTGGAGGGCCTGAGCCACCTGCCCGCTGTATTTTACCAGTGGCAGTTATTTGGCCACTTAAGGGCCTTGATTGGCCTGGGGCAGGCGGGCTGTTTCTCGCTGCCGCCGCCCCTCATAAAATTGCAGTGTGGGCGGGAAGGCGTCGGGAACGGCCTGCCCCGCCTCGCCTCTAACTCAATTTTACGACCACCCCACCATCAGCCCGCTTCTGCTGGGGGAGTAAAATTCCAGTCTTTATGTATGAACAGGATTGGAGGTGAGTGTCTCTATAGACCAATGGGGACATAGCCCTTTGAGATGTATATAACCCCACCCCTCCACCTATTTAGATCATGAGAGAAACAGATAGCTTAGTCGCCAATCCTTTACAATACACATAAGAAATAAAAACAGAACATGTTGGAAATATTCAGCAGTTCTGGCAGCAACTGTGGAGAGAGAAACAGTGACAGACCTGAAATGTTAACTCTGTTTCTCTCTCCACAGACTTGAGTATTTCCAACATTTTCAGTTTTTATTTCATATTTCTTGCATACACAGTATTTTGCTTTTGACATAATATAAGAAACTGTGCTGTGAAGAAAGGAGTGAGGTTTAGCTGAATTTAGTGAGAAATATGGGGTAAAGACTGAGACTGAGGCAACATGCTGTCATAAAGTCATAGATTTATACAGCACAGAAACAGGCCCTCCGGCCCATCGCGTCTGCGCCGACCATCAAGTACCCATCCAATCTAATCCCTTTCTCAAGCCTACTCCTTCTGTAGTCCATGTTGTATTTGCTCTAAAACTCCCTGAACTTCCAAAGTAATCAAATAAAACTCCAAAATATTTAATCTTCCAAATTGTTTCCACTATTTAACCTTAACAGAGTGGAAGGCTTATTATAGTGTGAATATTCACATTAATTTGTAATTGTCAGCTTGGTTGAAAGCTATAATCTTTGACATTTGGTCAGAAACAAACTTAACAGATTTCTGTGTACTTCCCAAAAGTGTGTGAGGATACAAGTGAAATGCACACTATCCAATTTTGGATAACAGCGTATCATTTAGACTTGAAGGTTTATAATTGCACCTTCATGTAAACTTTCCTAATATTATGGTTTACTCAATATCAGTGGCCCTGAGTCATGTCTGCCAAAACCCATATAGCTCATTAACATTGCCCCATCCTTCCATGCAAAGGACCAGAGAACCATTGTTTCCTGCACAGACACCACTTCTGAATGTGTATAAATTTACATACAAAATTTCAAAAGCAGAAGGATCCAAAATCACTACTCGTATTTCTTAGTAATTTAACAATGTTTTCTCCTTACTGAGTCCAGTACTGCATTTTTCTATATCTTTGAATGCCTTTTAACGGCATCACAATCTATTACATTAAGAAAAAGCTTCCACAATTTGCATTTTCTTAAACATTCTGTACTTAATGCACATAAATGATGATTTCTTGGCTTCATAGCATCCATAATATAAAGAGGGATTTAAAGAAGATAGATGGCTTATGTTTCGTCTTTTATTGGGCCTTGATTGTTCATAATGTGTTTTACGCCAATTTTTGTGTTCACATGCATACTGATGAGATTCTCAGGAAACTTCAGTGCAAGTTGCCGTTGGCAAGATTGGCATCGAAACCAGCTACAATATTGGCGTTAGTCAGATCAAGGTAATCTTAGCTGTGTTATTATCTGGATCCAAAGCACAAAGCAAACAGAAAAAGATGCACAGAGATAATATCAGCTGCTACTAACCAGAAAAAATGCGAGGAGCTTTCTATGAAAATGTTTGATGCAGATAATATTTTGGCCTTTAACACCTAAAAAAAAAGTTAGTTTGAAAGGCTTGATTGGATCAGAGTTTGGGTTTGGCTGGTAAAAAAGAACTGAATGTTAAAATGGAGTCAATCAAGGACAACTTTGTTCATTGTTTAACACAAGTTTACCCAGAGAGTGGTTAGGTTGCCTAGAGAGTGGCTAGAATATGGAACCTGTTGCCAAATGGAGTAGTTAAGACAAATAGCACAGATCCATTCAAGTACATGAGGGAGATGGGAATAGGAGGATACACTGATTCGGCTAGCTGAGGTAGGGTGGGATCAGGCTTGTGTAGAGCATAAACAAGAGCATAGACCAGCTGGGCCGAATGGCCTGTTTCTATACTGTAAATTCTAGGTAATTCTGAAGTAACTCAATGTACACCTGAAGTGAAGAAACCAGTGAAGAAGGATTGACAAATCTCAAGTCTGTTTTGAGAAGATTTTAAGCTCAAGCACAAATAAGATCCAAGTGATGGCTCGGTTCTCCTGGTACATTCAGGCTCCTTTCCAACACTTTTTCTTGTGTTCATTGGTAGACTATCAACGTCCATAAGCAGACGGAGTCCCTGGTAAATTAAAGTATATGGGCAAAATTTTAACTGCTCAGGGAAGGCAAGTTCTGATGTGGGGGCCAGGGGGAGGGGGGGAGGTGGTTAAAGACCTGAAAAGTGGTGTCAGGTCAGGAACTCGACATGATCCTGCCCACGTCTGGGTTTAACCGGGGCAGGTTTACAGGCGAGCAGGGAATGCCTGTGCAGCTGTCGGGTAATTCATTAAAATGTTCAAAGAGACAATTAACTCAGGAATTAACACAACATCATAGCTTTAACAGCCAGCACTTGGCTTTCCTGACCTGTATAGAGCCCATCAGGATCAAGGAGACAAGAGCAGAGCGAGAAGTGCTTGTTCAGTGAAACTGACAGGCTAGGCAGCCTTCAAATAGGGGAACTGCAGCCGTGCCTATTTGAGAGGCTGCTGCTCACAGCACTTCTTCTGAGAGTGTGCTGTTACTGCTTGACAGGTGATCTCCAACATCTTGGAAGTCAGTTCACCATCTTGGACTTCACTCACATTGATCTGCACTTCCCCGCTGTCAGCCTTCACCAAGGCATGGGAGCAGCTTATGCAGGTGCACCTTGCACATCTGATGTGAAAGAATAGGAGCAGAAATTGCAACACCAGCGGCATTTCTTCTCAGCCACATGCTGTTCCACAGGACAGAGGTGATGGACACAAAGATCCAAGGAGGTAAGATCCCCAACACAGGGCCTACAGGCAGTGGATTGGCTCCCTTGAGGGCCGGGATTTTGTGTGGCCCCCTGAGGAGGGGAAGGAGGCGAGGGTCACAGACTATCGCAACGGGTGGCGGGGGCATGCCGGGGGTGGAGAGCCTGTCACTAAGCGATCTTACCAGGGGCTGGATAGGCTGATGATGGCCTTCCTACCCAGAAGTCAATTGAGGCCCTTAAGAGGTCTATTAACGGCCACGAAGGGCCTCTTTCTGCCGCCACTGGGATCTTACCAGTGGTGGAGCAGTGCCTCCGTCATGTGTGGAGGACGCTTTGTAACACTAGGTACCCTCGCTGTGGGCTTTGGGCGGGGGGGGTCCCTCCCTCATGGGCAATTTGTGGACCATGGAGAACCTCGACGGAACCAGTTTACCTCCCCCTGGACTGCACGACCACTCCCCAGCCACACCCCACCCACGCTCGGCAGGGCCTTCTAGACTCACTGCAGTGACCCCGCCTCACCTCCCTCTTGTCCAGCGTTCCAGTGCTAGACCTGGGTCCAAGGCCTCTGCAGTACCGGCAGTACCGTTCCCGGTGGCGCTGCTGATACTGCTGAGCTGCCAGCCCTCTGATTGGCAGGCAGCTCTTGGAGGTGGGATCCTCGTCTTTAAGGGACAATGATCCCGGTTCATGAAAATTTAATTGACAAAGACCAGAGGATCACTTTGGGAGCGCAAAAAGGCCGAGGTGGCATTCCTTTCGGCCCAGCATCGGGAGCCCCGGCTCCAGAACAAAATCCAGCTTGACAGGTGTGAGCAACAGTGCCTCAGGAGGCTCAGGCTGAGTCGTTGCTGATATCTGCAGCCTGCTGGACCAAGACCTCCTTCCTAGTGGGCGAAGTGGACTTGCATTGATAGTGTCTGCCAAAGGTGGCTGTCGCTAGAGAGACCCCCCCCACCCCCCCCAGCTCCCCAACCCAGGTTCTCCTTCTTCCCCTGCAGTTCTGTGCTCTCTTCTCCTGCAAGGAGAGAAAACAGAGAGTTATGAGTGTGAGAAATGGATTGTGTGGAGAGAAGGGAAAGAAAACATTTGTGGAGAGTGACTGTGAAGCATGGATGTGAAATGGCACAAAGATGAGTGTGAGTGTGAGTGTTGGCTGATCGGATGGGGATATGAGAGAGAGAGGAATGTGCGGAGCTGTAAGGTGTGTTGGTCTGAGGACTGTTGTGCAGGAGAATGCTGGAAAAGTCAGAGTGTGGGGCTTGGCAGCTGAAGTTGTTATGCCACTCACCTTTCGTACCCTCCTGAGGTCCTTGAAACTCTTGGGTTTCTGTATCCAGGTTCGAGGGACTGCACTCCTGCTGCTCATTTACTCGGTCACTTCCATCCATCCCTGCTTGGTCAGAGAGACTGGACTCTTCCTCCTATCATAGGCAAACATCCCTCACTTCAATCCTTTAGATCCTGCAGGATCTAAGTAAGAATCCGAGACCTGGTGGCAGCCTTCCCAAGTCTCATTCACATTCCTGTGGTTGCTGAAGCCACAAAACCAATGTACAGTTCAGCCATCCTGACCCCCTCGGTGTCTATTTAACTAGAATCCTTCCTTTGACAGATTAAGCCCATCATCCCGTCCTCCCTCTCTGGTTGGGAAATCTGGAAGCAGGATGCTAATACTGTGGCTGAGTTAAAGAGTCACAGAAATGGCCACTTCAATTACAAACGGGTTCCTGACCCATTACTGGCCTTCCTGCTACGTGCGGGTTTATTTAGATAAAATTTGGCCCTACATCTCTATTCACTGCTCTGTACAGCTTCGCAGTGTAATGATTTTGAATTTAAAAAAATCCTTTGTGTACTCTTTTAAAACATTCATTAACTTTTTTAAAATAGTGGGCAAAATAATTTTGTGTGAATACATTAACTGTTGTGTTCCCATTGAAAATTAAACCCCTTCATGATTCTATTATAAGGTATATATGCTCTCAAGACGTAGAATCAATAGGAGCTTTTAAAAACAGTCTCACCATTCAAAGTGACTGTTGTCACTGACTGGCATTATCATTTATTTCCATTCATTCTCAGGATGTGGGCATCATTGCCAAGGCTAGCCTTTATTGCCCATTCCCTGCAGGTGGCGATGGACATTCATCTTGAACCATTGCAGTCCATGTGGTGAAGGTGTTCCCACAACGATGTTAAGTAGGAAGTTCCAGGATTTTGACCAAGCGATGATGAAGGAATTGTGATATATTTCCAAGTCAGGATATTATGCGATTTGGAGGGGAACCTGGATGTGATGATGTTCTCAGGCAACTGCCGCCCTTGTCCTCCTAAGTGGTGAAAGCCACGTGTTTGGAGGTTGCTGCCAAAGAAGCTTTGGCATGTTGCTGCAGTGCATCCTCTCAATAGTACACACGGCAGCCACAATGTACTGGTGATGCAGAAGGTGGATGCTTACCCTTATGGATAAGGTGCCAGTCAAATGGGCTGCCTTGTCCTGGATGGTGTCAACATTCTTGAGTGTTAGTCATGCTGCACACATCCAGGCAACTGGACAGTTTTCCATCACACTGCTTACTTATGCCTGTAGATGGTGGAGAGTCTTTGGGAGTCAGGAGGTGAACCAAGCGTTGCAGAACATCCAGTCTCTGACCTGCTCTCCTACATTACTAAGATGTTGAAATTAATGCCAGGAGAACTCTGAGGAATAATTGAAATTGACTCCACATGATTTAATAATTCAGCCTGGGAGACGTTTCTCCATTTTTCAGCTTGAATAGGGACTATACCTATTACAGTCAAATAAACGCTCTCTTCTTGAGAAGCTAGGAACTGTGGCAGAGCAGAGGGGTTTTTTTATTCATTCTTGGGATGTGAGCATTGCTGACAAGGCCTGCATTTATTGCCCATCCCTAATTGCCCTTGAGAAGGTGGTGGTGAGCTGCCTTCTTGAACTGCTGCAGTCCATCTGGTGTAGGTGCACCTACAGTCCGAGGGGTCCAAGAGCAGAAATCACTAAGATCTAGCAGACAGGTATGAAAAATAATTAAAAGTGCAAATGGAATATTGGCCTTTATCTCATGTGGGCTGGAATAGAAAGGGATGGAAGTTATGTTACAGTTGCATAAAAGTCTGGTTAGAGTATTACATTCAATTCTGCGCACCACACTTCAGGAAGGTTATGCTGACCTTGGGGTGCAGTACAGAATTCACCAGAATGATACTGGAGATAAAAGAGTTAAATGATGAGATCAGGTTGCATTGATGAGGCTTATATTCCTTTGAGTGTAGAGATTAAGGGTTGATCAAATTGAGGTGTTTAGGATGATTAAAGGATTTGATAGGATTGATAGAGGGAAATTATTTCCTCTGATGAGGGAGTCAAGAACAAGGGAGCATAACCGTAAAAATTAGAACTAGGCATTTTGGGCATGATGTCAGCACTTCCTCACACAAAGGATAGTGGAAATCTGGAACTCTCTTCCCAAAATACTCACTGGAAGAATGCTTTTATATTTATTCTTTCTCACGAGCACAGGAAGAAAAATAACATTAGCAGATTTTCCACTCACAGCATCAGCACTCAGTAATACAACCACATGCAAAGGGTAAAATGTTCAGCTTATGCTCTTTGAGATATTTGTTTTAGAGTCCCAGTCATTCAGAAAATCAGTGGAACCCTTTCTGTGCTTTCTGCTTTCAATCTTCTACCTTTTTAAATATCTAATTTAATATAAAAGCGCCCCTTCAATTCATCATTTAAAAGTTAGGACTTCAAATACTATTACATTTTGTGTTACTTACTAAATGATAGGCAATATGGTGACATAAAAGAATGAGTCAAGGGCACAGACTTCCAGGATTAATTCACATTCCGTGATCTACAATGCAAAATAGGATGAAAAATGTTCTGCCATTACATTTTCAGAACTGGTAAACATTTTAAAAAGACAATGTCCCTATTGGATCTTCACCCACGCCTACACAGGGTCATGTTTTTATCAAAAATGTTTTCAAAGTAGTCCTCTTCATCGCATTCAAACATGGTACTCTTTGAATAGAATTAATATGACTCCCAGGTAAATGCTAAGCTGCCCACAAGAAAAAGATTACAGCATTTGGCTGATCTTCCCAGATTAAATTTGATTGATGGGAGGTCGAGTGGAGCTGCCCGCTTTATACTGCTGGCTCATAATGAGATAGTTTTATTCATATGCGTTGGATGCTGTTAGCACATGCGAATGTCAAAAACTCCAATCAGATGCGCTCATTTCTTTTTACCTTATAATTGAAAAAAAATCCAGATTGGATAGATGGTAGAATGTGAGGAAATGAAGTGGTGATGCTGGGAGATTTATATTGACATATATTCAAATGATCATCATCACTAATCTTGAAAGCTGAAGCCTCTGCATGCACTAATCATTTAATAAAATGAGGACTGATCACCTCTATCCGCAGATGCAGGTCCCAGAGGACCTCCCAAGCTTGTTCAGCCTCCCTGATCTCCACTGGTGTACATCTTCTTCCCAGCATCTCAGATAGTGGATCCCCACTGGGAAACCCATTGAAACCCAGTAATAGTGGCACCCACAAATAAAAAACATTAGAACAATTGAGACAAAGTGTAATGAGAAGTTGAGTGCCAGGTCAAACAGATGTTCTGGATAATGGGCCAGAATTGGCCTCAAACCAACTAAAATTAAATCTTCCATTTGATTCTTTAAATCTACTAGCCTGCAATACTAAGTGCTTGGTAACCCAAGGTGCTCAGTCACGATAGAAGTTGCACTCAAGCTATGTTGGTCCTTGTAGTGTTGTAGTGTTTTGAAATTGCAATTGCATTGTGCATTGTGTACTCTAGAGGTTGCTGTAGAGCACACACACTAGCAAAGGGAAAGTGAAAGTAAAAGAGAATAAAGAGGAAGCCTTTATATTCAACAGTCTGCTGCTGCTGTCTCAGTCTTTGCCTCATATATCTCATGCTAAACTCGGCTGAACCTCACTCAAGTCCCGAGGTCATCACAGTCCGACCTTGAGGAGATGAAAAGGCATGGGAAGTATCAGAATGGCACTCCTAGGTCATCATAAAATTCCCACATGTTTCACCCAGGGGCTTTCTTCAACCCCTGGAAAAGTAAATCATGCACCATCAGGACAGAGAACAGATATTGCAGTTCCCTGCTCCTTTCAATTTCTTTCTCACCAGGGGAATTGGCAGACAGATATGGCAATGTAAAGATTAGCTTAAACATGTTTTTAATGTGAATCTTGGAAATGAATTGCAACTCTTGGCATTTTGTCCTTATTTTATTATTTCATTAGCCCTGCATTCAGAGCTAGATTTGTGTCCTGGAGTGATTGAGAGGAGTTTGTATTTTCATCACAGGGAAAGAGTAAGCAGAATCAATGGTGACAGGGGAACTGCCTGTTCAAAGGAAAGCTTGGAGAAGACCATCAGGAGGTAAGAAATTGGTACTGTGCTAAATGAGTGTCCGGACAAGATAGCTCTAAGCAAATACCAGGCACAGTGCTCACCCATCAGCAAGTAATACGCTTTGGAGGAAGATGGCAAAATGCTAGAAAAAAGAATCAAGATATAAGTGACAAAAGTACAACAACATATTGAAATTGTGGAGTATCTTTAACGTCGTAAAATATTGCGAGTACTTCACAAGAATTTATTCAGAAAATAAATTGACATTGAGCCAAAAAACACGACATTTGGAAAGGTGTCCAAAAGCTTGGTCAAAGAGGTATGTTTTAAGGAACATCTTAAAGGAGGAGAGAATGAGCATGGAGAGGTGGAGAGGTTTATGGATGGAATTCCAATGATTAAAACCTAGATGCCTGAAGGCATGGCCACTAACAATGGGGTGAAGGAAGCCAAGGTTACACAGGAGGCCAGAATTTAGGAACAGGGGGAGAAAATTGTTCGTGTCGTGCCGCTTCTATCATTGATAGAAACTGAAGAAAGCCACAGCGCTGCCTAGCCTGGTAAATGAAAGTAAGTTTGTGTGGCTACGTGAATGAATTTCTCCACCACAGAGTTCTAAGAGTGTTGTATAGCTGGGGGAGGTTACAGAGCTAGGGAGGATTGAGGCCATGGAGAGATTTGACACAAGTATAAATTTGAGGCGTTGATGGACTAGGAGCCATTGTTGTTGAACAAGCACAGAGTTGAATGATGAACAGGACTCAGTGTGATTTAGGATATGAACAGTAGAGTTTTAGATCAGCTCAAGTTTATGGAGGGTGGAAAATGGGAGATCGCTCAGGAGAGCATTGGAATACTTGAGACTGGAGGTAACAAAAGTGTGGATGAGGGTTTCAGCAATAGCAGTGGAGATTGGTGATATTACAGATGTGGAGGTAGGCAGTCATAGTGGCAGAGAGAATATAGTGTCAGAAGCTCAGCTCAGGGTTAGAGTGTGAGACAAAAGTTATAGAATCTAGATCAGGTCTTGCTCAACAAAGTAGAGCACCTGGCAATAGGTCCACCAAGTGAATAACCTGCAATTAAATAATGCATTTAATTTAACAAAACACCACAAGGCACTTCATAGAGGTGAAACTAAACAGATTGCTGTGTTATGAGAAGGTTTCAGCTGATTATTATTGGAGGTAAGAAAGGTTTGAAGGAGATTTGTCAATAAGGGGAATAATGGAGAGTTCTGTGTTGATTTAGAACAATGGTAGTTGTGTTTAATTCACAGACATATGATTGGATGTATAAAAAATTATTTTAGAAAACAGCTGAAATTTGTGATTGTATATATGGATGGAAGATTATAAAATATTGTAGCTTGTATGCTTGTCAGGGATATGTAATACAGGTATAACTATTGTCAATGCTGGCAATAATTTGTTGTTCTGCACTGGAAGCTCAATGTGTAAAAAACAAAAGATGGCCTTTCTGAACAGAGTCCTCAGGAACCTCAGTAACAACAGTTACAAACAATACGATTACAGGGTCACCCTTTGGTATTTGATAAACCTTTATTTTAGGAAGTTGGGATAGTGTCATTATATCGCAATTATTTTATAAATAGGTGATATGATGATGCATTTTGACATTATTTATTATTTTTTCCTCAGAATGCCTCCTGTTCCCACACGATGGTCTGAATTCCATAAGCCTGCCGCCGATTTTAAAAATGGCGGCCTGCTCATGCGCGCCCCCTGCCAAAGAGTCGCCGCGAATCTAAGTGCGACGACTCATTTAAATAGCCGCGGCAGGCCGCCACCCCTCACACCCCCCCCCCCCCCCCCCCGTTCATGTGGAGGGGGCCAGGCTGTCCGTCCCTGGCAATGGTGTCAGCTGCCTGTGCGCAGGTGTTGACGCCATTTTTAAAGGGCTGTTAGTCCTACCAGTAATGTTAAATACTTAAAGATAGATGACATGAAATAAAATAAATACATCTCTTTTGCCCCTCTCCCACCCCCAATAACAATTAAATTAATTATTTGCCCTTCCCCCTCGCCAAAAAAAACACTTACCTTTACTATCTGACCTTCCCCCCACAACACCAACTTTAAACTATAACCCTTCCCACCATTCTCTACACCCATGACGCTAATTTGACCTCGATTCCCCCCAACTCAAACCGAGAAATGTACCTCCTCCCCCCTCCCCACAAGTGTTGCGCCTCGTTTACCTGGACAGGGATCCAAAGGCGCAGCAGTGCTGGCCGCCAGGATGAAGATTGCAGCGGTACTTTAGGAGGTGACGGGAGACTCATTAATTCAGGTGATTTAATTTATTTAAATATTTAAATGGTGGTCCCATCACTGAGCGGTGGGGGGCTGCTGCCACGAGGCCTCGCCGTCGCCGGCAATATCAGGCCGGGCCCTGCCGGCATCAAGGTCCGTGGCGGGCCTCATCCGGGACAATCTTCATTCCATTCCGGCCATGGATCCCAACGTTAAGGGCTCTATAAAATCCAGATATTACCGGAAATCCCAGTTACATAGTTTTTGATGCATTTCCACCGAAGCTACAGCAACAAAGTGGGAGCAACTCCAAGGCAATTCCTGGCCATCGTATTGCATATCCCTTTAACTTGAAGATCTTTATATACTTACTTACTGTTGTTTTCCTGAAATGCTTTTCTTTAAACAGTGAGTGCTGACAACCTCATCAGGGACATGGATTGAAACAGTTAATGAAGGCAAAGGGAAGACTCCGCCTGCCTGTACAGCCCAGTAGGAAATACCTCTTGCACCCTCTGCCCCAAACTATCCCGATGGTACCAGATGGAGAAATTTAAGGATAACTAAGTCTTCAGACTCTTCTGATTCTGGTAAAGTCAGAATTGATTTAGAATTTGCTCATTTATTACACACAGATATCAAAGAGAAGCAAGGCCAATAGACCTGATATACAAGCATTTCAAGCATTTAACAGCACTTTTTTAGAAAGACAATTGCCTGGATTGTAATCCTGTTCCCAACCCCCCCCCCCCCCCCCCCCCCCACCACAAGCAGGAGAGTATCGGGGGATGGGGTGGGGTGGGGTGGGGGTGTTTTATATTGTGAGCGAGCAATCCAACCCCATTCTTGTTCATTTAAATTTTTACAAATGTATATCAGGCCATCCATGTGGAATTCTGCAAAAGACAGGCAGTAGCTTAATTCACATTCAAAAGCCAGGGTCTGATGACATACTTGGTGCTGTGACTTATACTTTAACAGTAAGTCAGAGAAGACCCACACAGCAGGTGCAAGAAGGAGACTCTCAACTGGCCACGGTATGTGCCAAAGAGCTGCTCTTTTTAGCACTCCTTGTGGGCCAGGAGCAACAGGAGTTCACTCCACAGGTCTCCTAAGGAAGCCTTTGGCCTCCTCCAGCCCAAATGACCTGGCTCCCATTCCCCACAAGCACAGATCATAGCCTGGAGCCTTCAACCTTTACTGACTGCTGTGGACCATCCCCATGAGTCCCCAGCTTCAGCCTTCTGACACTTGCTTGTGCTCCTGCCTGCCGGCCAGGCTGTCAATTTGTCCAGCTGTCTGGCGTAATTCTGCAGGAAATTATTTAAATGGGGCCCTGCTTTTAAGATCAGAAAGGCTTCCATATCCCTGGCTTTGCCAGGTTCGTCCCAAGATACCGTATTTTTCTGCTTGCTCCCTGCTTCATGGTTAATATCAAGGCCAATACTTCTTTAGGGTAATCAAAACTTCTCATTATGCTTGCTGACTATTTCTCCTCATTTAGAAATGAATCAGGGAACTACAATTGTGATACACATGGCTTTATATTGTCTTACTGAACGTCAATGGTTAAGCAGCAATATTAATAGGAGTATGAAACTACAAGGTCCTAGAAATTCGATGACGTGGCACCCATTTTACTCATATAAAATAGGCACTAAAGCATCCAGTGTAGTGGGCACAAATGTTAAACTGGAGGTGCACCGTTCAATATATTATATAGGCATCAAAATAGGGGTTCAGTACTCATGTCTGAGACAAGAATTTGGTCTTTTTCGTATGTTGAATCGGCTGCCTTCAGATAAACCAAGTCTAAATGCAGCCACATCAGTAAACCTTAAAAAGGGGTCTCAGCAGACCTCCACAAAAAAGCAAGTTTAAAAAAATTTAAGTACCTGAATGTGGAGCCAGAAGTTGCGGGAATGCTGCTTCCAGCTTCACATTAAAATCATGGGCCACTGCTGGGCTATGATTCCAGCCTCATCAGCTCCAATTTCTGCCTCCCTCCCTCTCCAGGTCACTTTTCCCCCCATTTTCCAGTGACCGCCTCATTCCCCCACCCCTCTCGATTGCTGCCTTGATCCTCTTCCAAATCACTATCTCATATGCTTCCCAGACATACCCCTCCACTTCCTAGTCATTTATCCATCCCTCCTGGTTGCCCCACTCCCTTATGATTGCATATCCCCCTCTTTTCATGAAAGCTGCTTTGTCAGACTTCAAATGGACTTTGCTGGCAAGCTTCCTGAGACACTTAGCAAGTGCCTGCAGCTCTCTGGTCTGCTGTACAGGAGGCCTGGGGCCTAATATAAGATGGGCCTTTGGCTTACTTTTTCCAGCGTAGGAATTGTTCCTTGTTCCCAGAACTAATTTCTAGGCCAAGAAATCCTGTCGGCACATAGAATATTTACATTAATGTTACAGCAGGGTAACAATAGCTGCTTACATTATTTGTGCCTTTGGATCAAGTATATCATACACTATTATAAAATATTTACTTTCCTAAGATGATACCTATGCTTTAATGGCTATTCTCCAATTCCACCCTCAAAATAACCTCCCACACAAACAATTTTCCACTTGTGTGGAAAAAATTTAAAGTAGGAGTAAAGTGAAAAGAGAATTTTAACAAAATCTGTGTATGACTCCACAAATCTGCTTTGTTTGAGATTATTCACATTAATCCTATCTTGGTACAATCATTCAATACAGTGAGCTATGTTTTTTACTTAAATAAAGCAGAATACTGCAGACGCTGGAAATCTGAAATCAAAACAAGTAATGCTGGAAATACTCAGCAGGTCTGGCAGCATCTATGGAGAGAGAAGCAGAGTTAACGTTTCAGGTCAGTTCTGATGAAGGATCAGTGACCTGAAACGTTAACTCTGCTTCTCTCTCCACAGATGCTGCCAGACCTGCTGAGTATTTCCAGCATTTCTTGTTTTTATTATATGTTTTCAACTTATTGTTCCATTGCAGTGACTTAACATACAGCTGAGCATTAAAACTCCCACTTATGTAAAAATACAGTTAAAAAATGATTTTGAAACAAGTTAACTTGCCTAAGCATGAATGATGCCATTAAACCACTATAACAAGGATTAAAGAAAGATTTATCCCTCCTCAGGTTCGAATTATGAGAAGAAAAAGAAGCTGTTTCATGTTCCAATGGCCACAGGTTTGAACCACGCCTCTGACTGACACTTAAGAGGTACCCATCAGCTATATGAGTGACGGGATCCATTAGCTGTCAGCTGGCCAATTAACTGGGACTACAGGAGAGGCAAAGTCACACAGGTTGTTTTATCTCAGAGCAGCTGTGTATCAAGCAAGGCAGACATAAGGCAGCATGGAGAAGGGTCTTCAGTTTCATCTGTCTCTGATTCAACTAGAGGTGTAAAAAGACTTAAGGGTAAAACAAAAGGGAAAAACATGTTAAAAGGCAGCAGCTACAACTGCTTAAAGCTTCAATATCCATTTGTTGTCACAAAATCATTGTAAGGAAGCCTACTGGATAAAAACCTTTATCTCTGCATTGTTAATTGCCAAGATTTTAATTGTTTTAATGGAAATTGGATTCAGAGCATTGTCGTCACACTTCCCAGGGCTCCTGCCAATCAAAGAGCCAGATCCCAGAGTGCAGTGGGGTGCTGGTGGTGTGAGGTTAGCCTCCGCTATGAAAATGTGATAACCAATTGTAATTGGAAAAATATGCTTTTACTTCTTGAGGACCTACCTTCAAGTCAAAGAAGTAATGTGCAACTTTAATGGGACACTGCAGGGCAGATGTTTCCCTGTGTGTGCCCATGAGGGGAAAAGCTGCCTTTGATCTTTCTCCCCTGGGGGAACTCCAAGTGCAGGCCAACCTTTGGTCCACACTCATAAGAACATATAAATAGAAACAGGAATAGTTCATACAGCCCTCGAACCTGCTCTGCCGCTCAATAAGTTCATGGCTGAGCCGCTACATCAACTCCACTTCCTGCATTATCTCCATATCCCGTGATTTTCTTAGCGTGCAAAAATCTATTGATTTCAGTCTTGAATATACTCAATGACTGATATCCACAGCTGTCCGGGTGTAGAGAATTCCAAAGATTTGCAACCCTCTGAGTGAAGAAATTTCACTTCATCTCAGTCCTAAATGGCCAACTCCTTGTCCTGGGACTATGGCCCCTAATTCTAGACTCTCCAGCCAGGGCGAACAGCCTCTCAGCATCTATTGCAAGTCAAGAAGGAAATATGCATTCCAGACCCCAGGTGCATCAAATTATTATGGGGAGATGCTAAATAAAAATACATTACTCGTTTCTGAGTTTTTGGCCACATGTGAGACTCTCCAGCTCATGGAGTAAGTCGGGGGTGGGTGGGTGCCACCAGTTTCTTACAATGAGGCAGGAGGCCTGGGGAATAATAATTACAACAACTTGCATTTATATAGCACCTTTAACACAGCAAAACATCCCAAGAGGTTTCATAGGAGTGTTAACTGACAAAATTTGACACCAAGCCACATAAGGAGATATTAGGTGACCAACAGCTTGATCAAAGAGGCAGTTTTTAAGGATCGACTTCAAAGAGGAGAGAGAGGTAGATAGACAGAGAGAATTAGGGAAGGAAATCTGGACTTTTGGGCCTAGGCAGCTGAATACAAATAGTGAAGTAAAAGAAAGTGGGGATGTGCAAAAGATGCCACCTCATTAAAAGATAAACACTGGGCCTACACCTACTATTATAGCTTGAAGAGATGCTATGGTCATGTTAGAAGAAAGGTCTAATTGTATAAGGTTTGAGTACAAATCCATCATGAATAGGATGGATGTTCTCCCTCTATAAGTGCAATAATCAAAGGGAGATTCAACAGTTCTGACCCAGTCTTTAGTGATTAGGAAAGCTAACACATGTTGACATTAATCTGGTGGTCTCAAATCAGAGTGGACACAATGATGCTTGGTGTGGTAAGTGAAATGTCGCACTGAGGGCATGGTGTTAAGGTAGATTGTCAGAGAAGAGGAAGAAGAAACTTTTCTTTGCACATCTCATATGCCTTACCTGTCCTGGAAATGTTTGATGCTGATATTCTTTGCATAAATCAATGTTCTGTTCCATGACATTGACACTACTCATCTTCATGGGTACAAAATTCCATCAGAAAATCATATATAAAATGGCTCTACCACTTAGAATGGCTAATATATAACTGCCGCTCTGTTCCCCAGAGTGCCTCAAATAGAATTTAATGAATCCTGTAGATTCCACTGGATAACATTCACACCCAGTTCCATATCAACTTTACATCATTACCAAGTAGGGCTTTGTCACAGCTATTAAAAATTGATGTCTGAAGAGTCCTTTCTGCTTCCTTTCTTTATCTTCTTATTGGCAGTGATGTGGACATACAATGAATTCACACATAAAAGTAGGTAAGGCAGTTTGGAAAAGCTGCACATTGGGAGAAAGTTAAGTACAGTTTCAGCACCAGCCCTGGGCCGTCATGTGTAAAACCAGCTCTGCATGGATTATACTAATTTATTGCTGCCCTCATGTTGCTTCACAGTAAATGAAACCCTTTTTTATCTGACAAAGTTGGATTCTCCACAGCCCATACAATTTACAAGAGGAGAAAATTTGATGGATTATGAATAAGTCTTTGTGATCCACCCCCATTACCAAATTGCACCACAAACTGATTGATGCAAATCTGCTACTTTGAAGTCGCATTGCCAATCAAAGCACAATAAATCTAAGCAGATATTTTAATGCTCTTGAGAGCTTCCAGCTACATTGCCATACCTCTGAGGGAAAGGAGGCGTATTGCTTGTGAGAGGCTTTATGTATGTGAGCCCACGATGAATTTTGAAACATATACAAGTAGGCAATGGTGAAATTATTTCCTGACCTTACACATGAACTAAATTATAAATAATTCAAAAATGTATTCACTGAATACATTTGTGATGTTTTCCTGTTCAAAAGTCATGAATGTACTTACCCCTGCCTTTTTAAAAATAATACTGCATCTTCATATTCATCAAATATTGCATTCTCATTAAATTATAGAATTTGAAAAAAGTTAAAAGCAGTTTAGCAGTCATTAGTTATTTGCTTAAATAAAACAATTCTAAAAGGCCATTTTAAAAAGCTCCTCTTTGTAATCCTCTCTTATCCTTAATTACATGACCTTGTAATTCTAATTTTGCTGGGAACTGTGATATTTATTTTTGTACGACTTCATTTTCCAAGGAGCCTCTTGAAATCCCAGACCACATAAAACAACAACCTTGTTAATTCAGAGTTTTTAGATTAGGACTTAATTACGTTTCCATTCAGGTTGCATGCACTGTGTATGTAGTTAGTGATTCCTTCTGAATGTAAATTAAAACTCACCTCTCTCCCAAGCTACACATCAATAATTAAACTTCACTGAATCCCATTTAGCTATCCCTTAGATATGTAGGGATAAGTCCACTTTGAGAAGTGATTTCTTTCTGCTCCAGTGTATAAGAAATGACATCACATGTATTAGACTTGCATTACTATTTGGCAGCACTGCTCATCTTTTACACTGTTCAGAACAAAACCACAAAAAAATTCAAAAGCAAATAAAAACAATCGTGTGGGAAAAGAATGTGATTCTAAATTGGCCAATTTCATCACATTAATTAGCTGTTGAAGTTGTAACCTTACAAGGATTTTTAGAACAGACTCTAATTTGTTCAATTATATGTTCTTGAATATTTTGAAGTTGAACACAGTGGTGGCACTTAAAAGGAAAATGACCCTCTGTTAAAGCAGCAGAATAACCTTTGAACATGTGCAGAACAAAAAACAAAATATCACAAGAGGCTTTTGTTATGAAATTGCATTAAAAATAAGCGGAAGGTCAATTTTATGGTGAATTTTTGCAGGATCTGGCAGGAGTGGAACAAAATATGTTTTCCAGCGGCCGGACTGAAGGATGCATAACCCAGCTCAAACTTTCAGGAGCAAAATTGTTTCAATATTCATTGCACATAAAATTCACATTGGGAGCTTGCTGTTTCAGGCTGGAATGTCGAGGGCTGCTGTAGGGATTTAATGTCCTGCAGTAGTCGAACAGGGAGGGTGCTTTTGGAGAAATAAGTTTCTGCATGTTCAAGAAAATGGAGCAGAAGTCAAACAGCATGTTTCATTACCTTATATAAAGTAACTGGGCAAAGTATGAATGCCACATAGTGTTTCCTCTGTCTTATAAATCCTTAAATTTCTATAAATGCTTATTATTCTTGTCAATTCTGTAGCAGAGGGCAGAGGTAGCACCACCTTACACATGTAACTCTTCTCACATTTATATCCTTAAATGGATTCACAAACCATTTCATCTGAATCGTGCTGCAAGATGCATGCACATGTCATGACATCCATGACTAGCTGCTGGATGGTCACATAAATCTCACTATGTAAGCTTCTGACACTTCTATTTTCTCAGCTCTTCTCTGCTTGCAAGGTACCGTCTGACAGAAGTAGACTGGAGGTGTGTCCAATAACATGGCAGACTGGTCAGAAAATTAAAAGCTCATAAATCCAAGGGAAAGTGGCAAGTTGGATCCAAAATCGCCTCAGTAGCAGCAAGCAAAAGCTAATGTGCAATGGGTACTTCTGTGACTAGAAGGTTGTTTTCAGTTGAATTCTGCAGGGCTAAGTACCAGATTCCTTACTGTTTGTAGCATATATCAATAATTCAAACTTAAACATAAGGGGCATGGTGACGAAGTTTTCAGATGTTACAAAAACTGGCCATGTGGCTGATAGTTAGGAAGAAAGCTGTAGACTGCAGGAAGATATCAATGCACTGGTCAGGTGGGCATAAAAGGGGCAAATGCAATTCAATTCAGTGAGGTGTGAGATAATGCATTTGAGTAGGACAAACAAGGCAAGGGAATACACAATAAATGATATGATTCTGAGAAGTGTAGAGAATCAGAGAGACCTTGGAGTACATGCTGACAGATTCCTCAAAGTAGCAGGCCAGGTAGGTAAGGTGGTTAAGAATACATATGAGATACTTTCCTTTATTGTTTGAGGCATGGAGTATAAGAGCAGGGAGGTTATGCTAGAACTGTATTGAACAGTAGTTAGACTGCAGCTAGAGTATTTGCATACAGTTCTGGCCATCACATTATAGGAAGGATGCAATCGCACCAGAGAGGGTGCAGAGGAAATTCATGAGGCTGTTGCCAGGAATGGAGAATTTTAGCTATGAAGAAAAATTGAATAGGCTAGAGATGTTTTTTTGGAACACCAGAGACTGTGGAAGATTTAATTGAGGTGCTTAAAATTATGAGGGACCTAGATGGAATATATAGGAAGGGCCTATTTCCCTTAGCAGAGAAATCAATAACCAGAGGGCATAAATTTAAAGTTATGGTAGAAGGATTAGAGGGGGTTGAGGAGTAATTTCTTTTCACCCAGAAGATGGTGGGGGTCTGGAACTCATTGCCTGGAATGGTGAGCAGAAGAAACCCTCATCACATTTAGAAAATACATGAATATGCACTTGAAGTGCTGTAACCCACAGGGCTACAACCAAGAGCTGAAAGGTGGGATTAGACGGGATAACTCTTTTCTGGCCAGCTCAGACACAATGGGGTGAGTAGCCTCCTTGCGCGCTGTAAATTTTCTATGTTTCTATGTTTCTAGCCCTGGAATGTATTTGAAGGTGCTACCTCGCAGATCATTGAGCCATCGAGGTAATGGAGGGGAATGATAAAGTCAGAGGCTCCCTCCATCTCCGGGTGAGTACCATGGATGGATGGGAGTGGTGGTTGGGTCCCACCAGGCTAAGTAGTAGTGGAAGTCATCTAAAGTGCTGGTGGGATAAGAGACCCATGCCTCAGCCCAGGGCCCCCATGGGTCTAATGCCAGCACTGCCCTGGATCATAGGAGAGAATGAAGAGGGATTATTCTGCTTAAGTTAAGTAAGACTAAAGTGGGGTGTCCTGCATTCATTATGTATATATCAATACACAAAGCTAAGTTTTATCAACTGAAATTTGTGAACTAGATCATTACTGTTACTTGGTGCATGTACCTTACTGTGAAATAAGGCCTCTTAATAATTTTAGCCAAGCTTTGTTCTTTCTAGTGTTAATATGATCTGCCTTGAGAGAAATTGAAAAAAGAACACGTAAGAGACACAAGAAAGTATCATTATTCTACCTTCAAGTGTCTCTGATGTGCAAGTAGTTTTGGGGCTGTATAAATCAACTTCCATAAAAGTATGATACTCAGACCTGAGCAACTGATGCCACTGAATCTGAAAAGGCATCAAGAGGAGACCTGGGCTGGGATTTTGTGTGGCCCCCCTGAAGCCGGGTTGGAGGTTGTGAGGGGGGAGGGGGCATGGAGTATTGCGACAGGGGGTGGGGGGTGGGGGCAGAAAGCCCACTGCCATCCATCGACAGGCAATCTTCCCAGGGAGGGATAGGCCAACACCAGCCTTCCTGTCAAGAGGCCAATTGAGGCAGCTCTTGGAGGCAGGATCCCCGTCTTTAAAGAGATGGGGAACTTGGCTCCTGAAACTTTGATTTAAAAAGGCCAGAGGATCGCCTCGGGGATAGGTGCAAAAAGGTCAAGGCAGGATTTCTGGCGCATTTTTGGCCCGGTGCCAGGATCCCCCGGCTCCAGCACAAAATCCAGCCCGTGTATTCTCTTGTTCAGCTTCAATATGCTAATGGGTTTGCTGGCGAGGCCTCAATGTAGTCCTCAAGTTTGCTTTTAAGCAGATTAGTAGATCTGTTGAAGCAGTGTCCAGTAGCAGGATTATGGCAGAAATAAGCATGGATAAGCCTACTGTCCCTCAGTGTCATGCCACGGGCAGTTCCCTCTGCATCTCCACCCCTCTCATATAATAGAAAAGGGGGCAGAATCAGCCAGCCACCACAGGAGGAGATGTTGCACCAACCAGTTGCAGAAGCAACTCATCACCTAGTACACACACATACAGGCAAATGGCAAATGGCAACCTTAATCTCAAGAGGATCCCACATACTTAACAGCCACTATAGGGCAATCTACAAGCACAAGATTAGGAACTAGAACACTTAAAGCATATACACAAATCACTAAAAGTAGCAACACATGTTGACAAGGCTACAAAGCGTGTACACTAAGTACTAGGGTTAGTTTCTTGAGAAAGAGAATGCAAAATCAGGGAGGTAACGTTAAATTTATATCAAACCTTGCTTAGATCACACTTGTTCAGTTTTGGTCTCCATGCTAAAAGGAATATTGAAGCACTGGAGCAAGTGTGGAAAAGTTTTACAAGTATGTTACCATGATGGAGAGGATGTACCCATCGGGAAAGATTGAGCAGGCTGGGAGTCCTTTCTTTGGAAAAGAGAAAAACAAGTGGAGACTTGACACAGGGAGTGGTGAGAATGTGACAATAATTACCATATGGAATGGTTGGAGAAAAGAGCATTGATGCATTCAAGAGGAGGCTTTATGCATATGAGGGAGAAGACAATGGAGGGATACAGGGATAAGGTTGGAAGAAGTAATTAGAGTGGGTAGAGGCTCGTGTGGAGTATTAACACCGCTATAGACTGGTTGGGTCCAATGGCCTGTTTTGTGCTGTAGGTTCTATGTAATTCTGTGCAATAGACTACTACCAAGGTGTCAGCAAATATATTCTTTGAATTTGTGTCAGCTTCAGCATCAAGAACAATGATGAGGGAACTTGCATAGCAAGCCTTAGCTAACAGCTTTCAGATAAATGGCTTGGCCCATCTAGCGGTAGAATCACAATTGTGGAAGGCGCCTGATTGATCCTGTCCACTTTAGGAAATTTGTGCTGTGCGGAACTCTTAGAAAAGTTTCTTTACATTCTGTTTCTCTGTGATATGGGATACAAAGACTGGTCTGCTTGTTGCTCAACAGAAATATTTCCTCTGTGTTCTGTAGGTTAAACCCACGAAACAAAAGGAAACAATTTATTGACTTGTTTAATGTTTCCAAATGAAACAATATGGGGTAGAATTCCTGCAGCAGTACCCTGATCTCCCACAGTAATGTCAGCAGAAGGTCAGCAGGAACCCTAGAAAAACAACTATTTACACCATTTCTCTGGAACTTCTGCTGACGTTAGAAAATCCCCACAGAAATTAAGGCCGCTAATCTTTAATATCTGATGTGAATGGGCAGAATTAGAGCTAGCCGGTACTTCTGCACAGACATCAAGTGATTTGATGAGGGCAAAATCAACTTCATTACTATGCTGCATGTGTGCTTAATAAGCCTGCTGTTCAATACAAGCTTAATTGATTAATGCAGGCAGACAGCCCCAACGGAACACAACAAATGGTGAGATAATGGCAGGAACCATAACTCTCCAAACTCCTGTTCCCCGCACACCCAAGCCTCACTGTCAGTAACGTTAACACCAGTTTGAAAATTCACTCTCATTTTGCACAAATTAGGACCTGAACTATGATTACTACGACCAACAAGATAAGTTTCTCGAAATATGTTTGACACTAACACCCATTCACTAAAATCAATGTGAAAGAGTATATTTATTACCCTGTCATCAGGAAACTGTGCTTTTATGGATCTGATAACTCTAACTGCTGATTGTTCCATTACTTTTTGGGTGAATGGAAGCTCACTGCAATCTAAACAAAAATAAATTATTAACCTGAAATTAAATTTGAAGACTATCGGAAAAGAAAACTCAGACTACATGTTCACTCCTTATCAGTATCTGTTGACCAGGGCTACAAAGTGTTGTATGTGGATATCAAGCTAGGATAGACCTCACTGCTGATGCCCTGAACAGTTGAAGAGCCTGTCACCATTGGGGCACTGATTTTAAAGGAGCATGGCAGGTGTGGTGCATGCTAGTCCCAAATAGGAGTTGTGCACCTGGTGAGTCTCGAGAATGTGGAGGACCGGCCAATCCTAACAACCGGGCATCATTACTGTAACTTTTATCGGTGTTCCTCCCGGTCTCAGCAGATATCTGAATGGCAGATAAAAGCAGAAGCTCACCGGAAGGGAAAAGCCAGGATACCTTGTGAGGCCTGGTGGAGCACTCCTACTCCTCCTGGCCCACAAGGTAACCATTTTAATCAAATGACCTACCTGACCTTTTTGTGGCCCACGATCCAGCTCTCAGCAGGTGTGACCTGATGGGAAACCATCAGTACTCTCCCACTCAGGTCATCGGACTGAAATAGCAGATCGAATTTATTTATTTAATTTATTTAGAGATACAGCACTGAAAAACAGGCCCTTCAGCCCACCGTGTCTGTGCCGATCAAGAACCACCCATTTATACTAACCCTACAGTAATCCCATATTCCCTACCACCTACCTACACTAGGGGCAATTTACAATGGCCAATTTACCTATCAACCTGCAACTCTTTGGCAATGGGAGGAAACTGGAGCACCCGGCGAAAACCCACGTGGTCACAGGGAGAACTTGCAAACTCCGCACAGGCAGTACCCAGAATTGAACCCGGGTCCCTGGAGCTGTGAGGCTGTGGTGCTAACCACTGAATCCTGATGATATCATGGTTTAATCGGGTTTTTTTATTCGTTCATGGTATGTGGGCATCGCGGGCAAGGCCAACATTTGTTGCCCATCCATAATTGCCCTTGAGAAGGTAGCGGTTAGCCACCTTCTTGAACTGCTGCAGTCCATGTGGTGTAGGTACACCCACAGTGCTGTTAGGAAGGGAGAGACTGTCATCCAAAAGACAGCACCGGCAAAGTACTCATTCAGTAACAATACTAAAAAGTCAATATAGATTACGCATTCAAATTTCTGGAGTGGGATTTGAATCCACATTCTAACTCAGAGATAGGAAAGTTCTCAACTGAGTTACAGCTGACACCTAAAATGGCACAAACAATGGTCTGAATTTTACTGGTCCCCGGGTGGTGGGAACTGAGGCAGGGAGCCAGTAAAATAGCGGGGAGCTTTGCCAGGACAGCTTCCCAATGCTGTCCCACCGGTGGGGAAGTTTCCCAGCGGTGGGCAAGAGGTGAGCTGGAGTGCAGATCTGCCCCTAAAAATGCCAACATAGAGGACAAAGGCTGTCTTATCTGCTGTCTCTTTAAATCTTATTTTCTACAACTTTTTTTTCTCCTTCCCTTTTCTGTTCTGCTCCTTTCTTCTTTCTGCCCAAAATCAGACCACTTGGTGCCACACAGAAGATAGAGAGAATAGTGGGTATAAATTTGTTGAGGGTGGTGGTGCAAAATTGGCAATCCCGACTTGACAATGACTATGTTGCACTCTGCCTGGTTTCAGTCAAAAGAGAATTGGGTGGAATGTAAAATGGGCTGCTGCATTGCTGTTTACCCATTTTTGGCTAGTCCCCAAGACTAATTAATACCTCAGCATAAGAACGGAGGAAATTGGAGCAAGAATAAGCTATTTGGCCCTTCAAGCCTCTTCTGCAATTCACTAAGATCATGGCTGATCTTCTACCTCAACTCCACCTTCCTGCATTATTCTGTTTCCTGCATTTCCCTTGATTCACTTAGTATCCAAAAATCTATCAATCCCTGTCTTGAATATACTCAATAACTGAGCACCCACAGCTCTCTGGGTACAGAATTCCAAAGATTCACAACACTTTGAGTGAAGAAATTTCTCCTCATCTCAGTCTTAAACGGCCAACCACTTATTCTGAGACTGTGATCCCTAGTTCTAGACTCCCCAGTCAGGGGAAATATCCTCCCAGCATCTGCACTATCAAACCCCTTTAGAATTTTAAATGTTTCAATGAGATCACCTCTCATTCTTCTAAATTCTAGGGAATATAGGCCCAGTCGACTCAAATTCTCCTCATCGGACAATCCCCTCATGACAGAAATCAGTCTGGTGAACCTTCATTGCACTCACACATCCCCTTCAGCTTTGCAACACAACACAGTTGGTCACAGTGTGAATAATCATCAGATGAATG
Organism: Heterodontus francisci; assembly: GCF_036365525.1. Lineage (NCBI taxonomy): Eukaryota > Metazoa > Chordata > Chondrichthyes > Heterodontiformes > Heterodontidae > Heterodontus > Heterodontus francisci. The sequence continues at coordinate 263,661,129 of NC_090371.1, forward strand.
TATGATGGCATTAAGAGAGCATTTGGGCCAACCATCAAGAAGATCGCCCCCCTCAAATCTAAATCAGTGGACACAAACACTGACCAACGCAATCAAATGGACCGCTGGGTTGAGCACTACCTAGAACTGTACTCCAGGGAGAATGTTGTCACTGAGACCGCCCTCAATGCAGCCCAGTCTCTGTCAGTCATGGATCAGCTGGACGTACAACCAACAAAATCGGAACTCCGTAATGCCATTGATTCTCGAGCCAGCGGAAAAGCCCCTGGGAAGGATGGCATTACCCCTGAAATAATCAAGAGTGTGAAGCCTGCTATACTCTCAGCACTCTATGAACTGCTTTGCCTGTGCTGGGATGAGGGAGCAGTACCACAGGACATGCGCGATGCCAATATCATCACCCTCTATAAAAACAAAGACGACCGCGGTGACTGCAACAACTACCGTGGAATCTCCCTGCTCAGCATAGTGGGGAAAGTCTTCGCTCGAGTCGCTTTAAACAGGCTCCAGAAGCTGGCCGAGCGTGTATAACCTGAGGCACAGTGTGGCTTTCGAGCAGAGAGATCGACCATTGACATGCTGTTCTCCCTTCGTCAGCTACAGGAGAAATGCCGCAAACAACAGATGCCCCTCTACGTTGCTTTCATTGATCTCACCAAAGCCTTTTATCTCGTCAGCAGACGTGGTCTCTTCAGACTACTAGCAAAGATCGGATGTCCACCAAAGCTACTAAGTATCATCACCTCATTCCATGACAATATGAAAGGCACAATTCAGCATAGCGGCACCTCATCAGACCCCTTCCCTATCCTGAGTGGCATGAAACAGGGCTGTGTTCTCGCACCTACACTGTTTGGGATTTTCTTCTCCCTGCTGCTCTCACATGCGTTCAAGTCTTCAGAAGAAGGAATTTTCCTCCACGCAAGATCAGGTGGCAGGTTGTTCAACCTTGCCCGTCAAAGAGCGAAGACCAAAGTACGGAAAGTCCTCATCAGGAAACTTTTCTTTGCTGACGATGCTGCATTAACAGCGCACACTGAAGAGAGTCTGCAAAGTCTCATCGACAAGTTTGCGGCTGCCTGCAACGAATTTGGCCTAACCATCAGCCTCAAGAAAACGAACATCATGGGACAGGACGTCGGAAATGCTCCATCCATCAATATCTGCGACCACGCTCTGGAAGTGGTTCAAGAGTTCACCTACCTAGGCTTAACTATCACCAGTAACCTGTCTCTCGATGCAGAAATCAACAAGCGCATGGGAAAGGCTTCCACTGCTATGTCCAGACTGGCCAAGAGAGTGTGGGAAAATGGCGCACTGACATGGAACACAAAAGTCCACGTGTATCAAGCCTGTGTTCTCAGTACCTTGCTCTACGGCAGTGATGCCTGGACAACGTACGTCAGCCAAGAGCGACGTCTCAATTCATTCCATCTTCGCTGCCTCCGGAGAATTCTTGGCATCAGGTGGCAGGACCGTATCTCCAACACAGAAGACCTCGAGGCAGCCAGCATCCCCAGCTTATATCCACCCTACTGAGCCAGCGGCGCTTGAGATGGCTTGGCCATGTGAGCCGCATGGAAGATGGCAGGATCCCCAAGGACACATTGTACAGCGAGCTCACCACTGGTATCAGACCCACCGGCCGTCCATGTCTCCGCTTTAAAGACGTCTGCAAACGCAACATGAAGTCCTGTGACATTGATCACAAGTCGTGGGAGTCAGTTGCCAGCGATCGCCAGAGCTGGTGGGCAGCCATAAAGGTGGGGCTAAAGTGTGGCAAGTCGAAGAGACTTAGCAGTTGGCAGGAAAAAAGACAGAAGCGCAAGAGGAGAGCCAATTGTGTAACAGCCCCGACAACCAATTTTATCTGCAGCACCTGTGGAAGAGTCTGTCACTCCAGTATTGGCCTTTATAGCCACGCCAGACGCTTCTCCACAAACCACTGACCACCTCCAGGCGCTTACCCATTGTCTCCCGAGACAAGGAGGCCAAAGAAGAAGAAGAATCATTGTTGATCCTCAATTAAACAATGTTACTCAGGATATTATAGGCCTCTCTAAATGTTAACATTCCTAATGACATGATTTTCCAAGATGCTTTATGACTTTTGTGGGTCATGATGGAGTCGTTTAGTTGCCTCACTTCAGCAGCTCCATTGAACTCCTGCTGGTTACTGCAATTTTAAGCAGATTCCCCTTTGAATCCCATGGGTCTGAGGAATCCCAAGAACTTTGAAGTATAATGGTGGAAATGGGAATTTCCTGGTAATCATTGGACGTTGGTAAGCTTGAATATGGGAAGCATCAAACTGATTTTGCTTAGGAATATCGAAGGATTTTGGAAATATTTCAAAAGAATTGAATTAAAAGAAACAAAATCTAGAAAAATATACCAAACATTTCCTTAGCTCTTTTTTTTAATTAGAAGTGTGTTTTAAGGCAACTTAATATGGAGAAAGGTCAGGAAAATTGAAAATATAAATTATTAATAATCTTGACTCACAATTGAAAAGAACAGCTGCAGTAAATTCATTAGTATCAATTTAACCAGAACGTAGCACCACCTTGGTGGAAAGAGTGACTTCAGGAAGACAGGTTTCTAGTGGGAACTAGGATCTTATAACTTAAGAGGATTTCTATGATACAATGTATTGACAAGGTGCAAATCTCTCAGCATAATTCTTTGCAACATCTTTGAAATTACACTTGCATGCAGTAAATTATGGTTGAATTTATCATATAGAGAAGTGTTTTTGGGGACATCATAATTGGAGCACTCATTAACTTACAGGAAGGAGGTTTTGATAAGTGTGAAGACTGCGCTGGCCAGAGTTTCAAATGTCCATTTCCAGGGTAATGATGTGTTTCCCTTCCTTGTCACCTGAAAACACATTCTTATGGCGACTCAAAAGCCCTTGACTATAAGTAAAAGTCAGGATAGCTGCTTGAATGGCAAATCTTGCTTCATCTCTCCCTTCCAATTGTGCACGCAGTCCCAAAGCACCATCAGATTTTGACAAGACTGCTCTAATGTGCCGGTCCTCTGTAGACACAGGACTCCAAACACATAAATCTCTTGTCACATTTTGGCAAGGTTGTGAGCAAGGAGGAAGGTCTGTTTTTTAATGAAGCTAAATGAACCATGCCTTTTTACCTTGAGCAGACATTTTTATGCAGAGGAGCACAGTAAAGCTACACAAATAATAGTGCAAACAGGCCAGAAAGATAATGGCCCAAAAACTGGTGTCAGTATAACAGCAAGGTTAATAGAGCTCACCATTATTGAAGGGCAAATGCCACAGCAATTTCAGGTGAGGGCAGATGCGTGTTTAAATACAGAAATCGAGAAAAGTTGCTGTCAGAAATGTGCTGCTCCATCATTAGCTTCTCGAAAATGGTATCTTACTGTCTGGCTCCGTATTCAAATGCATTGATTGGTGTGAAATTCCTATGCTTGCATGGTAAATATGAATTAAACAGGCCACAGAAATTTAAGTCAAGACATTTCAAGTATGAATACCCTTTTAACTATGTGATAAGGGTTAATTACTATGCGTTAACCTCCCTGGCACTGAAAATTAACTATTATATATCTGATGTCTTATTCGTTCAGGTTTTAATTGTTGTTGGAGTTTTTTTTATCAATTACTTTGAGCATTTTTAAAAATATTTTCCTTCTGTCTTTTTTTTAAATCTAATTTTTCTTTCCTTCTCTTTGGGGGGTTTTTTAACTGTAACAAATGGGTAGATTTGGGTTGAGTGAGGGGTTGGGGCTTAAAGTCAGAAAAATCTGCTTCTCAACCCAAACCCACCTCTAATCCTTCCATTTCCAGCTTTATCTGAGGCCGGAAGGTGAGCAGGCAGCCAACCTGACCCAATGAGGTGGGTTGCTGCTTTAAGTATCATAATGAGGCTCACAGCCTCACTGTCATTCAGCTTTTGACCTTAAACGGCTGTTGGTTGAGTTTCCTGAGCTCTGGGGAACCCAGCAGCTTCTTCAAGGTGAGAACTAGATGAATTCAGGACGTAAATGCTTTCACACCTACTTCCTGGATCCAGATGCCTGTCTGAGAAGCCTCTGTGATGAGGGTTCCCACAATGATCTATGCCCAACCAACCCCCCACTGCCACCAGACTCCAATCCCCCTGCCTCCCACCCGAGGTCTCCGATCCACCCCCCACCACCCACTAAGAGCCCTTCCCCCCTCTGGGCCCAACCTTCCCCCTAGGATCGCTAGCTCCCTGTGCTCAACCTCTGCACCCCACCCCGATCAACCCCCCCACCCCAACAATTGCTCATCATGTCAATCAGGCTGGGGCTCTAGGTGGGGAACCAATCACTGATGTCAAAGAAACACTGCGGAATTAAAACGAGGAGGATTTCCAAGTTGTGGGATCCTCCTGAGCTTCTGACCAACTCGCTGGCAACATGATCTTCAGCAGACAGGTGTCCATTTAATTTCAAGCCATAGCCTACTCCATAGATCTCTTCTAAAACCAAAGCAAATTCATGCGGAAACCTGATGTCAAAAACAGAAAATAGTGGAAACACTCAGCAGGTCAGGCAGAACTGTGGAGTGAGTCTTAGGATCTGCCTAGCCTGCTGAGTGTTTCCAGCATTTTCTGTTTTTATTTCTTAGTTACCAGGCACTTAAGTGGACAGCAGCGGCACTTCCCCGGGAGCAAGGACCCCAGTTACAAACGTCCCGTGTGTTGAGAGCTGTCGGCCAATCAGATGCTGGCAGCTCTTTAACTGAGCAGCGCCACCGCAGAGGCAGTGGTTGCTGCGGGTACAGCACTCACTCGAGGCATCATACGATCATCAGTGACCATCCCCCCTTCTGACCTTATAATGGATGGAAGGTTATTGATTAAGCAGCCAAAGAAGCTTTGCATTTGTGCCCAGCTGAGCACGGCTGTGTATGTTCTCCATCCTTCGAGGAGGACTGCCTCCAGTGGCCTCTGCCTCTTTCATATCCTCCTGCTCACTTTTGCAATGCTCTTCATACAGTGCCACCATTTCTAAGTTTGTGAGTGGACCCACCGATGTAAGAGTATCTGCATTGGTGGAGAGTACGCTTGTATGATGTGATGGTGCTGTCTCTGCTGAATTGGATGCTTGAGCTGCCCCAGTGATGTGACAGTACTCACCCTCCATGACTGACCCTGTGGGAGACACAGGAAGGAGATCATGAGACCTAGCCCGTGATAGCAGAAGCCTCTGCAGTCCCGAGGCTTCCAAATGCGGCTGAATCTTTGATATGCAGTCAGACAGGGAGGAGTGCATCCCATCCCCTTCATGTATAGAATTCACTATCTTTTCACCCTCTCCTCCAGTTATTCCCATCTCTCTGCCCCTACTTGGTCCTACGAGGCCACCCTGTTGATTTCCATTGCTGCTTCCTCCATGACAGACACGATAGCGAGCTGGAGTACTTCTACTCCAGTGCCAGCTCTCTCCTGAGAGTTATGTGCCCTTTGATCGTGTAATGAGAAAGCAGAGAGAGAGATAAGGCACTGCTGACCACTCTAACCAACGTTAGCGGTGCATTAACATAAGAAGCTGCATGTACCAGTGTTGCCAGGTCCTCAATAGCGTTAGGGGTCTGGATATTGCTGAGGGGTCACTAAATACCCTGGGCACACATTTCTCCCATGTTCAGGAGCAGCATGTGCCCTCAGGCTGCTCAACTAGGGAGTCTACTGGAGGTTGCATACCTGGAAGCCTGTCATCGGGGCCTCATGTTGCACTCACCTTGCCAGAGTGAAGAAAGCCATTGAATCTCTTGTGGCACTGCATCCTGTTCTTCTGTGTTATACTCCTGCAGGTGACAATTTCAGCCTGCTCCAGCCTGGTCTGCTTTGTATGCTTATCTGCTTTTTCATTTAAAAATTCATTCCTATCCATGGTTGAATATCCTATTGTAATACCAGAATATTTTATATCATTAAGAATGTATACTACTAGCTTTGCTAACATCAATATATATGTGATGACACTTTCCTCCTCTTCTGAAGATAAGGACTTGCTCTATCAGCAACTTGACAGTGTCATCAGTAAACCACCAGCCAGTGAATGACTCTATCTGTAAGGAGATTTAATGCAAGAATTGGCTCAGATCATGAAGGTGACCACTTTGCCGCCATGGGATGGAAAAAATTGCCAACAGTGGGCAAAGACTACTGGAGCTCTGCACCCACCTACGACTGTAGAATACCAAATACCAATACCCACTTCCAAGGCCCTCAACAGTAATGGTTTCAAACATAGATGTCCCAGATCTGGATGAAAGAACCAACTAGATTTAATTAGCATCTATGGAAAGCATCCACAGCATGTTCTCCATACTTTCAATTTTCACAGTGCAGATTGTGACAAAGACCACATACTTCAATGTTGAAAAATAAGGTTTATGCTAAGGAAATTCCATTGTAACAAACAAAGTTATTGCCTCCATATTATCAAAAACACAAAAGACCAATGAAGGTGTCTCTAATTTACTGCTAACCTTGAAGAAGCTATGTTATTGATTCCAGCTCTCCTGAATGTTGATGCAGCATGGAACACAGTCAATTCTCATACACGTACGGCTGCAACCTTAGCTTATAATAAAAAGACTATACGATAATGGTTGCACCATACTCTGAGGAATTGGCTCCCGTTATTGAACAAAGCATATAGCATAGTTCCATCACAGAATGAATCCCTCTCTTGACACATGTGCTAATCTCAGAGTGGCCAAAAGAAAATTGCAACAAACAGCAAGAAAATGTATCCAATCAGATTGGCTAGATCTGTGCTAGAAGATACAAATGTCTCATGGAATAAAGTAATAGTTCCTTCAGTCAAGAAGTGCCACTCAAATCCCACAATGAAAGCAGTGATCATAACTCAGGGTGTGCTGAATGAACCACAAGTTTCAATAGCTAATACCACAACACATATTGTACACAGGATCTGCTACCTAGGATTGGATAACTTATCTCTAGATGATGAGCTAAACTCTTGCATTGAAAGGGTCACAACCAAATTCGACCAATTGACTAAATTTGTATGGAAATAGTCATAGAAATTGAGTCAAAGAGACTCAAAAAGATTTGGCTGAGAGTAAGGAAAGAGAAGAGAAGAGAGCAATGAGGAAGTTGTGCCAGTCTTCATCATCTGGCCCTATGGTTTATGCCTGCACTATCTGTGGCAAGGAGTCCACTCATAGGACTGAATTTTATGAGGCCTCCGGCGTCAGGGGTCATGGTGGGGCAGCCCGTAAAATTCTTCCGGGAGAGGCCCGCCACGACCTCCGACGCTGTGAGGACCCCACCACATTTTATTGGCGGGGGCGGCGAGGCCTTGCTGCAGCCTAATAAAACTTCTGCAAAGACATGATAATCACCTTACCTGGACTAGGCGGCCGTCCCACGCTTGGGAATAAAGTTTTGTTTTGCTGGGAATGGCCCAAAAATAAAATATGTGGTCATTGCGGGAGGTGATAGAGGGACTCCTCCGTTTAAATGAGCCCCTGCGCGAAATATCGCGGGGGCTCAGCGGCAGCCACTGCAATCGAGCAGACCTTCAACTTCAAAGCCTGCCACTGCAATTTGCGGCGTGCTAATAAAATTCAGTCCATAATGTTCAAGCTTAAACCATCATCTTTCAAGGTGGGTGGCTAACATACACAAAGCAATGGAGGAGGTGAGATGTAAGTTACTACCAGAGATGAAGAGTTACAGTTCTGGAGAAGGGTTTGAGAAATGTTATGGTATATAAAAGAAAAAGAGAGACAGAGAGAGAGAATGTGTTTTTAAAATCAAAGAGAAATTCTGAAACCAAGATACACAATAACTGAATGGTACCTGCTGATATATCTGTGTACAGAGATTTACTATTAGTTTATTTATCTCCCTTCTTAATGCCTTCAATAATCTAATCATGCTGCATCACTAAGCTGCTTATGATATGGGTACAGTTTCTTTGTCGGATTAATTAATTAATTCTTAAACTTTCTCATTGAACTCATCTAGAGGAACAACATTAAAAGTCAGAAATTTGACATCTAACATCACTCAGCAGTGAATGGTTCCATAAAGACTCGAGTAGATTGGCATCTCTTTGGGTCAGCTGAGTACTACTGTGAACTTAGTTAACATTGAACTTTTATTGTTGGACAGTCCCATTGATATCTAGCACCAAATAGAGAGAACGTGAACAGCTGACACCAGCTAAGCAGCTTCTTAGCAACTTTGAGAACCAAATGATGATTTACCAGTAGAAATTATTCTTTGAAAATACTTTGGTCCAATTAACTTAATTCAATTGTTTTCATATTTGTCTTACCTGTCCCTACCAACCCACCTCCAGACCTTTCTTCCCAAAAGCATTGTAAGTGTACTATATCTGTGGGAATGACTGTATTTTAAAAAAAAGCAATGACCTGCATACAGATATAAGGGATAGAAAATGATAGACTGGTCTTCTACAGAACACATAGGAGAAAATAGATACATCCTGCTGTTCAATTGAAAGCACATTAATAGTTCACAGTGCTTTTAAAGACATAGCATTGGGAAGTGTCTTCATTTAGAGTAGTGTTATTTTGTCTTTTTTGTGACACTGCAAACCTTTTTGCAAAAGTGACAGCTAACTATGGCATTGGGGCCTTGATTGAAGTCTGGAGCAGTCCAGTATCAGGTGCCCTGGGACACAGCAGCATCAGACCATGTAGATTTGACATGGCATCGAGCATAATTCCAGTGTAGTTGCAAGCTGGCTTTAAAAAAAGTAATGTGATCCCTGGACACTTTGTAATCTTAAGCAGAGCTTTTCTGTAATGTTTAGAAGATACTCCCCCTGCACTCTTAAAACATTTAAGGCGCCAAATATCCTTTCATCCCACTTTGCCAGCACAAATATGGCAGCGCAGGACTTCCAGGCGCTCATTAATTGTGGCCCTGCTTTACTTCTTGGTGTCATGTATATTTAACTATTTTGGGCTGTGCACATCATCTCAGATGGGGAGGACGATTTTTTTCTTGGTATATATTATCTGCTACAGTATCTGGCTGAAGGATAGGATAGTCTGTGCTGTTCAAAGATTTTAAAAGTAATTTAAACGCTTTCATGTTTTGCCCTTGGTGGCTTCCTTACTGTAATCGATCACTGTGGATAAACCAGCCATCTAACATCTGTAAGTGATTGACCTGTGCAGGGCCATACAGTGAAAATCTCTCCTCCCCCAACACTCACTTGTGGGGTTCCTGGCGAAGATGGTGTGATATCGCGAAGTGGAATTCGAAAATGATGTCAAACAACATTCAGGTATATATTGAATCAAACAAGGGTATTTATTAAACAAAAACCAACAATGAAACCATTTATGCTCTATCTCGTACAATGGCTATAACACCACCCACCCAGTCCAACCTAAAGTGTGTGTCTGGTGTGTTTGATAGAGGGACCCTAGCCTATGCAGTGTGTCATGTAGTCTCGTTGGCGATACTCACGGGGTCTGATGTCTTGCAGCTGGCAGTGGCCTGTCGTTGTTGCAGCGCACAGTCTATCTTTCATCGAGGATTTACCTCCTTACTTCAATGCCCCTCTTTTCCTCTGTGTCCTGAACTCAAATGTTAGCTCCGTGGTCTTGATGTGCTGATGTTCTCTGCACTCGCTCTGTACAGCTTACTGGAGATACTGGCGTGCCTTTTCTTACTGTTTGCTGAAGAGGAAAAAAAACATCTTCTCAAAAAACCCTCACTGGGCAAACCCTATATCAGTTACAGTGTTATGGGTTCACACCAAAAACTGTCTTGCTATTGTCCTGTGAGTTTGTGTCAGACAGGCCAGATATAACTTGTTGAATAGTTCTTTTGAACAAGGTTGCCTATCTCGTTTGGGGAGAGTAGGTGAAAAATGGAGGGGAGATGAGTTGATCATGTCTTGATAGCTTGGAGATGTCTGAGAGTGGTTGCTTATTGATAACCAGTTTTATTTTATTTGAAATGACTTGTCCAGGGAATGGCATCCTTTATCAGGTCTTTGAATATTCAAAGACTGGCTGGTGAACTCCCTGCTGTTTGGTGCCTGATAGTCTGTCCCTGTATTTCTTTCATTGATTTCTAATCCGCTGTTCAGAGAGAATTTGTTAGTGATTTAAAGGAACAGTTCACGAGTCGAATTCAAAGTGTCCTGGCCACAGTGGTTGAATTTAAAGTGTTCTTTGGCCTGGGGGGATTTGAAGGCTTAAAAATGGCCATGCCTACACATCTAACGATGGCGTTTCAAGGCCAAGACCCTAAGCAATACTGGGATGCACTGACACCCATTAAACCCATCATTGCTAGGTTACAAAAGCTGAGAAAGGCTTTGCATGATGTATTCATCTCATCAGCATGGCATCTTTATGCATCCACCCAAGTGTTGTCTATCAGCTGGGAGCAGAGTTCTGTGCATGTGTAAAACAAATTTTTGTGCACAGCTCTGTCTTGGCCTGAGAATTCAATACAGAGCCAGGAATTATAAATCAGGTGCTACCAAGCTGGAATCAATTCTGTAGCTACCAGCTTCAGACCAATGGCAATTGTCTAAATGCAGCCTCCAAATCACTGAAAATGCTTGAAGCCTTATAGGCAGGATCTGTAGATCCTCCCTGGAGAGATAGGCAGGTATTGCCAAACCAGCACTTGTTAGCTAATGAGGTATGTTAGTCTTAGCCAAGTATAACTGTAACATTTCTCTACTATATGGAGATGTATTTCATTCCTTCCATATGTTTCTTGATGAATTTCCACTCTTGATGGCATACAGAAAGTATATTGGAAACCCGCCAATAAAATACAGAGGAAAACACATAGCTGCAGGAGGAGTCCGACAATGATCTGTGAATACTGGATACATTCCATAAAATAACTTTCCATTGTCATATAAAAATGGCTTCAAGATTTTAAATAACTACACAGTAGAATTTTTAACCAAATGTTAACAGTTGATCTAAAGCCATAGTAATCATAGAACACAAGTTTGCCATTGCCCCAAATCTTATTTTAAATTGAAAAAAAAAACAGACCTATCATTAATGAGCAGAAGGTAAATAGTAAATAGTAAATACACACTACTGAGTCAGCGGCGCTTGAGATGGCTTGGCCATGTGAGCCGCATGGAAGATGGCAGGATTCCCAAAGACACATTGTACAGCGAGCTCGCCACTGGTATCAGACCCACCGGCCGTCCATGTCTCCTCCTTAAAGACGTCTGCAAACGCGACATGAAATCCTGTGACATTGATCACAAGTCGTGGGAGTCAGTTGCCAGCGTTCGCCAGAGCTGGCGGGCAGCCATAAAGACAGGGTTAAAATGTGGCGAGTCGAAGAGACTTAGTAGTTGGCAGGAAAAAAGACAGAGGCGCAAGGGGAGAGCCAACTGTGCAACAGCCCCGACAAACAAATTTCTCTGCAGCACCTGTGGAAGAGCCTGTCAATCTGGAATTGGCCTTTATAGCCACTCCAGGCACTGCTTCACAAACCACTGACCACCTCCAGGCGCGTATCCATTGTCTCTTGAGAAAGAAAATAGAACTACATTAGGAAAATAGAGCATCCCAGTATAAAGCAGTAATTAACTGATAACCCAAATTGTGCCTACGTTAGTAAATGTAGTTTTTCAATTATTACAATTCCTTCTCATAACACCAGTCATATTTTATGCCTACACCAAGCCTTCTGTTCTCATTAGCATCCCAGCATTCATTTTATGAGAAGAGAAAGGTCTCTGCACTTGCATGCATGCCATGTCTGACGGCAACGTGCAAAAGTGTGAAAGCGTTACATGAAAAGTGAAAGGTTAGAAGTGTCATGCGATTAACAAGCCACTTAAGGAAGACGAGTGTTGAAAATACTATTAATTCTGCTACTAATTGTGGAATTTTGGGGAAAATTACTGAAAATGACAAGGAACTCCAAAGGTTTTGAGTAATTTAGTGACACAACAACAGCAACTTGTATTTATACAGTGGGCTGAATTTTACACCACCCCAAAGAGCAAGATGGTGGCGGGGGGGGTGGCGTAAAATAGAGCGGGAGGCTCCAGGGCCCCTTCCTGACCCACTCCCGCTTCCGCCACCACTTTACACAGGGTGGCGGCGGCGAAAAACGGCCCGCACGTCCCAGGCCAATCAAGGCCCTTAAGTGGCCACTTAAAGGCCACTTAAGGGCCTTCACCCGCCTCCACAGGGATTTTACCCATAGCTGGTCAGGCAGCGGAGGACCAAGAGAAGCCGCCTGACAAAACCAGGCAGCTCTCGACCGGCCCGGGTGGGGGTGGCCTCATGATCAGGCACCCTGTGCCCGATGGAGGGACACCCCCCCGCTATCCCAACCACCCCCAACACAGCCCCCTTCCCCCCAATCGACCACCCTTGCTTCACTGTGGCCCGACTGATTACCCCCGGTGAGGCAACAAAAACTTACCTTTGTTCCAGGCTCTCCGACATCTTTTCTCGATGCTGGGCTGTAGTCCCAGCAGTGGCCATTAGTCCTGGTGGCGCTGCTGGGACTAAAAATTGCCAGCCCGCTCATTGGCCGGCAGCTCTATTAATCGGGACCTCCTACCTCAAGTGGGTGGAAGTCCCGCCTCACACCAATTGAAGCCCGGCGACCCACAAAATATGGGTCAGATCCCCAGGCGAGGCGGAAGCGGGTTCGCCACTGACTTGTCAGTTGCTGGCCGACTCCCATCTGCCTAGCATAAAATCCCGGCCAGTGTCTTTATAGGAGTAACACATCCCAAGATGCTTCACAGGAGTGGTGTCAAATAAACTTTGACACCAAGCGACATTGAGATATTCAGACAGGTGATCAAAAGCTTAGAATCACAGAATCTTCCAGCAAAGGAGGTCATTCAGTTCATCATGCCTGTGCTGGCGCTTTGAAAGAGTGGTCAATTTAATTCCACATACCAGCTTTCACATCCATAATGCTGTAAATTAATCATCTTCGATTACCTTTTTTAAATTACTAGGGAATCTGATTCCACCACATTTTCAGGTAATGTGTTCCAGATCCTAACAGCTATCTGTGTAAAGAAATTTCTCCTCATTTCCCCTTAAGTGCTTTTGTCAATTAGTTTTAATTTATGACCTTTGGTTACTAACTCACTTGCCAGAAGAAATTGTTTCTACGTACTTGTTCTATCAAAACCCATCATAACTTTGAGACATCTATTAGATCTTCCCTTAGCTAAGGAAAACAATTTCAGCTTCTCCAATCTCTCCACATAACTGAACTCCCTCATCCCTGGTATCATCCCGGTAAACCTCCTAAACCTCTTCTGCACCCTCTCCATAGCCTTGACCTCCTTCCTAAAGTATGGTGCCTAGAATTGTATACAATACTCCAGTTGAGGCCTAACCAGAGATTTATAAATCATTGAATGACTTATTTGTTTTTGTATTCATTGCTCCTATTTATAAAGCCAAGTATCCCATACACTTTAGTTGCCTTATTAACTTTCCCTACCACTTTCAAGGATTTGTGAATATGCACTCCCCCCACCCCACATCAGTCACTCTGCTCTTGCACCCCTTCAAAGTAGTACCATTTAGATTATATTGGCTCGTCATGTTGTTTCTCCCAAAACGCATTCTTTCCCACTTATCTCCATTAAATTGCATCTGCCATTTATCAGCCCATTTCATCAGTTAGCCTAAGTCCTCCTGAAGTCTGCTATACACTAATTTGGTATGTTGTCAATTTTTTGTCATCAATAGCCTCGGATAATGCTAGAGGAAAAGGTAAGAAGGGGGAGGAATTTCTGAAATATGTTCAGGAGAAGTTCCTTGACCAGTATGTTCTCACTCCAAATAGAAAGGAGGCATTGCTGGATCGGCTGCTGGGGAATGAGGTGAGCCAAGTGGACCAAGTGTCTCTGGGAGAACAGTTGGGCGAGAGTGGTCATCATATCATAAGGTTTAGATTAGATTGTTCCTTTCCCTTCTCCATTATCAAAGTAGAACTTCTAAATTGGAAGAAGGCTAACTTCAATGGACTGTGAGGGGATCTAACCAGAGTAAAATAAAATCAAAGATTGACAGGAAAAACTGTAGTGCAGCAATGGGGAATCTTTTAGGAGGAGATGTTGCAGGTGCTGGCTTGGTACAGCAGGGAAAGGCAGGGGAACCAAAGCCAGGCTCCTTGAATGGCGAGTGAGATAGTGAATATGATGAAACAAAATAAGAGGGTGCATGATGCATGTCAGGTGAATTCTTCAAATGACAACCAGGCCAAATACATTAAGTTGAGAGGGGATGTGAAGAGGAAATTAAGACTGACAAAGAGAGAAAATGAGAATAGAATGGCAGTTAACGTAAATGAGAACCCTAAAATCTACCAGCATGTAAATAGTAGGCAGCTAGTAAGAGGTGGGGTGGGTCCTATCAGAGGTGCAGGGCAAGGCTAGAATCGTTAATGAGTACTTTGTATCAGTGTTTACTAAGGAAGCAGATATTGACAAAATATCAGTAGAAGCAGAAATGGTAGAGGTAATGGATGGGGTGAAAATTGATAGGAAGGAAGTACTGGAAAGGGTCTCTATGCTTTGAGTGGATAAGTCACCTGGTCCCAGGTTTCTAAAGGATGTGGGGATGGAGATAGGCTTGCCATAATCTTCCAATCTTCCTAGAGATGGAAAGAGGTGCCAGATGATTGGAGAGTGGCAAATGTGACACCCTTCTTCAAGAAAGGGTGTAAGGAGATTCCAGTAATTACAGACTGATCAGTTTAACATCAGTGGTGGGTAAGGTTTTAGAAACAAGAATGAGGGGGGGAAAGAAATGTAATCAGCACTTGGAGAGGTTTGAGCTAATTAAGGATAGCCAGCATGGATTTGTAAAAGGCAGATCACACTTAATTGATCCAAATGAATTTTTCGATGAAGTAACAGAAGGTTAATGAAGTGAATGCAATGGATGCTGTCCAAATGGATTTTAAGAAAACATTTGATAAAATACCACAGAAAAGGCAGGAAAATAAAATTGAGGCTCATGGAAGAGGTCACTGTCAGCTTGGATAAAAAAATTGGCTTATGGACAGAAAACAATGAGTGGTGATAAATGGTTGTTTTTCAGACTGGAGGATGGTATATAGTGGTATTCCCCAAGGGTCAGTGCAAGGATCACTGCTTTTTTGATATATAAAAATGGCTTGGATATTGGAATACAAAGTAAAATTTCAAAATTTGCTGATGATACCAAACTTGGAGATGTGGCAGACAATGAGGATGATACCAACCATGGCTAGCTAGCAGGAAATAGAGAGTAGGCATAAATGGGTCATTTTCTAGTTGGCAAGATGTAACAAATGGTATGCCACAGGGATCTGTGCTGGGGTCTCAACTTTTTACAATTTATATAAATGACTTAGGTGAAGGGACTGAAGGTATGGTTGCTAAGTTTGCTGATGACAAAGATAGGTAGGAAAGTAACTTGTGAAGAAGACATAAGAAGGCTACAAAGGGATTTAGATATGTTAATTGAGTGGGCAAAAACCTGGCAAATGGAGTACAATGTGAAAAAATGTGAAATTGTCCATTTTGGCAGGAAGAATAAAAAAGAAGCATATAATCTAAATGGTGAGAGATTGCAGAGCTCTGAGATGCAGAGGGATCTGGGTGTCCTAGAGCATGAATCACAAAAGGTTAGTATGCAGGTACAGCACGTAATTAGGAAAGCTAATAGAATGTTATCATTTATCACGAGGGGCGAATTGAATGCAAAACTAGGGAGGTTATATTTCAGCTATACAGGGCATTGGTGAGACCACATCTGGAGTACTGTGTATAGTATTGGTCTCCTTATTTAAGGAAGGGTGTAAATGTGTGGAGGCAGTTCAGAGAAGGTTTACTAGACTAAGGGTCACTGACCCGAAACGTTAACTCTGCTTCTCTTTCCACAGATGCTGCCAGACCTGCTGAGTGATTCCAGCATTTCTTGTTTTTGTTTCAGTTTTCCAGCATCCGCAGTATTTTGCTTTAAATTTACTAGACTAATACCTGGACTGGGAGGGCTGTTTTATGAGGAAGGATTGAATGGGCTAGGCTTGTATCTGCTGGAATTTAGAAGAATAAGAGGCAACTTGATTGAAACATACAAGATCCTGAGGGGTCTTGACAGGGTGGATGTGGAAAGGATGTTTCGCCTTGTGAGAGAATCTAGAACTAGGGGTCATGGTTTAAAAATAAGGGTTTTTTTTTAGAACATTGCAGCGCAGTACAGGCCCTTCGGCCCTCGATGTTGCGCCGACCTGTGAAACCATCTGACCTACACTATTCCATTTTCATCCATATGTCTATCCAATGACCACTTAAATGCCCTTAAAGTTGGCGAGTCTACTACTGTTGCAGGCAGGGCGTTCCACGCCCCTACTACTCTCTGTGTAAAGAAACTACCTCTAACATCTGTCCTATATCTATCACCCCTCAACTTAAAGCTATGTCCCCTCGTGTTTGCCATCACCATCCGAGGAAAAAGACTCTCACTATCCACCCTATCTAACCCTCTGATTATCTTATATGTCTCTATTAAGTCACCTCTCCTCCTCCTTCTCTCCAACGAAAACAACCTCAAGTTCCTCAGCCTTTCCTCGTAAGACCTTCCCTCCATACCAGGCAACATCCTAGTAAATCTCCTCTGCACCCTTTCCAAAGCTTCCACATCCTTCCTATAATGCGGTGACCAGAACTGCACACAATACTCCAGGTGCGGCCTCACCAGAGTTCTGTACAGCTGCAGCATGACCTCGTGGCTCCGAAACTCGATCCCCCTACTAATAAAAGCTAACACACCATATGCCTTCTTAACAGCCCTATTAACCTGGGTAGCAACTTTCAGGGATTTATGTACCTGGACACCAAGATCTCTCTGCTCATCTACACTACCAAGAATCTTCCCATTAGCCCAGTACTCTGCATTCCTGTTACTCCTTCCAAAGTGAATCACCTCACACTTTTCCGCATTAAACTCCATTTGCCATCTCTCAGCCCAGCTCTGCAGCCTATCTATGTCCCTCTGTACCCTACAACATCCTTCGGCACTATCCACAACTCCACCAACCTTCGTGTCATCCGCAAATTTACTAACCCACCCTTCTACACCCTCATCCAGGTCATTTATAAAAATGACAAACAGCAGTGGCCCCAAAACAGATCCTTGCGGTACACCACTAGTAACTAAACTCCAGGATGAACATTTGCCATCAACCACCACCCTCTGTCTTCTTTCAGCTAGCCAATTTCTGATCCAAAGATCTAAATCACCTTCAACCCCATACTTCCGTATTTTCTGCAATAGCCTACCGTGGGGAACCTTATCAAACGCCTTACTGAAATCCATGTACATCACATCCACTGCTTTACCCTCATCCACCTGTTTGGTCACCATCTCGAAAAACTCAATAAGGTTTGTGAGGCACGACCTACTCTTCACAAAACCGTGCTGACTATTGCTAATGAACTTATTCTTTTCAAGATGATTATAAATCCTATCTCTTATAACCTTTTCCAACATTTTACCCACAACCAAAGTAAGGCTCACAGGTCTATAATTACCAGGGCTGTCTCTACTCCCCTTCTTGAACAAGGGGACAACATTTGCTATCCTCCAGTCTTCCGGCACTATTCCTGTCGACAATGACGACATAAAGATCAAGAACAAAGGCTCTGCAATCTCCTCCCTGGCTTCCCAGAGAATCCTAGGATAAATCCCATCTGGCCCAGGGGACTTATCTATTTTCACACTTTCCAAAATTGCTAACACCTCCTCCTTGTGAACCTCAATCCCATCTAGCCTAGTAGTCTGTATCTCAGTATTCTCCTCGACAACATTTTCTTTCTCCACTGTAAATACTGACGAAAAATATTCATTTAACGCTTCCCCTATCTCCTCTGATTCCACACACAACTTCCCACTACTATCCTTGATTGGCCCTAATCTAACTCTAGTCATTCTTTTATTCCTGATATACCTATAGAAAGCCTAAGGGTTTTCCTTGATCCTATCCACCAATGACTTCTCGTGTCCTCTCCTTGCTCTTCGTAGCTCTCCCTTTAGATCCTTCCTGGCTAGCTTGTAACTCTCAAGCGCCCTAACTGAGCCTTCACGTCTCATCCTAACATAAGCCTTCTTCTTCCTCATGACAAGCGCTTCAACTTCTTCAGTAAACCACGGCTCCCTCGCTCGACAACTTCCTCCCTGCCTGACAGGTACATACTTATCAAGGACACGCAGTAGCTGCTCCTTGAATAAGCTCCACATTTCGATTGTGCCCATCCCCTGCAGTTTCCATCCCCATCCTACGCATCCTAAATCTTGCCTAATCGCATCATAATTTCCTTTCCCCCAGCTATAATTCTTGCCCTGCGGTATATACTTGTCCCTGCCCATCGCTAAGGTAAACCTAACCGAATTGTGATCACTATCACCAAAGTGCTCACCTACATCTAAATCTAACACCTGGCCGGGTTCATTACCCAGTACCAAATCCAATGTGGCATCGCCCCTGGTTGGCCTGTCTACATACTGTGTCAGAAAACCCTCCTGCACACACTGGACAAAAACTGACCCATCTAAAGTACTCGAACTATAGTATTTCCAGTCAATATTTGGAAAGTTAAAGTCCCCCATAACAACTACCCTGTTACTCTCGCTCCTGTCGAGAATCATCTTCGCTATCCTTTCCTCTACATCTCTGGAACTATTCGGAGGTCTATAGAAAACTCCCAACAGGGTGACCTCTCCTCTCCTGTTTCTAACCTCGGCCCATACTACCTCAGTAGACGAGTCCTCAAACGTCCTTTCTGCCGCTGTAATACTCTCCTTGATTAACAATGCCATACCCGCCCCCCCCTCCTTTTTACCATCTTCTCTGTTCTTACTGAAATATCTAAATCCCGGAACCTGCAACATCCATTCCTGCCCCTGCTCTACCCATGTCTCCGAAGTTGCCCGTTTAAAACAAAGATGAAGAGAATTTTTTTCTCTCAGGGTGTCATGAGTCTTTGGAATTCTATTCCTGCAAAAAGAACAAAGAACAAAGAAAATTACAGCACAGGAACA
Source organism: Heterodontus francisci (assembly GCF_036365525.1). Lineage (NCBI taxonomy): Eukaryota > Metazoa > Chordata > Chondrichthyes > Heterodontiformes > Heterodontidae > Heterodontus > Heterodontus francisci. Next base: position 263,680,225 of record NC_090371.1, read on the forward strand.
GGCCCTTCGGCCCTCCAAGCCTGCGCCGATCCAGATCCTCTATCTAAACATATCGCCTATTTTCTAAGGGTCTGTATCTCTTTGCTTCCTGCCCATTCATGTATCTGTCTAGATACATCTTAAAAGATGCTATCGTGCCCGCGTCTACCACCTCCGCTGGCAATGCGTTCCAGGCACCCACCACCCTCTGTGTAAAGAACTTTCCACGCATATCCCCCCTAAACTTTTCCCCTCTCACTTTGAACTCGTGACCCCTAGTAATTGAATCCCCCACTCTGGGAAAAAGCTTCTTGCTATCCACCCTGTCTATACCTCTCATGATTTTGTACACCTCAATCAGGTCCCCCCTCAACCTCCGTCTTTCTAATGAAAATAATCCTAATCTACTCAACCTCTCTTCATAGCTAGCGCCCTCCATACCAGGCAACATCCTGGTGAACCTCCTCTGCACCCTCTCCAAAGCATCTACATCCTTTTGGTAATGTGGCGACCAGAACTGCACGCAGTATTCCAAATGTGGCCGAACCTCAGTCTTATACAACTGTAACATGACCTGCCAACCCTTGTACTCAATATCCCGTCCGATGAAGGAAAGCATGCCGTATGCCTTCTTGACCACTCTATTGACCTGCGTTGCCACCTTCAGGGAACAATGGACCTGAACACCCAAATCTCTCTGTACATCAATTTTCCCCAGGACTTTACCATTTACTGTATAGTTCACTCTTGAATTGGATCTTCCAAAATGCATCACCTCGCATTTGCCCGGATTGAACTCCATCTGCCATTTCTCTGCCCAACTCTCCAATCTATCTATATTCTGCTGTATTCTCTGACAGTCCCCTTCACTATCTGCTACTCCACCAATCTTAGTGTCGTCTGCAAACTTGCTAATCATACCACCTATACTTTCCTCCAAATCATTTATGTATATCACAAACAACAGTGGTCCCAGCACGGATGCCTGTGAAACACCACTGGTCACACGTCTCCATTTTGAGAAACTCCCTTCCACTACTACCCTCTGTCTCCTGTTGCCCAGCCAGTTCTTTATCCATCTAGCTAGTACACCCTGGACCCCATGCGCCTTCACTTTCTCCATCAGCCTACCATGGGGAACCTTATCAAACGCCTTACTGAAGTCCATGTATATGACATCTACAGCCCTTCCCTCATCAATCAACTTTGTCACTTCCTCAGAGAATTCTATTAAGTTGGTAAGACATGACCTTCCCTGCACAAAAGCCCATTTTCTTCCAAATGGGAATAGATCCTATCCCTCAGTATCTTCTCCAGCAGCTTCCCTACCACTGACGTCAGGCTCACCGGTCTATAATTACCTGGATTATCCCTGCTACCCTTCTTAAACAAGGGGACAACATTAGCAATTCTCCAGTCCTCCGGGACCTCACCCGTGTTTAAGGATGCTGCAAAGATATCTGTTAAGGCCCCAGCTATTTCCTCTCTCGCTTCCCTCAGTAACCTGGGATAGATCCCATCCGGACCTGGGGACTGTCCACCTTAATGCCTTTTAGAATGCCCAACACTTCCTCCCTGCTTATGCCGACTTGACCTAGAGTAATCAAACATCTGTCCCTAACCTCAACATCCGTCATGTCCCTCTCCTCGGTGAATATCGATGCAAAGTTCTCGTTTAGAATCTCACCCATTTTCTCTGACTCCACGCATAACTTTCCTCCTTTGTCCTTGAGTGGGCCAATCCTTTCTCTAGTTACCCTCTTGCTCCTTATATATGAATAAAAGGCTTTGGGATTTTCCTTAACCCTGTTTGCTAAAGATATTTCATGACCCCTTTTAGCCCTCTTAATTCCTCGTTTCAGATTGGTCCTACATTCCCGATATTCTTTCAAAGCTTCGTCTTTCTTCAGCCTCCTAGACCTTATGTATGCTTCCTTAAAGGCGGTGGAAGCATAGTCTTTGAATATTTTTAAGGCGGGGTAGATAGATTCTTGATAAGCAAGGGGGTGAATTGTTATTGGAGATAGGTGGGAATGTGGAGGAATCAGTTCAGCCATGAACTTATTGAATGGTGGTGCAGGCTCGAGGGGCCAAGTTGCCTACTCCCGCTCTTAATTCATATGTTCATCTATAACCAACTATAACAGGTCATAGATAAGCTAACAGAATGGGCAGGCGATTGCAGGTGGAATTTAATACAGAGAAGTGTGCGGTGATGCATTTTGGCATAAGGGATAGGGAGAGGCAATGTAGACTTAATGATACAGTTCTAAAAAATGTGCTGAACCAGAGGGACCTGGGGTTGTATGTGTATTGATCTTTGAAAGTGACCAACATATTGAGAGAATAGTGAGCTTCATAAATCGAGGTATTGAGTACACAAGCAGGGAAGTTATGCTGAACATAGTTAGGTCAAAGCTGGAGTATTGTGTCCAGTTCTGGTCATCACACTTTAAGAGGGATAAGAGGTCCTTGAGGTGTAGAGAAAATTTGCCAGAATGGTTCCAGGGATGAAGAATTTCAGCTACTGTTATGCCGATGTGTTTTGTTAAATAATAATTTTCATTCAACCACTGACTGAAAATCTGAATTTATTTTTTTAAAAGACACTTAAAAATGAAAAGCTTAGGATGGTCACCTAATTTGCAACATTGTATTCTACACTGCAATGCTGTGAAGAGGGAGACGAAATGTCTCCTCAGTCCCCAGCAAGAACCAAGACCCAGGAAGTTTAAAAGGAACTACCTGTTCTTCCAGCAAGCAAAGAAATACTGCTCACTGTTATGTTTGAATCACTGAGTGGCTGTCATGTGACAAACCACTCCCCATCTGTGGTTTTAAGCTGGTGTTTTCTCTGCAGCAGAGAAAGGAGAAGCAACTAGACTCTGACATGTGCAGACTAAGTGGGGGTCCTCTCTCTCTCTCTCTTTTCCAGCTTGAAAGCTTTCAAATCCTGCTTGTGACTGACCATATTTGCATACTCCACCTACAATCAGAAACCCCATTGGAGGAAATCATCTGCATCGTTGTATCCAAGAGACCCACTGAACCAGTCCTCTACCTTTTCAAACTAAAAGCCTCTGGACCACCATATTTAGCTCGAAGCCAGCCGAATCACCAAACGACACAGACTGTATACTTTTTTCCCCCAATGGACTTTAACTCAACCAATTTACCTTTCCCCACTCTGTAACCTATTTGTGTGTAAACCTCTAGTGTGCGTGTGTGAGCGAAAGTTAGCATGTAGTTTATTACTTTCATTAGTTTGGTTTCAGTACAATAAAGTTAACTTCTTTCTTTGATAACTCAAGAAAACCTGTCTGATTACTTACTTGCTATGATCAAAACAAGAACCAATCAAATATCTACTGAATTGGCCAATACATCCACTTTAAGAAAGAATTAAACCTGTTGTAGTCAAACAAGGAGACAGAAAAGAGGGAAGTCCTTCAACCCCTCCTCACCTGATCGTAAATCTACATACTTAGATTGGAGAAGCTGGGGTTATTATCCTTGGAGCAAAAGAGGCTGAGGGGAGATCATTGGTGCCGTGGGGGTGCCTTTCCTGCCCACAGCTCCTTCTTTGATCCACAGACCCTTTGGCCTAGGCTGCCACAGGGAGGCCGCCTCCACACACAGCACGGGGTCGCCTTGCCATTGGCATTAATTGGGCCTTTAAATATGAAAATTGTCCCCTATTTGGGACAAAGAGGGTGATATATGCTCAGAGGGCAGGACAAGTCTAGAATACCCGCGGCAGGTTTGGAGATGGAGAGAGCATAAAATCGGGTGTAATGGTGGCGAGGGAAAAGGTTCCTGCCACCTTCCCGTCTCCGCCAAAATTTAGTCCGGGGCAGGAAGGCCTGTGAATGACATTCTCACCCTGCCGCCCTTAACTGTGCCGTTACTCCCCAATTAGCCATGTGGCAGGCGGCCTTGTCGCCACACAGGGAGCACGGCACAAGAAATTATGCGGGAAGCTTTCTGGCTTGGGGTGGGGTGTGGGGGGGGAGGGGGCGACCCTTGTTAAAAGGCATTTAGTGTCTGAACGAGGGACCCGGCATCAGGAAGAGGGGGGCCCACTGAGAGCCACCCACCTGCCCTTGCAACCAACCCCTCTCCACCACCACCCCCACCCCGCAAGACCCCTCACACCCTGACCTACCTGTTGTCTGGGTCCAGCGTTGCTCCTGGGCCTCTGGTAGGTGCACTTTCGGCAGCAACCGCCACCTCTGCAGTGGTGCTGTTCAGTGGAAGAGCTGCCAGCCTCTGATTGGCACGCAGCTCTACAAGGGCGGGACTTCTGGTGACAGGGTCCTTGATCCCGTTAAAGGCCGCTGCTGTCCACTCAAGTACCTGATTGGCACTAGATTCAGTGGGCCTTCCAGAGAAGAGACGACGTGGGGTTCTCAGTGTCGCTTTTTCTGGGCGTCAAGACCCTCATCGCCAGCATAAAATTACGGCCTATGATTCTATAACTTCGAAACTGACTTCTGATATCCAAGTTCAGGTCATTTATCTATAAACAATAAAAACAATGGTTCTAATACGGAACCCTGGAAAACCCCACTGCATATTTCTCTCCAAACACAAAAACATCCATTCGTCATTAATCTCTGCTTCTTATCTCTTAGACAATTTCATGCCCAAGTTATCACCAAATGCCTGAATTTTCTGAATGATCCTATGAGGTATTTTAACAAATGCCTTTTGAAAGTACATATGTACACAGCATCTACAACACTACCTTCATCAATCCTCTCTGTTACTTCATCAAATAACTCAAGCAGGTCAGTCAGCCTTGAACAAATCCATGTTAGCTTTCAATTATTAACACATCTTTCTCCAACTCAGAATTGATTTTGTTCTTGACAATAGTCTTCAGTAGGTTATTACATTACATTAGACAGATTGGCTTGTAGTTACCAGGTTTACCCTCTCTCCCTTTTTGAACAGAGGTGTAACATTTTTAATCCTCCAGTCCTCTGGCACCATTCCCATAACCAAGAAGGATCGAAAGATGGTGGTCAGTGCTTCTTGTATCTTCCCCCAAGCCACTGCACCCCTCCCCACCGCACCACCACCCCCCCCCCCCCCACCCCCCAGCTTCCCTCAGCCATCTAGGATGCATCCCATCCAGATCAGGTGACTTGTTAAATTTGAGTGATGCCAACCTATTGAGCACCTTCTTTCCATCTATTTTTAATCTAGCTAATATCCCTACTCTCCACCCTCTACTGTGACATGAACTTCATCCTCTTCTTTTGTGAAGACAAATGCAAAGTACTCATTCAGTATCTCAATCATGTCCTGTGCCTCCACAAGGTAATTTCCTTTCATGTCACTAACCAGCTTCACCATTCCTTTAACTACCTTTTTATATGTTATTAAAAGATTCTTGGGTTCCCTTTCTTGTTACCAGCTAAACTTTTCTTATACTCTGGGCCCAATTTTAATTCTGTGCAATTGGATGGGTTTTGAGTGGGTTAAATTCCACCCTCTTTGCCCTTCTTATATACTTTGTTAATTTTCCTCTGCACTCTCTGTATTCTCTTTGGTTTTCTATTGTATTCTGTCCCTGAAATTTGTCATAAATATACTTTATTCAGTTTAATTTTAACCTCTATTTCTTTTGCCGTCCAGGAAGCTCTTGCTTTGGAAGCTCCATCTTTCCTCATTATCAGAATGTGCTTGGTTTGTACCTGAAGCAGCTCCACCTTGAAGGTCTGCCATTGCTCATTTACTTGGTAAAAGAGATAGGTTTTAAGAAGCGTCTAAAAGAGAAGGGATAGAGAGGGGGAAAGGTAGATAGGAGAAGGGGTTTAAGAGGGAATTCCAGAGTTTAGGGATTTGTTTCGCTTGGGGCTGAAGGCATGGCTGCCAAAGGCAGTGCAATTAAAATTAGGGATGCTCAAGAGGGCAGAACTGAAGAACAGAGATCTTGAGGAGCTGAAGGAGGTTACAGAGATAGAAAGAGCAAAGCAATGGAGGGATTTAAAAGCAAGGATGTGAATTTTAAAATTGAGGCATTGGCAGACAGGGAGCCAATGGAAGTCAGTGAGCACAGGGCTGATCGGTGAACAGCTCTTGGTAAAAGTTAGGATATGACCAGCAGAGTTTTGGATGAGCTCATTTTATGTAGGGTGGAAGATGGGAGGCCAGGAGAGGTTTGAAATAGTTAAGTTTAGAGGTAACAAAGGCATGAGTAAGGGTTTCAGCAGCAGATGCGCTGAGGCAAAAGTGGGGTTAGGTGATGTTAAGGAAGTGAAGGTGTTGATGTTGATTCTTGATGTTGGAGCAGATATGTGGTCAGAAGCTCATCTCAGGGTCAAATACGGCACCAAGGTTGCGAACGGTCTGGTTCTGCCTCAGACAGTTCCCAGGCACAGGAATGAAATCAATGGCTTGGGAACAGAGTTTGTGGCTTCAGTCTTTCCAATATTTAGTGAGGAAATTTTTGCTCATCCAGTACTGGATGTCGAACAAGTAAGAGTGACAAATCAAAGAGAGTGAAAGAGTTGAGAGAGCAGGCCGTGAGGTAGAGCTGGGTGTCGTCAGCATCCATGTGGAACTTTGACTTTGTACTTTCATATGACAATACTGAGCAGCAGCCTGTAGATGAGAAATAGGAGGGGACTTTAGACAGATCCTTGGGGGAACTCCAGAGGTAACAATACTGAAGTGGGAAGAGATTGGATATCATTCTCTGACTACGACTGGATAGATAAGACACAAGCACATTTCCCATGGGGGGAGGGCAGCCTGTGCAAAAAATGATGCCAAGTATGGCAACGTGACTTAACTATGACTCAATGACTGGGAGAAGCTGACAGGAAGTTCATAAGAAGGTGTATAAATATCACATAGCTAAGACATGAATATCTTTGAAGTAGCAGTACACAGCACACAGTAAAATGAAGCAAAGTAGCATTTGTTATGGGCTCTAAATGCTGGAATTCCTTCTTTAAACCTCTTCAGCTCTCTTTCCTTTTTTAAGAAGCTCTTTAAAGTCTCACTCTTTGAGCCAGCTTTTGGTCACATCACCTAATAAACCCTTGTGTGGCTCGGTGTCAAATTCTGTCTGATAAGGCTCCTGCAAAGTAGATTGGGATGTCTTACCATGTTAAAGGGGTTATATATATGGATTAATTGTTGATAATGCACTGACACAGAAAAAAGTTAAAATGAATATAGCAGGGCAGATACTAGTAGTGAAAAGAGCAGAGTTAAACAAAATATCTTTCACATCTCACGATGGAAAGGAGAATATATTGTGGAAAGGAATTTGCATGAGCTTAATTACCTTCTCAATTCCCACTGCTCTTATGTTCAAAGGCAAAACTGGAAGTCATAGAACCTAACTGATGTTGGAGCCTCATAGTGTTCACCAGATGAGAAATGTATGGATCATTTGTTCAGGTAAGCAAAGCTTAGAAGGGGATGGAACTGTGGAAATTGGCAGTACTGGTGGTATGCACTGAATTAATCATACAGTTTATAATTTGCAAGTTACTTCACATCAACATGTCCATGGAGACTAATTGTTATTTCACGCACTGTGATGCACTTGTGCACAATGTGGTACTAAGATAGGTAAGTCTATTGAATACTCAATGGATAATTTAATGAGCATGCAACCTCATCCACCAGGAATGTATAATGAGAATTGGGGTGCATGCCTGCCGTAATGTTATTGTTAATTAAAATCATGGAGGGCACAAAATAATGGAGGACACAAATCCTGATTCATGCTCCCAGCAGGCGAGGCTCTACATCAGGACTATAAACTATGAAATTAACCCTCCCTTCACGGAGCAAAAAACCCGGAAGTGAGCCATACCTTTTAAGAGTGCCATTCATTTAAGAAACAAATGTCACCACCTCCTCGCTTAAGCAGATATGAGCACAGTTACACACTTGGGACCACCACTGCCGATGAGGAAGTATAGAGTGAGGCAGCAAGCACTGGTGAGAAAACAGTGGCAGTACTGGTATGACAAGGTGGTGGCTGGAATAGGGCAACTGTCCGAGTACATTGGATTACAGAACTTAAACTGGCCAGCATTTAAACGGAGATGTGTGGCAGCAGTTACTTGCCTCCTTCCAAGCACAATAGTAGAACAGTATGTGCATCTTGTGGAGGAATCAAGAATCCAACATTAAATAGAAGCCATGTTCCACATGAGCAATTACCTACAGTTGTGTACGCTGAAGTTGGTCTTTCAGCATTTGGCAGCACCTTTTGGAATCCACAGCAATTATCTGTGACAGGAACTACAGTCACATTAGGAGTATCTCTCAAGAGCATATGAGTTGGCTGCAGCCAAGGCTTTGGTGCAAACTCCAAGAATGCCAACTTCAAGAACAATTACAGGCAACCAAAGGATTCTGAAACATCATGGCTCTATGTAATGAGTATTGTGAGGAGATGTTTTCCATGCATGAAATATTGTAAGAGCAGCTGGTTGGCATTCTTGTCTGTGGCTGTTCTACGCCCAGCACAAATGACATTGGATTAATCACAGGTAGTAGGCCTTGTGTATCCCTTGCAGCTCACCATTTCTCTATGCAGCCATTGGCTGTAGTATAATACACATAAGCTGTTTCTGGGTAGATTATGTATATAGACCTTAAGCATCATCAGAGGATGTGATACCACTAGTCTAAACCTCATGTTGCTCAGTGTTAACACCTTAGATGCCTTAGAGATAAGACCCCTATAAATAAACTCCTGTTACTTTGACCCAAAGTCTACTATGCTCATTTAATATTAACAGCACACCGACCAGTATAGTACATTGGCCATTGTTCTCTCAACTACAAATACTCTTGTATGAATACATCCACAGCCAATGTGAAGTCACAGCACAGAAGGAGCAAATGCTGTAGCAGAACACATACACCACTAGTACCACGCAGCTTCAGGCGAAAGCATTTGAAAAATATATTCCATACTGTCATTCATTATGAAGAAAATAAAGTAGTGGCTAAACAAAGTTTTCCGTGTGAACACTGGGAGGGTCCCTGTGGCATAAAGATCAAGTGAACTGATCACTTTCACTACCATCAAAGTGTAGTAGGGATGATTTATCGTCCCTGAATGCCTTCGTGGATCTGATGGTACAAGCCTCTGTTCAGTCTTTCTTACCTAACTCTTCTAAGCTGTCCATAGACTTTCTTGCAGTGCACCCAGTCGCTGGTATAGCAACTACTGTGGGTGGTGTACCTTTTATGCCCTCTAGACTCCTAAGTGACCATCTCCTCCTCCTCTTTCTCAACTGTGATGCACTGACTAATGGCTATTATATCCATGGTCGAAGCAGAAAACACTCTGTACTATTCATTTCCGTGTTGGTATTTCGAAATCTTTCTTTTTCATAAAACACATAAATGTCTGGAGTAAATTTCTCAATTCCTATTTGAAATCGGAATGCTTCACAAACTCATCATTCATGCTCTTAATTGGTTAAAAACTGGCCTATATGTTTCCTTTTTGTTAGTCTTTTGAATACCATTTTTGCAGGGGTGGAAATATTCAGAAAAACATTAAACATGGGTAAATCATGCATGCACTAGCACTTTCTGTTGATATCATACCACAATTTACTTATGCTGACTTTTTCCACGAGGATTAACAAACACATCAATATCAGGCCCAATATTTGCCATTGTTTTTCTCTCAGACATCCTATTTATTGGACAAAGTAAAGGCAATAATAATTGCATACATCTTTTACTTAATTTTAAAATTGTTACTGCAATTGTTACTGACTAATCTCATTGAATATTTGGTGAAGGCTGATGAAGGGAATGTGGTGGATGTTGTTTATATGGATTTTAAGAAAACATTCGAAAAAGTACCACATAAAAGGCTGGAAAACAAAATTGAAGCTCGTGGAATTGGAGGGTCAGTGTCAGCTTGGATAAAAAAAATTGGCTTAACGACAGAAAACAGCGAGTCATGGTAAATGGTTGTTTTTCAGACTGGAGGATTGTAGTCAGTGGTGTTCCCCAAGGGTCAGTGCTAGGACCATTGCTTTTTTTGCTACATATAAATGACTTAGATTTTGGAATACAAAGCAGAATTTCAAAATTTGCCAATGATACCAAACATGGAGGAGTGGCAAACAGTGAGGATGATACGAACCACCTGCAACAGGTTATAGATAAGCTAGCAGAATGGGCAGATAAGTGGCAGATGGAATGAATACAGAGAAGTATGAGGTGATGCATTTTAGCAGAAGCGATATGGTGAGACAATATAGTCTTAACGGAGCAGTTGTAAAGAGTGTGCAGGAACAGAGGGACCTGGGGGTGCATGTGCTTCAATCTTTGAAGGTGGGAGGACATATTGAAAGAAGAGTTAACAAAGCATGTGGGATCTTGGGCTTCATAAATAGAGGCATAGAGTACAAAAGCAGGGAAGTTATGCTGAACCTTTATAAAGCACTGGTTAGGCCCCAAATAGAGTATTGCATCCAGTTCTGGTCGCCACACTTTAGGAAAGATGTGATTGCACTGGAGAGGTTGCAGAGGAGATTCACCAGGATGTTGCCTGGGCTGGAGCATTTCAGTTCTGAAGAGAGACTGGATAGGCTCGGGTTGTTTGCCTTAGGGCAGGGAAGGCTGAGGGGGGATCTGATTGAGGTATACAAAATTATGAGGAGCATAGATAGGAAGAAACATTTTCCCTTAGCAGAGGTGTCAATAACCAGGGGGCATAGATTTAAGGTAAGGGGCAGGAGGGTTAGAGGGGATTTGAGGAATTTTTTTTTCATCAGAGGATGGTTGGAATCTGGAACACATGCCTGAAGGGGCGGTAAAGGCAGGAATGCTCACAACATTTAAGAAGTATTTAGATGAGCACTTGAAACGCAATAGCATACAAGGCTACGGGCCAAGTGCTGGAAAATGGGATTAGAATAGATAGGTGCTTGATGCCCAGCACGGACACGATGGGCCGAAGGGCCTGTTTCTGTGTTGTATAACTCCATGATTCCATGACTCTATGAGATTTAAGGTTTTGCGCAAGAGATGTAGGGGGAATGTGAGAAAGAACATTTTGATGCAGCGAGTGGTAATGAGATGGAACTCGTTCCCACGAGGGTGGTGGAAGCAGAGACAATCAGTGATTTCAAAAGGAAATTGGATGGGCACTTGAAGGAAAAAATTTGCAGGACTCCGTAGATTGAGCGGGGGAGTGGGACTGATTGGATTGCTCCGCGGAGAGCCGGCATGGACTTGAAGGGCCGAATGACCTCCTTTTACGGCTTATATGACTCTGTGGCTAACTGGGAAATACCTTTGACAGCTGTAGGGGTGACAAACCTTCAAGGAATGGTCTGAAACCCCTAGTTCTTCCTTTCTCCACAAACAAAAAATGCAACAAGAAAAAGCAGAAGAAAAATAGTTAACTTTATTACTTAAATGGTACAATAAGTAGTTTTCATGGTCCAAAGATGCCTCAAACATCTGAACCTATTTTAAAAGTTGATTTCTTCTCACAAGAAAAAGAATTGTATTGAAAGCTGACTTCCTGAGTTTGGAATATAATTTTCCATTAGCTTTAAGCCTTGGCATCTGCTGTTAAAGTCTTTGATGCATTCTGAGTGTAGGCAGGGTGATCACTCGGGGGGTGAGGATTCTCTGATAATGAGGCCTTTTGATGGTATACAGAATCATTAGCCTCCAGTAATGTGGTTTCGGTACATTCACAACATGTTTCTTAACAGCTGAACCAAATAGCTGAAACAATTATTACTCATCAGCACTTTTTGGCCTTGGATGTGAAATGCATTTTTCAGCAGAATATTGATATTTATACAGCTAATGTGCTTGCAAGATTAAAAGTTTAAAAAAAAATTCAGAAATCTTATATATCGTCTCCGTCAGACAGAAGGAAGAGAACAGAAAGCAGCCTCATGCCACCTACCATCATTCAGAAGGTAAGTGGCTTTATAGATAATACTTTGTCCATGTGATTACCTGAGGGGTCGGGAGTATTTTTTTTCCCCCTTATTGCCTCTGGGTGTTTTGTCTCTTTAGTTTCCCTTTCCCTCTCTGAATGTGGTGGGGGGTGGTGTGGCTGAGAATTAGGGAGGGAGGAAGTGAGCAGTTCTTTCGTCATGATGCTCCAGCCATGAGTATGAGGCAGGCTTAATGGACCAGGTTGTCTTTACTTGCCCATCAATTTTGTATGTACGTATGGCTGAAAAGTCTGGATTCAGGGCTGATGAGAGCAGGATGATGCCTTCCTCAACATCAAGCACACATCTTAACCAGACTGCAAGGACACATGAAAACAAGATGAAAATATTTGTTGTGTTAAGTGTTAGTACACTTGCTCAGCAGACAATGGACATGGCTCCTCATGTGCCAAGCTGCAAATCAAATAGTAAATATCAACAATAAAAGCAAAAAGTGCTCAAATACTTCAGCAGGTCTGGCAGCATCCGTGGAGAGAGAAGCAGAGTTAAAGTTTCTGGTCAGTAACCTTTCATCTCAACAGGCAAAGGTTGGAAATGTAATAGGTTTTAAGCAAATAAAGTAGGGGTGGGGGAAAAGAGAACAAAAGGGAAAGTGTTGATAGGACAGAGGGTCAGAGAGATTAACTGACAAGGAGGTCATGGGGCAAAGGCAAAGGGTGTGCTAATGGTGTGGTGAAAGACAAAGCATTAGTGCAGAGACGTTGTGAAATGACAGAATAATGAACAGCCCTAGCCAAAAGCACAAACATGAAAAACAGTGGGCAGGCAAATGGTAAAAAAAATGAATGATGAAACAATCTAAAATAAAACAAAAGTTTAAAAAAAAATAAGAATAAAATAAAAATAAAAATGAAATAATTGAACTCAATGTTCAGTCTGGTAGGCTGTAGCTTGCCTAATCGATAAATGAGGTCCTGTTCCTCGAGCTTGCGTTGATGTTCACTGGAACACTGCAGCAAGGCCAGGAAAGAGATGTGGGCATGAGAGCAGGAGGGTGTGTTGAAATGGAAAGCAACAGGAAGCTCGGGGTATGTTTTCGGACTGAGCAGAGGTGTTCCGCAAAGCGGTCACCCAATCTGCGTTTGGTCTCCCCAATGTAGAGGAGACTGCATTGTGAGCAGCGAATACAGTATACTAAATTGAAAGAAGTACAAGTAAATTGCTGCTTCACTTGAAGGGAATGTTTGGGGTCTTGGATAATGAGGAGAGAGGAGGTAAAAGGGCAGGTATTACACTTCCTATGATTGCATGGGAAGATGCCGTGTGAAGGGGACGAGGTGTCGGGGGTGATGGAGGAGTGGACCAGGGTGTCGCGGAGGGAACGATCCTTTTGGAATGCTAACGGGGGAGGGGAAGATGTGTTTGGTGGTGGCATCATGCTGGAGGTGGCGGAAATGATGGAGGATGATCCTTTGGATGTGGAGGCTGGTGGGGTGGAAGGTGAGGACAAGGGGAACCGTGTCGCAGTTCTGGGAGGGAGGGGAAGGGGTGAAGGTAGAGGTGTGGGAAATGGGCTGGACACGGTTGAGGGCCCTGTCAACCACAGTGGGGGGGAAGCCTTGGTTGAGGAAAAAGGAAGATATATCAGAAGCGCTATTGTGGAAGGTTGCATCATCGGAGCAGATGCGTCGGAGATGTAGAAACCGGGTGAATGGAATGGATTCTTCACAGGAGGCAGGGTGTGAAGAAGTGTAGTCGAGGTAGCTGTGGGAGACGGTGTGCTTATAATGAATATTAGTGGACAACCTATCCCCAGAGACGGAGACAGAGAAAGGAAGGAAAGGAAAGTGTCAGAGATGGACCATGTAAAGGTGAGAGAAGGGTGGAAATTGGTAGCAAAGTTGATGAAATTTTCCAGTTTGGGGCGGGAGCAGGAAATGGCGCCGATACAGTCATCAATGTACCGGAATAAAGTTGGGGGTGGGGGCCTGAGTAGGACTGGAAGAAGGAATGTTTGACATATCCCCCAAAAAGACAGGCAAAACTAGGACCCATGCTGGTACCATGGCAACACCTTTTATTTGAAGGAAGTGGGTGGAGTTTAAGGAGAAGTTGTTCAATGAGAGAACAAGTTCAACCAGGCGGATGAGAGTGGTGGTGGATGGGACCGGTTGGGCCTCCGTTCAAGGAAGAATCGGGGAGCCCTCAAACCGTCCTGGTGGGGGATGGAGGTATAGAGAGATTGGACATCTATAGTGAAGAGGAGGCGGTTAGGGCCAGGAAACTGGAAATTGTCAAAATGACGTTTCCTGCTCCCACCCCGAACTGGAAAACTTTATCAACCTTGCTACCAATTTCCACCCTTCTCTCACCTTTACATGGTCCATCTCGCACAATTCCTTTCCCTTCCTTCACTTCTCTGTCTCCATCGCTGAGGATAGGCTGTCCACTAATATTCATCATAAGCCCACCAAATCCCACAGCTACCTCGACTTCACATCCAAACTCCTGTAAGGACTCCATTCCATTCTCCCAGTTTCTCTGTTAACAACGCATCTGCTCTGATGATGCAACCTTCCACAACAGCACTTCTGATACGTCTTCCTTTTTCCTCTACCGAAAATTCCCCCTCCACTGTGGTTGACAGGGCCCTCGACCGCATCCAGCCCATTTCCCGCACTTCTGCCCTCACCCCTTCCCCTCACTCCTAGAACCGTGACAGGGTTCCCCTTGTCCTCACTTTTCACCCTACCAGCCTTCACATTAAAAGGATCATCCTCCACCATTTCCGCCACCTCCAGCATGATGCCACCACCAAACACATCTTCCCCTCCCCTGTCAACATTCCGAAAGGATCGTTCCCTCCGCGACACCCTGGTCCACTTCTCCACTATCCCTGACACCTTGTCCCCTTCTCATGGCATCTTCCCATGCAATCGCAGGAGGCGTAATACCTGCCCTTTTATCTCCTCTCTCTTCACTATGCAAGACCCCAAACACTCCTTCCAGGTGAAGCAGCGATTTACTTGTACTTCTTTCAGTTTAGTATACAGTATTCCTTGCTCACGACGTTGGTCTCCTCTGCATTGGGGAGACCAAATGCAAATTGGGTGACCGCTTTGTGAAATACCTCCGCTCAGTCCAAAAACATGACCCCGGGCTTCCTGTCGCTTGCCATTTCACACGACCCCCCTGCTCTCATTCCCACATTTCTGTCCTGGCCTTGCTGCCGTGTTACAGTGAACATCAACGTAAGTTCAAGGAACAGCACCTCATTTATGGATTAGGCAAGCTACAGCCTACCAGACTGAAAATGGAGTTCAAAAATTTCAGAGCATGACTGGCCCTTTTTTATTTTTATTATTTACATTTTATTTTAGATTGTTTCATCATTAATTTTTTTTTAACCATGTGCCTGCCCACTGTTTTTATCATGTTTGTGCTTTTGGCGAGGGCTGTTCATTATTCTGCCATTTAACACCTTCTCTGACTAATGCTTTGTCTTTCACCACACCATTGGCGCGTATCCATTGTCTCTCGAGATAAGGAGGCCCAAAAAGAAAGAAAAAAAGAAAGAAAAAGAAAGAAAAAGAAAGAACACCATTAGCACACTCTTTGCCTTTGCCCCATGACCTCCTTGTCAGTTAACCTCTCTGACCCTCTGTCCTATCAGCACCTCCACTTTTGTTCTCTTTTCCCCCACCCCTGCTTTATTTGCTTAAAACCTATTATCTAACCTTTGCCAGTTCTCATGAAAGGTCACTGACCTGAAACATTAACTCTGCTTCTCTCTCCACGGATGCTGCCAGACCTGCTGAAGTATTTCCAGCATTTATTGTTTTTATTTCAGATATCCAGCAGCTGCAATATTTTGCTTTTATTTTAATAAAATCAATAGCTACTTATATTTATATAGCAACTTTAAGATAGTTAAACATCCCAAAAACCTTCACAGGAGTATTAACAAACAATATTTGCCACTGAGGAGCCACATAAGAAGATAGTAAGATAGATGACCAAATGCTAGGTCAAGGTAATAGGTTTTAAGAAGCATCTTAAAGGAAGAGAGGTAGAGAAGTGCAAAGATTTAGGGAGAAAATGACAAAGCTTAGGGCAAAAAACAGCTGAAAGCTACCAATGGTGGAGCAATTAAAACATGGGATGTGCAATAGGACAGAATTGGAGGAGTGCAACGAGCTTAGAGGGGTGTAGGGCTGGAGGAGGTTGCTGGGATAATGAGGGGTGAGGCCAAAGGCAGATTTCAAAACAAGGAAGTGAATTCTAAAAATCGAGTCTTTACTGGATCGGTAGCCAACGTTAAGACAGCGAGGACAGGGGTGAAGGGTGAATGGGACTTGGTGTGAGTGATGATACGGGCAAAAGCAAGTTTGATATTTGAAATTTAATTAGAAAATGCCGGCGATGCACAGCAGGTCATTCAGCATCTGAATGAGTTGGGGCAGTTTAATGTTTCAATCGAAAATGCGTACTTAACTTTTACTTCCAGATGCAGGCTGACATGGTATGTATTTCCAGCAATTGCTGTTATTAATTCAAATTTTAATCCAAAGTCCGTCAGAACAGCTGATCTGTGCTTAATAGCTGTTATCATTGACAGATCCCTTGACAATCATGATTCTCTTTGTTATAGATATTGATAGATCTTGACTTTGTGCGATAGTGTAAAGAGATAATGTATTAAGTGACTTCAATGGAAATAATAATCAGGAGAGATGTAAAATGGGCAATCTCCCATCTTACACTGTCACGCAAAGTCAAAATCTATCTCATTGTATCTAAGGCACTCAAATAACACTGCAAAATTAAACAATCAATAACTCTTTCAACCAAGGATGCTATTATTGAGTAAAGAATTCTGGGAACTCACTTAACATCTAATTTTTTTTTCCCACTCCTCTTCTGAGCCACAGGCTCTTTGCCGGTGCAACATTCTGTACATCCTGGACACCCTCTAGTACCTTAATCAATATTCTTTCATCATGCATGAGTCTACATGGTGAGTACTGGCAGATTGGCCAGAGACGATATCATTAGTACAGCTTAATCCTGTCCTCATCCGAACACCAGTATACATACATTTGCCAATGAATGTCACTGGACAGTGAACAGAAAGAGAATATGTTGCAGAAAGCAATGTGCATGAGCTTAATCACCTGGTCTCAATTCCCACAGTTTTTAAGGTCTATAGGCAAAACTGGAAAGCGCAACACACAAAACGTGTTGGAGCCCCTGACATTAATGCATGCTCTCCAGATGAAAGTATGGATCATTTCTTCACATGTGAAAATTCCAAAGAAGTTAGGGCCATAGAAGTAAATCTTAGACAGAATAACATTAGATTCAAAGACATGTTGAGACAGATCCAATGTCGAATTCTGCTGAGTTCTTGATCACAGCAACGCCGCTGTGGGGAGGCACCATGGAGACTGCAGATGATAAATCAATGGAAGAATCATCACCAGGGTGCTCTCACACACTTGCTGACAGCCCCACAGAGAAGCATTGATGGGGACTTGGGAGCAAGTTATATGCCTGACCTTTCAGTGTCAGAAGAGGAAAATAAAGAGAGTAACTTCCTATAAAAAAAAACTTTAATGTGATTTACAGGATGAAAATAGGAATATTATAAATACTAGTTTTAAGAGACACTCAAGTTAATCACATTCTAGTAAGGCATCCACACATTCTGGTCTAGCCAGATGTAGCCAATCAGTAAACAGATACCAGCTGGAGCTAGAGGCCTGCCAAAAATCGAGAATAAAGGCAGATTGATGAGATATAGTCCTTGCCAGATAACCCTTAATAAGACCTTGAGAAAGAGCTGCTACTGGAATGTTGTATCCTCTTAGAGATTTAGACACTCGGAAAAAAGAGTAAGGAATAAAAGCAATAATTGGGAATGCAGTTGTGGATGAAATCAGACAATTATAGTTTGTGACATATACCAATTAGTTGGAATGTGCCTTTGACAGTTATTCATAAATCTGAATTGGTCACCTTGTTTGGTTATGTCACTTACAGCAGGTGATTCCTTGTAATAATTTAAGATAGTTAAGGACAGACGTTACTCACCTACATCAAAAGACGATGATTTTCAGAAAATCTTGTGAAGTTTTTGATGGAGGTTGAAAGGTTTCAACTGAACTTGAGAAGGTGAGTAAGTGTTTGAGTGCAATGTTAATAAAGCTTTAAGAAAGGTCAAATGTTCAGGTAAAGATAGAAATAGAAATTGAAAAATGAATGGCAACATTTCAATAATGCAATTTTAAAAGTGCATAGGGAAATACAATATAACAGCAATAGAGAATGACAATATGTGTAAGATTAGCTAAATCTAAAAGAGGATAACAGAAGAAAGTCAACCACAGCCAATTACTCACTCACCAGAGGTGAAGACGGAACAGCCCAACACTACAGCAGCCTACCACTCTGAAACAGAGGCAGTGTGATGTTATGTTCACA
The DNA here is from genome assembly GCF_036365525.1 of Heterodontus francisci. Taxonomy (NCBI): domain Eukaryota; kingdom Metazoa; phylum Chordata; class Chondrichthyes; order Heterodontiformes; family Heterodontidae; genus Heterodontus; species Heterodontus francisci. The sequence goes on from NC_090371.1 coordinate 263,698,614, forward strand.
TGTTCTGACTGCTGGAAACCTACCAGTGATACACTGAGTGCAGTCTGCACAATTAACTTTCCTGAGATGTCAGCACATTGAAGATAACCTTGTTATACTGTTACTAAGCAAAACACAGCCATGGCTGAGATACTGGATACATTTAAATCACTGAAGGCAATTTTCCACTTTGCCGTTTGGGTGGTAACAAGATAGAGGGGATGGTGGAACAGAAATCAGGGACGTTTTACCATAAGCAGCTGATCAGATTACCACCTAGGTAGTGACGTTGCAAATGCCTCTTTCTATTTCACTTATGGTGATTTATTTTTGTTGATTGATATTAAGTATCAGCTTTACTCTAATCACCTATACTTACAATGAGAATAATTGTATTATTTTAGAAATCATGAAATAATTTGATGTTAGTAACGCTAGTCTGCATCGAATTGAGACTTTGGGCCAGGCTCCACTTGAACTGAGATAGGAACCAGCAGGAAACATAAATAGGGCAATCACGAGTGCTTTAAAATAGTACCTGGGAGAGGGCTCAGGTGAAAATGTAGTATAATAATAATTCTAAACCAAACAAAAGGGAAATGAATTGCCTAATAAAAAAACTTGCATTTATATAGCACCTTTCGTGCCATTGGGACATCCCAAAGTGCTGTACAGCCATTGAAGTACTTTTTTGAAGTGTTGTCACTATTATAATGTAGGGAAAAGCTTCCACAAACAGCAATCTCATAATGACCAGATCATCTGGTTTTTTTTTCTGATGTTGATTGAGGGATAAATATTGGCCAGGACACCAGGAATAACTTCCCTGCTGTTCTTTAAAATAGTGCCATGGGATCTTTTACATCCACCTGAGAGGGAAGACAGGGCCTCAGTTTAATGTCTCACTTGACAGGCAGCACCTCCGACAGTGCAGCACTTCCTTAGTACTGCACTGACCTGTCAGCTGAGATATTGTGCTCAATTCCTACAGTCAGAAATTGTGCTTCAGGCATTACAGGTAAAGGAAAAAAATAAAAGATGCAAAGTAATTACATCAGGACAGCAATAAGAAATGTGTGAGAAAAATATTTGAGCAGAAGGATAGGCTAGGTTTTGTGACCCAAATAAGCATTCTTTATACAAACACATGGAGAGTAAGAAACAAATTGAATGAATTGCAGATACATATTCACTGCCTAGTCCAGAGTCTGTGCTTTTCGTTAACAATTCCTCTATCTGATTGGTTAAGGAGATACACAGTTGCTTGCCCCTCTTTCGCAGGTTCCAGATGCTCTGCAGAGGGTGCTGTGCCATTTCGCCATCACACTTGCAGCAACTTGCACCACAAAAGCACTTGGAAATTTAATGGGCAAGGGCAAGTCTAATGAATGGCTGGAGCCATTCATTTGCCAGGTACAGTTAAATTACTGCTCAATATCTTTCATACTGGGAAATGCAGGGCAAGCTAACAAGGGTAAGCTAATTTGAGCATCGCATATTAAATTCGAGATATGAATGGCAAATCTCATTCCAAATTACATGTGCAGATGTTAGTGAAAAGGGTGGTAAGATTCAACTAATATCCTTCAACTGATATCTGTTATACATTGACATTTCCAATACAATATTTCTTCCATATTGTGTAGGATTTAGTATTAATTTTTCCTACATGGTCCACAGGGCTCAGGGTTACGAGCTATGGCCAACAGCAGAACCAACGAATTTTCAGTGGTGATGGCAGAAGAGCTAAAACTTTGAGGGACAATGGCTGCTTGCAAGTGGAGGATTCTTTGGGAAGAGGACTTGTAGTTTCTTTAAAGCACGCATGAGGAAGGCAATGGGAAACCACCTCATGTACTTTTTCCCTGGACATATTGCTCATATTAGTTAAAAAATGGAAGGCTCTTACGTGCAACTGAAGAGGAAAGCGCAAGACCGTGAGGCATGGAGAAATGAGCAGAGGACCTGCCTTGGGCAGATCACCAATACGACTCCGCATATAAATTCAACTGCTAAAATGGTAATAAATTCAATTGTGCCTTGAGGCAAATATTGATTACATCAACTACAGTTATTGAAGCTCACAAAGAAGGAATATACACCAAGGAAAGAGGCCAAAGGGCAGTGAGTATGGATGAAAATATATCTTAGTACTAGTCAGGGCCTTCAGGAGAAGATGGGAGAAAAGTGGGAAAAAGAAACATTAACAGTACGTCTTACTTAATTGCATAACTTGCTCAATTTATGCAACAGTGTAAAATAACAATTCCTTGTAATATTTCCAATGCAAACAGATTTAATTGAGATTTTTATTCCTTATGAAACTCAAACATTAAGTGTAACCAGTCCTGCAGAAAGAAAGCATTTAACTTAAGATAAATGGACATTCTAGGATCAAGCGGCTGTACTGCATAGGCAGTTTGTAAATTGGCAATCGCCAGAAATGTCCAAATTTCCTATCCCAGGAACCAACAGGACTTTAACTGAACTTTTAAACAAGCTGGGAATTGAAATAAAACAACACACAATCGAGCGACTTCATCAATATACTAGTAAAGAGATAGCTGATGCAATCAGGCAACACAATAGTAAACATCGATCAAGTTCTCAGTGACTTATCTCAACCATTGAACTCCTTTAGCCAGACAGTAAATAACACTTACAAACAAATGAGATGTGAGTTCCAATATGTCTGGATGGACATTCACATTCCTTGGAAATGGTAATCCCAAAAACTGTTACATTAGGGCGAAATTCATTCACCAATCTGTTGATGCTAATAGGCCAGAACCTTCCCCATCAAAACACCTTTATATGTTAATGGACTATTCATGATGACAAGAGGGGAAATTTTATGCTCTCTGCCGTGGCGGATTTGGTGGCGTGCAGGGTGATATAATTAGGCGGGAGGTTTTTTCTTCAGATTCCCAATGGTGGGATATGTTAAAGAAATTAAGTTGGTGGTGGGTTTGTGGCATTCCGGGGTTTCCGCAGCACGGTGGCGGATTGTAGATTTGCATTTATTTAAATAACAACATGAATACTCATTACCCTACGCATAGTTACACTTTAGTCCTACCTACATACGAATGTACGAACATACGAATTAGGAGCAGGAGTAGGCCACTCGGCCGCTCGAGCCTACTCCACCATTCAATAAGTTCATGGCTGAACTGATTACTCCACATTTCCACCTACCCCCGATAATCTTTCACCCCCTTGCTTATCAAGAATCTATCTACTTCTGCCTTAAAAATATTCAGATTAAGTGAATGGCGAGCAATATTCCCGTGGCACCTGGTTCACGATTGTGTTACTGGCATGCAGCAGTTGGATTTGTGAGGTTGAGTCTCAGGTCTGTGCTGTTCTCTTTTTAATTCATCCGCAAAATTATTGCCAGCATTGGAATGGACGTTTGCCTCCAGACCAGCATTGGAACGAACTTTTGCCATTGCTGGCTCGGCACCAGCAATGGTGAATCTTCTCAGGGGATGGCGGCGAAGGCATGGGAGGTGGGGTGCTACATGGAGGAGCAGGGGAGGGTAGTCAGGGAGGGAAGGGTGGGGCTGATAGATACCTGGAGGAGCAGGGGAGGGTGGAGTGGAACGTCCAGGTTGTTGAATGGTTGATGTTGATGGTAAAGATGCATGTTGTCGGCTGCGGGGGGTGGTGGGTGGATTAGATCAGCATAGTGTGAAGATATTTAGCAAGGGCCTAAAGGGAGGAATGAGTGCTCTCGACATCGGGGAGCTGTGGGGCAAATTGAGGGTACTGGCTAACAGAGGGAATGGTCACAGTCAATGGGGAAAAATAGATTCCTTTGGGGGAGTAAGTTCAAGACTAATAGGTGAGAATTCAACAACATATGGAGGGGAACAGAACCCGGCAACAATGGTCAGTTTGATGTGAGGAGGTTCAAGGCTAAGAGTCAGTAGTTCGATAGTAACGGGAGTAGGAACAGAGGGAGGGATAGTCTGAATAAATTGATGATTACACAATGCACAGTAATGGGGGGAGGCTCATGGTAACAAAGGGAAGGGCAACAGTAACATTGGGTGGGTCAAGGGTGATGGGTTCAAGCTGGAAGATTGCAGGAGGTTGGAAGGTGGGGAGACTTTCCCTGAATTCCACATGCACTATTTTCTCCAGCACGTGGACACTCAAGGAGAACAAGAAAAGTGGGAGGAGACAAAGATAGTGGGTTTGTCTTCTACCTGGCTGCAATTTTAAGGCAGATATAAGGCCTCAATGTTTCAGTTCACTAGCAACAGAGGGCTGAATCTCCACACTCTGCTTATTTATTGTTCAGAAAAGCCACAGCGACAAGGATCTCATACACCCAATTTGTCTAGTACCAAGGGAAGAAGAACAAAGAGAGAGACTAAGGAGGGCTCTTTTCTCTCAACTTATGATGCCTGAGTGCCAGCAATAGGCAGAACAGGAAGGTGAGGATGTTCCGAATGATAACATCATGGAACGGCCTTATCAAAGACGAACACTGGAATGTCATCACATCCTTAGGACAAGAACAAATTACCTATAAATGTCAGAGAGGCAATGCCAGAGACACCTAAGGATGTCACATGAAATGGTCACAGAAATTTGTAGGATCCTGCGGCATGGCCTGCAACTGCTCGGCTTCGGTGGGAATCCCATGCCAGTTGCTCTAAAAATGACTGCCGCACTCACTTTTTTTGCCAGTTGGTCCTTCCAGGGATCCATGGGGGACATGTGTAGCATCTCACAGTCTGTGATCCACAGGTTCATCAAAGAGGTGACCAATGCACTTTTACGACATGCCAATAATTTTATCTACTTGCCTGTAGATGAGGACAGCCAGGCAGCAAGATCTGAAGCCTTCAGAACCATGGTTAGGTTCCCTAGAGTGCAAGGGGTCATCGACTGTTCTCATGTAGCCATTAAAGCTCCCTGGGACCAGCCTGCTGCCTTTGTCAGTCACAAAGGCTTCCACTCTTTAAACGTACAGCTGGTTTGTGATCACCGGAAAAGAATCCTGCATGTTTGCGTACATTTCACAGGCAGCTGTCATGGCTCCTACATTTTGAGGAACTTCCAGCTACCAGCAGTTTTGTGAGGAAGCAGCTGAAGTGGATGGATGGGTCCTGGGTGATAAGAGTTACCCGTTTTGTACATGGTTGACGACACCAGTACGTCATCCCCAAAGCACTACTGAAGAACGGTACTATGTTGCTCACACATGCACCAGAGCCATCATTGAACACACCATTGATATGCTGAAAATGCACTTCCACTGCCTTGACCAGTCTGGAGGGGCTCTTCAGTACGTGCCACAGAGGGAGTCACAAATAATCGATGTCTGCTGTGCCTTGCACAACCTTACAATTAGACGCGGCAACATTCTGCAGGCGGAGGAACAGGAGGAACACCAGTCCTCCTCAGATGAGGATTAGATTAGATTAGATTAGAGATACAGCACTGAAACAGGCCCTTCGGCCCACCGAGTCTGTGCCGACCAGCAACCACCCATTTATACTAATCCTACACTAATCCCATATTCCTACCAAACATCCCCATCTGTCCCTATATTTCCCTACCACCTACCTATACTAGTGACAATTTATAATGGCCAATTTACCTACCAACCTGCAAGTCTTTTGGCTTGTGGGAGGAAACCGGAGCACCCGGAGAAAACCCACGCAGACACAGGGAGAACTTGCAAACTCCACACAGGCAGTACCCGGAATCGAACCCGGATGACTATGAAAATGTTGAGGAGGAGGACAACAATGTCATCTGTGTGCATGATGGCACCTGTCTGTCTCCCTGAGGGGAAGGGGCAACCAGAGGGAGGTCCAGTTTCCTCACTCCCTCTCGCTTAGACTCTGCTACATGCAGCCCATGGCAACAGCGATGGAGTGCAGGTCAGATCGCATATGGCTCGAGTGCTCAACCAGACCCGCCACAGAGCTCGCCAGACTCTCAACTGAGGAAGCCATACATTCAAATGCCTGGGACGACATAGCATGCATGGACTCCTCCATGGCATGCGCAAAGTCATGCATGTCCTCAGGCATCTCTGACATATTTACTACACATCCAGCAGACTTCTTGTAGCAACAACAGAGGATCATCATGATCGTGGGGCTGAGCAGGGGCCTGGTCCCCAGCAGTCCTCTGATTGTCAAGGGACCAGCTGGCACATGCTCCCTCAGCAGCTGGGACATGTCTGTGTCGTAACCACCAGTCTGTGAACCAGATTGTAATCTTAAACCCCCCCCCCCATAAATGTATCTATGCTGGCAGAGGTGGAAAACAAGGCAGGTGATGGTGCACTGTCTGGGGTATTGGTTTCTTCTTCCGCCCCAGAGAAGCATACTTGGGCCACGTGGTGTTCCACAACCTGAGTGAGGGCATCTGCGATGGAGGCACAAACAGAGGCATTTTAAGCATCTAATGCACATGAGTTCACACAATTTCCTTTAGTGTCTAAATATGGCTGAAACAGTGGAGATGACACTTCATCCTTACGCCTTGTGGTGTCTGCCTTGCCATCTCCACTCGCCCTGCCTCCCTCCTCTCTCACAATCTCTGCCACTACCTCCTCAGCCGTGGTCAGCACTCTGATGTCAGGGACCCCTCCTCCCGTCTTCACACGCGCATGCTGGTTGTGGCTTTGTTTATCCTGCAGCAAACAGTGCAGATTTAATGACATGACACATGATGCATCACAACCATTGCATACATGCATCAACATCACTCATTCTGCAGTGATTTTTACATGACACATCGAATCACATAAACAATGCCAATCTTCATCTTGGCACTAAATCATTTAGTGAATGGCACCAAGGCTGCTCACACATTCCACTGCATTCCTTGTGTACCCTCTGCCTTAAAGACATGGTGCCTTTGAGGAAAACAATGGAGCTACTTCACTAAGAACGCTTATCCTCACAGATCTGAGCAAGTCATGATGCACTTGCGGCAATGCATCCATGTTCTGCATATCACCCCACGGTTCGAGACCTCCTCTATTAGCTCCATCCAGGCTCCTTTGGTGAGTTGGGAGGGTCTCCACACTCCATCTGCAGGCAAGAGGACCTCCCGCCTTTCCCTGATGGCCTGGATGAGAACCTGCAGGGAGGCATCACTGAACCGTGGGGAAGGACACTGCCTGCTGGCTGCCATGTGATTCACTTTGGCTGCAGGGAAAATACATGATGTGAAGTTGGTGGTGACTTTAACAAAATAAGAGAGGTAAAAACATTTTGAATTAAGTAAAAGCTTCAATTTGTTAGTCTGAAGATACTTAAATTAAAGGAAGGCTGATGACCCTTGAGGCTGCAAGCACAGAATATTTTATATCAGTGGCGATTATGGTGCTTGGGGCAGTGACAGCGGGTTCCACCAATGAAAGGTCGCCCCGGCAGTATGATCCTACGTGTCTCCCGTGCCTGTCGCTGCATGGTAAATTTACATATAAAATCGCATGTGGAACGGGAAATTCGGCAGAAGCGGAAGCTACTCCAACTTCCAGTCCCACCATTGGGAATGCTGCGGAAATCATAAATCTCCCCCAAAGGTGTAGAATTGTTGCAAGATTTAAGCTACAATCAGAAGGGATTTTCATCAATCATTTTTACGAGTGCTATTTTTGTACTCCAAGAAATGTGTATTCAGTGACTTGCAAGGTAACCGTGGGCAGGATTGATCATTTACACAGATGGGAAGGTTCTCCTCTGAGTGATTGACAGGGTGAGTACAGCTTGGTAAGTATGGGACAATGTTTGTGAGTATTGATTTAACTTGAAGGGAGCAGGGTACTGATGTTTGTAAGTTATCAGTGGTACAATAAACTGTTAAAAGAATATTAAGTGTACTGAGTCATGATCCTTGACCATTTTTCCCACCTGGATGGGTTCAGCTTGGACTTTAGAATTAAGAGTATTAGAGGGAAGGGGCTGGATTTTACGTTGGGCAGATGGGAGCTGGTCACCGACGTAAAAGTCGGTGGCGAACCCACTTCTGCCTAGCCTGGTGATCCGTCCCACATTTTACGGGTCCCCAGGCTTTAAATGTTCCGAGGCGGGACCTCCACCTGCTTGAGGGAGGAAGTCCCGCCTCGTTGAGTTGCTGGCCAATCAGCGGGCCAGCAACTCATAGTCCCAGCAGCACCACCAGGAGCAGTGGCCACTGCTGGGACTGCAGCCCAGCCAACCGCAGAGGAAGACATGGAGCCGGGATTTAAGGTGAGTTTTGGTTGCCTCGTTGGGGGTAATCGGTGGGGCTCTGACGAAGCAAGGGTGGTTGTTTGGGGAGAAGGGGGGCATGTTGGTTCCTTGGGGTGGTTGGGGAAGCAGGGCGGCACTCTATCAGGAACCCTGTGCCCGATTATCAGTGCCCACCCCTGGGGCACTGAGGAGCCGCCTGCTTTTCCCAAGCTGCTTTTCCTGGCTCCAGGACGCCCGCTTGCCACGGGTAAAATCCTCGTGGAGGTGGGCGAAAGCTTTAAGTAGCTGTTAAGTGACAGCTTAAGGGCCTTGATTGGCCTGGGGAGGGTGGCCTGTTTTTTGCACCCCCCCCCCACCCGATGTAAAGGGGGGGCGGAGGCGGGAGCGGGTCGGAAAAGCCTCCTGGAGCCTCCCACTCCATTTTACACCACCCCCTCCCCCCACCACCATCCGGCTCATTGGGGTGGCGTAAAATTCCGGCCAAGTTTTTGTTCACCTAACTACATAAGGCTTCTGATTAAGTTATTACTTGATTATCTGCATGTTTTAACTATTCAGAGTACTGATTTAAGCAACACGAATCAAACCCTCCATTATGACATCCCTCAGGCTCAGTAAGGTTATCCAGTGAGCAATTGAATCATACACATCAGATAAATACCAGATTCAATCTCTGGTCCATATTGATTTAACTGATCTTAACTGGTAGGGTGGCAAGGGCCCTTCAATTGAGCTCAGCCTGTTGCTCCTGAGGGCTCTCTGGCAACCATTGCTGGGATTGTATCTGGCTGGGCATTGGTCAATGACAAGATCTGCTTTGGTTCTAATGCTGCTTACTAACAAAACTCCGACAAAACTAACTTTGATGAACTGGACACTGTGTCCGGATTGCTGAAAACTGTCTCCCCTGCCAGGTCCCGTTTTCTCAACTTTCAAATGTCCAGTGTTCTAGGGGAGGACAAAGAAAATGCTTCAAAGACACTCTGAAGCTCTCTTTGAACTGCGGCACCATTGACATTGATGACTGGGAGGAACTTGCTACCAATCGTTCAAAATGGCAACAACTTGTCTGTCAAGCTGCATCATGCTTTGAGTACAGGCGCCTTAACGATGAGGCAGAGTGGGGGCAGGGAAAGAATGAAAAGGAAGCAAATCTGGCTCAGAGTTGGTGAGCTGGAGTCTGAGCTTCGGACACTGCGACACATCAGGGAGGGGGAGAGTTACCTGGATGCTGTGGTTCAGAGACAGTCACACCCCTTAGATTAACTACCTTGAATTCAGCCAGTGGTCAGGGACAAGAGAGTGTGACTATGAATGAGGCAGGTAGAGGGTTCCAGGAGGTAGTGCTTCAGAAGCCTCAGTCATTGTCCTTGTCTAACAGGTTCGAGATTCTTGCTCCCTGTGTGGACAAGAGCAGGGACTGTAGGGAGGATGAGCAAACTAACCACAGCACCGTGGTACAGGGAGCCATTCAAGTGGGGGGAGAAAAGCGAAATGTAGTCGTATTCGGGGATAGTATAGTTAGGGGCATAGACACTGTTCTCTGTGGGCAGGATCAAGAGTCCCGAAGGCTCTGGTGCTTACCTGGTGCCAGGGTTCGGGATATCTCATCTGGGCTGCAGAGGAACTTGGAGTGGGAGGGGAAAGATCCAGTTGTCGTGGTCCACGTAGGTACCAACGATATAGGTAGAACGAGGTTAGAGGTTCTGCTGAGGGAATATGAGCAGCTAGGGGCTAAATTAAAAAGCAGAACCAAAAAGGTAATAATCTCGGGATGATGCTGGGACCAAAGTCCTGGCGAATCGCATAACTAGGGCTGTAGATAGGACTTTAAACTAAATAGTGGGGGGGAGTGGGGGGAGGGCGGTTTCAGTTTCATGGAAAATCAGGAAGTTAAAGGAGAAGGTAGGAGTGCAGGTTAGTGGTGAGGCTGATTGTTATCAGAAAATAAAAGGAAGGGACAGAACATGTGAACGTCATATTGCACCAAGGAATTGTACAAGAGTAGGGAAATTTAATAATAAAACAAACAAAGGCTTTGTATCTGAATGCATGGAGCATTCGGAATAAAATAAATGAGTTAACAGCACAAATAGAGACAAATGGGCATGATTTAGTGGCGATTACTGAGACGTGGCTGCAGGGAAACCAGGTTTGGGAATTGAATATCCAAGGGTACTCAGTATTTCAGAAGGATAGGCAGGAAGGAAAAGGAGGTGGTGTAGCTTTGTTAGTGAAGGAAGAGATCAGTGCTGTAGTGAGAAACAATATAGGCACTGGAGATCAAGGCGTAGAATCAGTCTGGGTATAAACGAGAAATAGCAAAGGAAAGAAGTCACTGGTGGGAGTAATTTATAGGTCCCCAAACAGTAGTTCCGCAGTGGGGCACAGTATAAACCAGGAAATACTGGGGGCTTGTAATAAAGGTACGGCAATAATCATGGGTGATTTTAATATGCATATAGACTGTATTAGTCAAACTGGCAAGGGTAGCCTCGAGGGAGAGTTCATGAATGTATTAGAGATTGTTTTTTGGAGCAATATGTTGTGGAACCAACCAGGGAGCAGGCTATTCTAGATTTGGTATTGTGTAATGAGGTGGGATTAATAAATGATCTCATTTTTAAGGATCCTCTAGGGAAAAGTGATCATAGCATGCGAGAATTTCAAATTCAGTTTGAGGGCGAGAAGCTGGAGTCCCACACGAGTGTTCTGGAGTTAAACAAAGGCAATTATATAGGCATGAGGACAGATTTGGCCCTAGTGGACTGGGCAGGAAGACTACAAGGTAGGACAGTTGACGAGCAGTGGCAGATGTTTAAGGAGATATTCAATTTATCCCAACTAAAATATATTCCAGAGAGGAAGAAAGATTCTAGGAGGGGGAATAAACATCCATGGCTAAGCACGGAAGTTAAGGATAACATAAAGACAAAAACTAAGGCATACCATATTGCAAAGGCCAGTGGCAGGCTGGAAGATTGGGAAACTTTTAAAGATCAAAGGGTTACTAAAAAAGTAATAAAAAGAGCAACGGTAAATTATGAAAGAAAACTAGCACAAAATATAAAAACGGATAGCAAAAGCTTCGATAAGTATAAAAAAGGGAAGAGAGTAGCTAAAGTGAATGTTGGTCCATTGGAGGATGAGACTGGGGAGTTAATAGAAGGGAACACAGAAATGGCAGAGACACTAAATCAGTATTTTGCTTCAGTTTTCACGGTGGAGGACACTAGTACCATCCCAATAGTACCAGGTAATGCAGAGGTTATAGAAAGGGAGGAACTTAGAACAATCATCATCACTAGGGAAAAAGTACTGAGCAAACTATTGGGGCTGAAGGCAGACAATTCCCCAGGGCCTGACGGCCTACATCTGAGGGTCTTAAAGGAAGTGGCAGTGGAGATAGTGGATCCATTGGTTATAAAATTCCAAAAATCTCTAGATACGTGAAAGGTTCCAGTGAATTGGAAAAAAGCTAACGTAAGGCCCTTATTCAAAAAGGGAGGGAGGCAGAAAGTCAGAAACTATAGACCAGTTAGTTTAACATCTGTCGTTGGGAAATTGTTAGAATCCATTATTAAGGAAGTAATAACAGGACATTTAGAAAGTCAAAACACAATCCATCAGAGTCAGCATGGTTTTATGAAAGGTAAATCGTGTTGGACTAATTTGCTAGAGTTCTTTGAAGCTGTAACAAGCAAAGTGGATAATGGGGATCTTGTAGATGTAGTTTATCTGGACTTCCAGAAGGCATTTGATAAGGTGCCGCACAAAAGGTTAATAAACAAGGTAAGTTCACATGGGGTTAGGGGCAATTTATTGGCTTGAATAGAGGATTGGCTCACCAACAGAAAACAGAGAGTCGGGATAAATGGGCCTTTTTCTGGTTGACAAGATGTAACTAGTGGGGTGCCACAGGGTTCGGTCCTCGGGTCCCAACTATTTACAATCTATATAAATGACTTGGATGCAGGGATAGAAGGTACTCTAGCCAAATTTGCAGATGACACTAAAATAGGTGGGACAGTAAGTTGCAATAAAGAAATAAGAAATCTACAAATGGTTATGGATAGATTAGATAAATGGGCCAAAATTTGGCAGATGGATTTTAACGTGGATAAGTGTGAGGTTATCCATTTTGGTCAGAAGAATAGAAAGGCAAATTATTATCTAATTAGAGAGAAACTTCAGAGTGCTTCGGTGCAGAGGGATCTGGGTGTCCTCCTGCATGAATCGCAGAAAACTAGTTTGCAGGTACAGCAGGTGATAAGGAAGGCAAATGGAATTTTGGCATTTATTGCTAAAGGGATAGAGAATAAAAGTAGGGAAGTGTTGCTGCAACTGTACAAGGCATTGGAGACCACACCTGGAGTATTGCATACAGTTATTGTCCCCTTATTTGAGAAAGGATGTAGTTGCATTGGAAGCAGTACAGAGGACGTTCGCTAGATTGATTCCAGAGATGGGGGCTTGTCTTATGAAGAGAGATTGAGCAGTTTAGGCCTTTACTCTCTGGAGTTTAGAAGAATGAGAGGAGATCTAATTGAGGTATATAAGATGATTAAGGGGATTGACAAAGTAGACATAGAGAGGATGTTTCCACTTGTGGTGCAATCTAGAACAAGAGGTCATAGTTTTAGGATAAGGGATAGCAGATTTAAAACAGAGATGAGGAGAAATGACTTCTCTCAAAGGGTCGTGAATCTATGGAATTCACTACCCCAGAGTGCGGTGGATTCCGGACACTGGGTAAATTTAAGGAAGAGATAGGCAGATTTTTAATTAGAAATGGGTTGAAGGGTTATGGAGAACGGGCAGGAAAGTGGAGTTGAGGCCAAGATGAGATCAGCCATGATCGTATTGAATGGTGGAGCAGGCTCCAGGGGCTGAATTGCCTACTCCTGCTCCTAGTTCTGATGTTCTCATGTTCTTATGTAATTCCTGCACTCCAGATCCCATTACCCTGTGGAAAGTCCTGTCCAATGTGCCCAAAGATCTGCGAGTTGAGAATCGGCTTGTTCAGTTACCTGAAGACCCATGGCAGAAACTTGCAGCATTGAGTAGATGTCATCCTCGAATCGAGGGACAGTCACTGACGACTAACATTGGTTATCAATGCTTCACATACAGAACATTCAATTAGACAAGGTACCAGCAGGCAATTAGCAGCTGTGAAACTGTACCACGACAAGAAGTGAATGGTTTCAGAATAGATGGGAAGAAAATTGACTCTCGATTGATCTGAGAAAGTAAAACAATTCTGGACATAAAAACAGTATAAATGTAGTTAAGATTGGTTAAGAGCTGAAGTTTGTCAGTTGTTAGGGCACACAGTTATTTACCGTACACTCCTTAAAAGCACACGTCTTAACACAAAATTACAAATATACGGAGGTGTTGCAACATGAGAGAGATTTGTTTCAATGAAAACTACTTAATTACACAAAAATGTCGAGTTCCAATATACATTATACAATTAACAAAGGTTTCTCTAATCTTATTGTCCAGGCAGGCTTTCGGGTTTGATAGTCTCACATTGTTTTTTAAGATTGTTCTGTAAACTGTTAAAAATAATAAATGGTGGTTTTTGTTGATTTACACACATGCAAATAACTATTCAAAATGGAATTCAGTGAGCTACTGAAACCCACCCTGAAAAAAAAACTCACATCAAAATCCACAGCTGGAATTGAGATCATTAACAAATGCCAACATTGAGTTCATTGTACATTGGGCAATTTTGAAATGAACATGTAAAAAAGGAATAGATTTTCTCTCCATTGCCTGGTTGATCATCTGGTGAAGTGGGTTAACCATTCATTACAGTTACCTGCCTGCTCATTCCACTGAAATCAGATTGCCACTCAGGCAATGAAGACAAAAAATTATCCTGAAGTGACAGGGTGCAAGTATTCCAAGTCAAGGTACATCAGCAAGAAATAGATTCACTGACATAGAAATTAATTGGTATGTGTCCACTTTGCAAAACTAAAACAAGGGCATTAGCATCCATTATAGCAGATGGCATGCCAGCACACATTCTGCACTGGAAGTGAGCAGCCTGGTATATTGGTAAAGGTTGAAGCATAGGTGTCAAGGGCCCATCTCTGAAGGCGGCATTAGGTCCTTTGCATATGCTTTTAGGGGGCCTAATGGTTGTTTCAGGACCTCTTCCCAAACGTATGCTGCCCTAAAGAAAGCTGACCTCAGGCCCTCTGCATTCAGGATAACGAAGTCTACATGCAGCCTTGCCATAATCAACAATCCTTAAAGGGACTGTTGGAGACCGTTGCCAAAAAGATAAGTTCATAAAAATCTTACCTGAATGTGGAGCGGGTAGGAGCAAGATTGCTCATTGCCTACTTGGGCCCCTTCAGATCGCCCCTCTCTCAATCATTTCCCCTTCCCCTCATCACCTCCTCCTTCTCCCAATCTCTTATCATCTGCTGTACAAAAGGAAGTCGATAGGTTTGTAGCGCAAAGACAAATGTAGTAATGGTAATAACTGTGTTATTGTTACACACATAGAATATAAATCTTACTTGTGAAATATCATTGAGAATAAATGATAGAATCATAGAATGGTTCCAGCACATAAGGAGCTGAAACAGCCCATCGTGTCCCTGCTGGCTCACTGCAAGAATAACTCACCTAGCCCCACACCCCCGCCTTTTCCCTACAGCCCTGCAAATTTTTCCTTTTCAGATAATTATCAAATTCCCTTTTGAAAGCCATGATTGAATCTGCCTCCACCAGATAATCTTCTAACCTCTAACCTGCTCCACCTTTCCTCATAAGATAAACTCCTTATCGCAGGTATCAGCCTAGTAAACATTCTCTGAACTGCTTCCAATGCAAGTATGCCCTTCCTTAAATAGGGTGACCAAAACTATACGCAGTACTCTAGGTGCAGTCTCACCAATGCCCTGTACAGTTGTGGCAAGACTTCCCTACTTTTATACTCCATCCCACCTTGCAATTAAGGCCAATACTGCATTTGCCTTCCTAATTACTCAATGTACCTGAATGCTGACTTTTTGTGATTCGTGCACAAGGACACCCAGTTTCCTCTGTACTGCAGCATTCTGCAGTCTCTCTCCATTTAAATAATATTCTGCTTTTCTATTCTTACTGCCAAAGTTGATAACCTTACATTTTACCACATTATACTCCATCTGCCAAATTTTTGTCCACTCGTTTAACCTATCTATATCCCTTTGTAGACTCTGTATCCTCCTCACAATTTGCTTTCCTCTTCTTTGGCCTCCTTATCTCGAGTGACAATGGGTAAGCGCCTGGAGGTAGTCAGTGGTGTGTGGAGCGGAGACATGGACAGCTGGTGGGTCTGATGCCAGTGGCGAGTTCGCTGTACAATGTGTCTTTGGGGATCCTGCCATATTCCATGCAGCTCACATGGCCAAGCCATCTCAAGCGCCGCTGACTCAGTAGTGTGTATAAGCTGGGGATGTTAGCCGCCTCGAGGACTTCTATGTTGGAGATACGGTCCTGCCACCTGATGCAAAGTATTCTCCAGAGGCAGCGAAGATGGAATGAATTGAGACGGCGCTCTTGGCTGACATACGTTGTCCAGGCCTCGCTGCTGTAGAGCAAGGTACTGAGGACACAGGCTTGATACACTCGGACTTTTGTGTTCCGTGTCAGTGCGCCATTTTCCCACACTCTCTTGGCCAGTCTGAACATAGCAGTGGAAGCCTTTCCCATGCGCTTGTTGATTTCTGCATCTAGAGACAGGTTACTGGTGATAGTTGAGCCTTGGTAGGTGAACTCTTGAACCACTTCCAGAGCGTGGTCGCCAATATTGTTGGATGGAGCATTTCTGACGTCCTGCCGCATGATGTTCGATTTCTTGAGGCTGATGGTTAGGCCAAATTCATTGCAGGCAGCCGCAAACCTGTCGATGAGACTCTGCAGACACTCTTCAGTGTGAGATGTTAAAGCAGCATCGTCAGCAAAGAGGAGTTCCCTGATAGGACTTTCCGTACTTTGGACTTCGCCCTTAGACGGGCAAGGTTGAACAACCTGCCCCCTGATCTTGTGTGGAGGAAAATTCCTTCTTCTGAAGACTTGAACGCATGTGAGAGCAGCAGGGAGAAGAAAAGGGGTCTGATGAGGTGCCGCTATGTTGAATTGTGCCTTTCATATTGTCATGGAATGAGGTGATGATACTTAGTAGCTTTGGTGGACATCTAATCTTTTCTAGTAGTCTGAAGAGACCACGTCTGCTGACGAGGCTTTGGTGAGATCAATGAAAGCAATGTAGTGGGGCATCTGTTGTTCGTGGCATTTCTCCTGTATCTGACGAAGGGAGAACAGCATGTCAATGGTCGATCTCTCTGCACGAAAGCCACACTGTGCCTCAGGGTAGACGCCCTCGGCCAGCTTCTGGAGCCTGTTTAAAGCGACTCGAGCAAAGACTTTCCCCACTATGCTGACCAGGGAGATTCCACGGTAGTTGTTGCAGTCACTGCGGTCACCTTTGTTTTTATAGAGGGTGATGATATTGGCATCGCTCATGTCCTGAGGTACTGCTCCCTCGTCCCAGCACAGACAAAGCAGTTCATGTAGTGCTGAGAGTAAAGCAGGCTTGGCACTCTTGATTATTTCAGGGGTAATGCTGTCCTTCCCAGGTGCTTTTCCGCTGGCTAGAGAATCAATGGCATCACTGAGTTCCGATTTTGTTGGCTGTACGTCCAGCTCATCCATGACTGGCAGAGGCTGGGCTGCATTGAGGGCAGTCTCAGTGACAACATTCTCCCTGGAGTACAGTTCTAGGTAGTGCTCAACTCAGCGGTCCATTTGCTTGCGTTGGTCAGTGATTATGTCCCCTGATTTAGATTTGAGGGGGGCAATCTTCTTGATGGTTGTCCCAAAAGCTCTCTTAATGCCATCATACATTCCTCTGATGTTTCCGGTGTCTGAGGCCAGCTGAATATGACTGCATAGGTGTTGCCAGTAGTCATTTGCGCAGTGCCTGGCTGCTCTTTGTGCAGTGCTTCTGGCTGCTTTAAGTGCGACGGATGTTAACTTGCTTTCCTACCTATTTTAATATCGTCAGCAAATTTGGGTACAATACAGTCGGTCCTTTCATCCAAGTCATTAATATACATCGTAAATAGTTGAGGCCCCAGAACTGATCCCTGTGGCACTGCACTAGTTACAGATTGCCATCCTGAAAATGACCCATTTATCCCGAATCTCTGCTTCCTATTAGCTGGCTAGTCCTCTATCATCTAAATATATCACCCCAACACCATGCGCTCTTATCTTGTGTAGTAACCTTTTATATGAACATAGAAACAGAAGGCCTTCATAAGAGACTGTTAGCTAAAGTTGAAGGTCATGGAACTGAGGGCAAATTATTGACCTGGATAGGAAATTGGTTAAGCAGCAGAAGACAGAGAGTAGGGATAATGGGCAGGTATTCTAATGTCAGGATGTGACTAGTGGTGTCCTGCTTGGATCTTGCAGATCCTCAACTATTCACTGTGTTTATTAAGACTTAGATGACAGGATAGAAAGCCACATTTCCAAATCGGGTAGTAATACAAAGACAGCCGACATTGTAAGCAGTGTAGATGAAAGCATAAAATTACAGAGAGATATTGATAGATTAAATGGTTTCAAGAAGCTCTTCTTTAGAAATTCACAGAACTAATGTAGGAAACATTGGGCTGAATTTTATCCGGCTAGCAAGAGCGGGTTTGGAGGCATGGGCAGCCGTAAATTTGGGAGGGGACGCGCTCGCCTGGAAACCCAACGTCGTGACGTCGGTTCCAGATTTTGTCAGCGGAGTGAAAGGTCTATGATGCGGCAGGACTGCAATTACAATTGCTGAACGGGTATTTAGCATGTATTTGCATTGGCCTGACTCAGAGTTTATGAGGGGGGTTCCAATTTAGTGAATAGTGCACAAGGATCACATGCCTTCAGATATCTGGTTGTTTAAAGGCAACTCTGAGCCGAGGCAGGAAGGCAGATATGGGGAATGAATGCAGGAAGGGCAACAAGGGTGTGCGGTGGCCATTGCCTGACAGTGGTGCAGCCCAAGAGGTAAGAGTGTGTGCAGAGGGGTCACAGCCCTTAAGGCAAGAGTGGGTGCAGATGGGTAGCAGCTCTCGAGGCGAGTGGGCACGGAGGGATTGCAGCCCTCACAGCAAGAGTGGGCAACGTCCTGGGTGATGAGCTCTCTGCAAGGATGGGCCTTGGGGGGCATTAGCATCAGAAGGTTCTAAAGGAAAGGTCCTCTCTCCAGGGACAGCACACAGGTGGGGGAGTGACCAGCTGGCATGGATCTTATGTACCCAGTCTTTGTAGATCCCTACACTGCACAGCAGAGACTCAGAGGGAGGCAGGGTCAGGCGGTGGCTGGGGCAAGCTGGTGAAGATCGACTAGGGAAGCCACAGCAGCCGGCCATGCCAAGAAGGACATATCTGCAGCAGAGAGCATACCAGACTCACCTCAGCTACCTCCAAATGTCTGAGTGGCAGTGTCAGTGAAAACTGCAACTCTCCAGGAAGGTCGTCACTGACTTATGCGACATGCTGCAGGATGAGCTGTAACCCATGGGCTTTGGTAGACGCCTGAAGATCACCATGGCTCTCAACATTTCCAGGGATCCAATGGGGACATGTGTGGTGTGTCCCAAGCAGCAGCCCAGCATCAAGAAGGTGACCAATGCCCGGTTCAAGAGGGTCAGTGACTATGCATGTACCGGACAGACACTGACAGTCAGGTAGGGAGGGCTATCAGCTTTGGTTCATATCTGGATTACCGCAGGTGTCATCAATGACATGCCTGTGGTCATCAAGCTTCCTACAGAGTAGCCTTCATCAACAGGAAGGGCTTCCATTCCGTCAACATAGAACTGGTCTGCAACAACCAGAAGCACATAGTTTTAGTTTAGAAATACAGCACTGAAACAGACCCTTTGGCCCACCGAGTCTGTGCCGACCATCAACCACCCATTTATACTAATCCTACACTAATCCCATATTCCTACCACATCCCCACCTGTCCCTACATTTCCCTACCACCTACCTATACTAGTGGCAATTTATAATGGCCAATTTACCTACCAACCTGCAAGTCTTTTGGCTTGTGGGAGGAAACCGGAGCACCCGGAGAAAACCCACGCAGACACAGGGAGAACTTGCAAACTCCACACAGGCAGTACCCAGAATTGAACCTGGGTCGCTGGAGCTGTGAGGCTGCGGTGCTAACCACTGCGCCACTGTGCCGCCCTTGCAGGTGTGTGCCCCCTTCCCAGGAAACAGTTACGACGCTTACATACCTCAACAGTCACAGGTGCCACAGCTTTTCAGACTCCCCCACTCACCTTCAGGGATGGATTCTCAGGGACAAGGGCTACCCATTGATGACATGGCTACTCATGCTTGTTCGGAACAGTCGCACTGCAGCAGAGCAGAGGCACAACACCTGCCATGGGTCCACCCAAGCAATCATCGTGCAGGCCACTGGGCTGCTGAAGATGACAATCCGGTACCTGGATCGATCCAGTGGAGCCCTGCAGTCTGCCCCAGCGACTCGTGTATCGTGATGGTCTGCTATGCTCTGCACAACCTAGTACTGCAGTGGGGGAAGGCCTTGTATCAGGATGACATGATTGAATGCCACTACTAATCCGATAAAGAGGATGCCGCCGAGCCGGACTATGACTATGAGGGCCATTAAGAGACATACAACAGAGGCTCGGGACAATCTCCTACATACACACTTTCTGCCAAGTTGATGCTCATTCTAAGTGAGCTCAAAAAATTCTCACCTCACTGGAGTATTGACAGGCAGAGAGATCTAGGCGTACAGGTCCACAGGTCACTGAAAGTGGCAATGCAGGTGGATAAGGTAGTCAAGAAGGCCGACGGCATGCTTGTCTTCATCGGTCGGGGCATAGAGTATAAAAATTGGCAAGTCATGCTGCAGCTGTACAGAACTTTAGTGAGGCCACACTTAGAATATTGCGTGCAATTCTAGTCACCACACTACCAGAAGGACGTTGAGGCTTTGGAGAGGGTACAGAAGAGGTTTACCAGGATGTTGCCTGGTCTGGAGGGCATTAGCTATGAGGAGAGGTTGGATAAACTCGGATTGTTTTCACTGGAACGACGGAGGTGGAGGGGCGACATGATAGAGGTATACAAAGTTATGAGCGGCATGGACAGAGTGGATAGTCAAAAGCTTTTTCCCAGGGTGGAAGAATCAGTTACTAGGGGACATAGGTTTAATGTGAGAGGGGCAAAGTTTAGAGGGGATGTGCGAGGCAAGTTCTTTACACAGAGGGTGGTGAGTGCCTGGAACTTGCTGCCGGTGGAAGTGGTGGAAGCAGGTACGATAGCGACATTTAAGAGGCATCTTGATAAATACATGAATAGGATGGGAATAGAGGGATATGGTCCCCGGAAGTGCAGAAGGTTTTAGTTTAGGCAGGCATCAAGATCGGCACAGGCTTGGAGGGCCGAATGGCCTGTTCCTGTGCTGTACTGTTCTTTGTTCTTTGACTTGTTCCTATCATACGCCTGCACCTTGTGCCCAGGCTCACCAGGCACATGCACAGAGCTGAGACGGTGACCATATGTGGCCTGCCCCTGCACTGGCATCCCATTGAGAGAGCAAGTGTGAAGCTGGCATCTGACAGGACAGCAGGGAAAGCATGAGAGATTCTTAACAATGAAAGTGATCGCCATTTATTTGAACGTTCACAATACAAAATAACAAGACCAAGTTGCACACACCAGTGAACCCCAAATGCATCAAGGTGCTCTTCTTCACACAGTTCCATGAGTTTCTACAAAGTGCTCCCTCTGCGCTGGCAGCTGAGTTGGAGGCAGGTTGCTGAACATGCTGCCCTGACCTGGGATGAATTTGGCAAGTGTCCTCTGGCTGCCTGAGGCCTGGATGGCCCTGGCTGGCTGAGGGATTCCTGCACAGGTGCAGGAGCCTCCTCAGCTGTCGCAGATACTGGAGCTGGGCTCACTGGCGGAGGGGCTAAGGAGCCACCATCTACAGAGTGCCCTGAGGAAATCCCCCAGATGTGGAGGTCTGCCTCTTCTCCTCCCTTTCATGGCTCACTTGAATCTTCCTGCTGACCACAGAGAGATGAAAACCTGGAGAAGTCACCAGGTGCCTCATCCCCCTCTCGCCTTGCCACTGCTGCATTGAAATCATGGCCAAGGCAAGGGTTTGCAAGTCTGCGCACATCTCCGGGATCTGGCTCACCAGGAGGGTCACCAAACTCTCGATAGAGGAAGTCCTGTGCTCACATGCCTGAGACGTGGCAACACTCATGGCATGGATGGACTGCACATTGCCTCTGGCAACTCTACCAGATATTCCCTTACCTCTCTCTGCAACTGCAGCATATCTGTGCTGCCGACACCAAAGCTGGGGTCAGCATGAACCAGACCTCTTAGAGTCCTCCAACTATCAATGGCCTCACCCGTCATGGCCTCTGTCAGCTGTTCGGATGTGGGTGTGTTGCTCTCATTGGCTTGTGACATTGCGTCTAAGCTCAAGCACATACCCACCGAGATAAGAGTATCTGCACTAGTGGAGGGTGCAGGGAAACTGTGTGACTTTGCATCCTCTGAAGATTCTTCTTCCTCATCCTCAGAGGACCAGCGGATTCCAGCAGCACCAGATGATCTTCCCTCCAAGCTGCCATGACCTGCAGGAAAAAACACAAACATTTCGGGGTTCTGCTGCATGGATCTGCCCATGCCAACCACAGGGCAGTGGTGGGCACATGAAAACAATGCCTCCTCACTCTTTTGGGTGGACACTCCAGTCTCTCTGTCTGCTATGGAGTGGCCACCCTGGAGGCTCGTTGGTTCCAGGGTCTCCACCTCTTCCGAGGTCAGTTCTCGAATGTCCATGAACCCAGTTCCAGTCTTTGCCCTTTCCGTCGTGTTGTGGGCTGTTTCTTCCTGCGAACAGAAAGAGGGACACTGTTAGTCTTCCCACGGAGACCAGCAGGACACTAGTTCTGGTGGCAGTCCTTGGGCCTGAGGCTGAGAAGAATGAAAGCAGCAATGTTATGGTAACACCATTACATCAAAGGCAGACATTAACTTTATTTGGAAGCAAAATACTGCGGATGCTGGAAATCTGAAATAAAAACAAGAAATGCTGGAAATACTCAACAGGTCTGGCAGCATCTGTGGAGAGAGAAGCAGAGTTAACATTTCGGTTCAGAAGAAGGGTCACTGACCCGAAACGTTAACTCTGCTTCTCTCTCCACAGATGCTGCCAGACCTGCTGAGTATTTCCAGCATTTCTTGTTTTTATTATTATTAACCTTATTTGGTATGTATTAGTGTTTCTTCACTGTCATTGGATCAATATCCTGGAATTTCCTGCCTCAAACCATTGTGGAAGACTATTAGGCCAAGGGCACTTCCCCAAGGAACTCCTGCAATGATATCCTGGGAATGTGATGTTTGGCCTGTGACAATCACAACCATCTTCCTCTGCACCAGGTGTGATTCCAGCTGCTGGGCAGTTTTCCATTTGACCTCCAATGACTCCAATTTTACTGGGACTCCTTCTGCAGCGACCAGGGATAGGTAATAACTGTTAGCCTTGCCAACATCACCCATATCGCAAGAATTTTAAAAAAGCGTATATTTGTTTTTTATGAAAGTTTACAGAAGAG
Organism: Heterodontus francisci; assembly: GCF_036365525.1. Taxonomy (NCBI): domain Eukaryota; kingdom Metazoa; phylum Chordata; class Chondrichthyes; order Heterodontiformes; family Heterodontidae; genus Heterodontus; species Heterodontus francisci. Next base: position 263,721,499 of record NC_090371.1, read on the forward strand.
CACTTTGGAATCACTTAATGGTTGAGCGACAACTACTTCATAAAATACCTCAGGAAATTAAAATGAGAGAGTCCAGTTAAAAGGTTACTATCATCAGCTTTAGAAATAGTGGAGTCATCTGTTCAGCTTAGTTACAAGACTCAGTTGTGTCCAAATATTTTTTTCCAATTGTTTGTTCAAACGGAATGAAAATATTGCCATGACATAAAAATGCGAGGTAGGCTGCCATTAAATTGCTACTTCTGCATTAATATGAAGTAGCTTTCATGTGGTAGCAATCCAAAATCAGAAGTATATCCTAGAAGTAAGAAATTGATACTTACATTGCTCTCAGATACAAATAAATATCCTTTAAATTATTGAATTTTTTGCACTTTTAATTTGGAAATGGAATTTAACAAAGGTAACAATAACAATGAATGACCCTACTTTGAGAATTCCTGCTATCTCTTCAAAATGCATTTGAGTAAAGATAATCTTCTATACCAAGGTTTTTAACCCAGATGTATGGGATTGAAAAGATGAAAGAACTGAATATTAAAATCTCATTAGCATTATGGTAACATCAAGTTCAATGAAAAATTGGCTGGCTACATATCTCTGCTCACAGTAAAATATCAGTCAAAATTTCATTTTCTTATGTTCAAATTTCCTCTAATTAAATATTGGAAAGACTGAAGATATTGGGCTGAATTTTACTGCCCCCCACCACCCCCCCCCCAATGTCGGGGGTTATGGCGGGGGGCCCGGAAAATGCCTCCGGGAGACGCCCGCTACAGGCCTCGACGCCGGGAAGGCCTGCTCCATATTATTGGCGGCGGCGAGGCCTCGTGGCACCCCCCCGCCACTCGGCGATGGGGCCGAACTTTCAATATGTTAATGTGTGGCAATCAATGAATTAATGACTTACCTGCCGCCGCCGGCCGTCCCACTCCGATGTTGAGGTAGGTTGCCGAGATCTGAGGCTGAACACTGGTTGGGAGCAGGGTGCAGGTAAATTTTCTGGCGGGGGATGAGGGGAGCAGGGTTCAACATTTTCCATTGGTTTAGTAGGTGGTGGGAAGGGGTAAAGTTCATAGTTTATAAACTTTGGTGGTGGGTGGGGGAGTTCAGGATCGCAAGGTAAGTTTTTGTGGGGGGGGGGGGGAGAGGGCAAGTAATAAATTGTTTAGTCATTGGGGTTGGGAGAGGGGCTTGAATATTTTATTCAATATTTAACTTATAATGGCTATAACTTTAAAAATTGAAATTCAATGGAAGGGCTTGAAGCCCTTTAAAAATGGCATTGGCGCCTGCGCAGTGGTGCCGGACGTCGTTACCGGCGACGGTGCATCCGCCCCCTCCACGCCATGTAAATGAGCCATCGCATTAAATATCATGGCGGCTCCACAGAGTATATCCCGCGCGTGCGCTCCACCATCTTTGAAGTTCGCCGCTGAGATCGGTAGTGAGCTGGTAAAATGCAAACCATTGTCTTTGGTGCGCCTACAAACTCCATTCCTATTCACCAAATCCTCCCTCCTTACCAACTGTCTGAAGCTGAACCGGACTGTTTGCAACCTTGGTGTCATTTTTGACTCCTAAATGATCTTCTATCACTAAAACTGCCTCTTTCCACCACCTGCCTCTGCCCCACTGCAGCTCATTAGCTGCTCATCCAAATGCTTTTACTACTACTAGACTTGACCATTCCAAAGCACTTCTGGCCAGCTTCCCACATTCTACCCCCTTTCATCCAAAACTCTGTTGCCTGTGTCCTAACTCACACCAAGTCCTTTTCACCCATCACCTCTGTGCTTGCTGACCTACATGACACCCAGAAAGCAACACCTTGATTTTAAAATTTGCATTGTTGTTTTCAAATCCCTCCATGTCTCGTCCCTCTGTATCTCTGGAATCTCCATCCCCACAACCCTCCAAGATATCTGTGCTCCTCTAATCTTGCCTCTTGAGAATCCCCAATTTTAATCACTCCACAATAAGTGACCATGCTTTTTACCTACCAAGGCCCTAAAGTTCTGGAACTATATCCCCCAAACCTTTCTGCCTCTCTTTCCTCCTTTAGGATGTGCCTTGAAACCTACTTCTTTGTCTAGGCTTTTGGTCATCTGCCCTAATATCTCCTTATGTGCCTCAGTATCACAATTTGCATGACAACACTCCTCTGAAGCACTCTGGGATGTTTTATTACAATAAAGGTGTGAGATAAAAATGAGTTGTTGTTGTTGTAGTAATCTTACTTTTTTAATTGTGCATTTTCTAAAATTCCAATTGTTTCATATTGTTCTCTCTCTATAAATTTATTGTGTTTTGCTAATTGTATAAATAAAAGAAGCAATGCAGTTTGTACAGGAGTAACTATATGGGATCACCGTTCAGAGGCTGTGCTGGCTGAAGATGAATGAGCATTGATTAACATTGACTCATCTTGTGTGAGATAAAGGAAACAGGTACTCTTGGTCAATCTAGGATGCAATGGAAAGATCTGGTGATCAATGACAGCTTTCTTCTGAGAATAATTAAATGTTGGTGAATTCCTGGCAAGAATCCTAGGCAATAAATAAGGTTACATGTGTAATTCAAGCAGCAACACATTCTCTGCAACTAAAACTGATCAGTTAATGGGAGAAAAAACAAGGTGCAAGAATAATAAGGTTTTGTATATTTTTGGCTGAATTTTACCAGCCCTCTGACATTGGGAGTCGTGGCGCGGGACCTGGAAAATTCTTCCTGGAGAGGCCTGCCATGACCCCCGATGCTGGGAAAGCCCCATCGCATTTTACCAGCGGCAGCAAGACCTCGGTGTGGCCCCTCCTGCAGCAATGGAGCCTTCATCTGAATATGCAAATGATATTACAATTAAAGAATAATGACTTAACTGGTAGCGACGACCATCCCACATCGATATTCCGGCCGCTGGCCAGAACTTCTGCGCCTTAGGAACTCCGTTTAGAGATCCGAGGTGTGACATTGGTTAGGAGGGGGGAGGAATGAAATTTTCAGGGTGTGGGGTGAGCAGGGAAAGCTGTTTCCATTGCCTGAGGGATGGTGGGAAGCGGTTGAATGGCAAAGATTATAAAGTTTGGAGGTGCAAAGTCGGTTCCGGCAAAAATGGTTTTCGGTGGGGCTGGGGGGGGGGGGGTGGGGGGATGGGGGGTGGGGGGGGGGGCGGTGGGTGGTGGTGGCGAATAGGGTAATAAATATCTTGTTTGATCATTGGGGTGGGGGGGGGGGGGGTGGAAGAGAGGCTTTGATGTTTAATTCACTGTTTTTATTTAAATTAATAGTGATGCTCTCTTTATAAATTTAAATTGCCAGTAAGGGCTTGAAGCCCTTTAAAAATGGTGCCACGCCTGCACGGTAGCACCGGATGCCATTGCCAGGGAGGGAGCGGTCACCCCCTCACGGGGGCTCAGTGGTGCACAAGTCATGCGTGTGCCACACCTTCTTTCAAGCTCACCGACGTTAACTGCAGCCCTTCGTACCTACTCAGCCAACAGATATGATCATTTATGACTTTGTCTCTTAGGTTAAGTCAACCGTACAAGGAATAAAGAACATTTGCCAACACTTTCAAATCACAATGTTATTGACTACTTCACTTTTGAATTTCTTCATGGTATTTCAGGGTAAGTTTATTGTCCTTATTGACTTCCACTCTTAGCCGCTGAGGGTTATGTCATTGCTGGCATATTCAGGCAGGAGTTCAGTTTTGGAATATAAATCTTCCAGGCTTCACACTCTCGGAAGCCAGACAAACTGTCGCCTGATTTGACACCCACATCCCCCAAATCACACATTCCTGAATCCCACCCCCAAGTTAAAACTGACCCCAGAGTATTGGCGTGCAGTGATTGAGCCCTATCTCCATTCCCTTCGTTTTCCCTTGCATTTTATGCAAATGTGGACTTACATAATGAGTAATTATTTTTCAACTTCATGGCTTAATTTTTTCTTTAAGCAGAATATACTTTCCTAGGTTCACAAATTAACTGATCTTAACTTGACACCCTCGATTAAAAAAACAAAAATGGCAGAAGGTAAGAATTCTTTTCAGGGCTCCAGTCTTCATGTCAGTAACATTTAACTATCCTCACAAGATAAAGGTCTTCCATTACCAAATATGTCCATCACCTCCCAGGCTGACCAACCAGTCTTGTCTTCTTTAATATACTACAGGAGTAATTGCTAATTGCAACGATTTTAGTAAAACAAATATTACAAAATTCTTCAGCCAATTCAATTATAAATATGTATGAGAGATTTTAATTTCTTTTCCTGAAAACTTCAAGTCATAAGAAATTGAAGTTGAGCATTGATGTCCATGTTATCCAAATTACTGCAGATTAATAAACTCTAAATTCTTTTTCAAGACATGAAACCTACTCTGTCATGAGGCACACCTTGTTTTGTTCTACATTCCTGGCCTACCTTGTCTTGGATCCATAACAAATGATCAGCAGCATCAATATGCTCATATGAAGTAATTTTATGTTTTAAATGGATTTGATCTATCAACTGTATTTTCGTTCTGATGAGAGTGAGCTTCAATTAAACAATATTGATATGCCTTTCGGAGAAACACAAATAATTGACATTTTGGCAGAAATAAAAATTTGGAGAAATCCTTTCCTTCCACTCTATGTCTAGGCTACAACTGGCCATCAAATTGGTTAAAGACTTTGAAGCTTATTAATATTGCTATTTTAGAAATTAAGATGAAGGTGCAAAGCCTATAGTTCAGGAACAACCAATGTTGTAAAGTATAGAAGAGATGGTGCAAGTCAAGGTGAAACCAAGCTTGTATTTTAATAGTATGAAGATTGTATGAAGCAAAGACAGAGGGATGCAATTCTACAGTTCTGGCATCCTGTGAAAGAGTGAATTAAATGAAGTGACTATGATTTTTTTTCTTTCAACATACTCAGGATCTGAGGAGGAGTAAAGAGCATATAGCATAGTATAATAAAAGCAAAATATTGCGGATGCTGGAAATCTGAAATAAAAACAAGAAATGCTGGAAATACTCAGCAGGTCTGGCAGCATCTGTGGCGAGAGAAGCAGAGTTAACATTTCAAGTCAGTGACCGTTCTTCAGAACTGGCAAATATTAGAAATGTGAAAGGTTATAAGCAAGTAAAGCGGGGGTGGGGCAAGAGATGATAAAGGAGGTGTAGATAGGACAAGGTCACAGAATAGCTGGCCAGAAGGTCATGGGCAAAGGCAAACAATATGTTAATGGTGTGTTGAAAGACAAAGCATTAGTACAGATAGGGTGTTAATGGACTGAAAATTGAACAGCCGCAAGTACAAACATGAAAAAAAACAGTGGGTAAGCAAACTGAACAAACTAAGATGAAATAAAATAAAATAAACACAAAAAAATATAAAAAAGAAAAAAATAACTTAAAATATAAGTAAAATGGGGGGGGTGGCGCCGTCATGCTCTGAAATTATTGAACTCAATGTTCAGTCTGGCAGGCTGTAGTGTGCCTAATCGGTAAATGAGATGCTGTTCCTCGAGCTTGCGTTGATGTTCATTGGGACACTGCAGCAATCCCAGGACAGAGATGTGAGCATGAGAGCAGGGGGGAGTGTTGAAATGGCAAGCAACCGGAAGCTCGGGGTCATGCTTTCGGACTGAGCGGAGGTGTTCCACAAAGCGGTCACCCAGTCTGCGCTTGGTCTCCCCAATGTAGAGAAGACCACATTGTGAGCAGCGAATACAGTATACTACATTGAAAGAAGTACAAGTAAATCGCTGCTTCACCTGAAAGGAGTGTTTGGGGCCTGGGATAGTGAGGAGAGAGGAGGTAAATGGGCAGGTTTTACACCTCCTGCGATTGTAGGGGAAGGCGTCGGGGGAAGGGGATGAGGTGGTGGAGGTAATGGAGGAGTGGACCAGGGTGTCGCGGATGGAATGATCCCTTTGGAATGCTGACAGGTGAAGGGAGGGGAAGATGTGTTTGGTAGTGGCATCACGCTGGAGGTGGCGGAAATGGTGGAGGATGATCCTTTGGATATGGAGGCTGATGGGGTGGAAAGTGAGGACAAGGGGAACCCTTTCGCGGTCCTAGGAGGGCGGGGAAGGGGTAAAGGTAGAGGTGCGGGAAATGGGCCAGACACAGTTGAGGGCCCTGTCAACCACAGTGGGGGGGAATCCTCGGTTGAGGAAAAAGGAAGACATATCAGAAGCGCTGTCATGGAAGGTAGCATCATCATAGCAGATGCGTCGGAGACGGAGAAACTAGGAGAATGGAATGGAGTCCTTACGGGAGGCAGGGTGTGAAGAAGTGTAGTCGAGGTAGCTGTGAGAGTCGGTGGGCTTATAATGGATATTAGTAGACAGCCTATCTGCAGAAATGGAGACAGAGAGGTCGAGGAAGGGAAGGGAAGTGTCGGAAATGGACCATGTAAAGGTGAGAGAAGGGTGGAAATTAGAAGCAAAGTTGATAAAGTTTTTCAGTTCGGGGAAGGAGCGAGGGGGAGGAGTGAGGTGGGAGTGGCGAGGGGGCTGGAGGGACAGGGGGAGGAGTGAGAAGGAGAGAATGGAGGAGGAGAAAAGGGAAGACGAGAAGGAGGAGAGAGGTAGGAGAGGAGAGTGAGAGAGAGAACTGGGGAGTGAAAGAGAGTGGAGAAGAGAGAGAGGAAAAGGAGACAGAAGAGGGGGAGAGTGAAAAGGGGACAGATAGGGATAGGGGGAAGCGAGAGAGAGGAGGGGGTGAGAGACAAAGAGGGAGGGGATGAGAGACAGGAGGGAGGCAATGAGAGAGAGAGAGAGAGAGAGAAGGTGGACAAGAGAGCTAGGGGACAAGAGAGGGAGGAGAGAGAGAGGGAATAACCAGGCAGAGAAAAAAGATTGACTGAGACATATAGAGTGTAACAGGTAAATGTTTTTGTTAAATCATAAAATCATGATTAACAATGTGTGGATCTCAGTGAGACAAATGAATGTTGGAAGCAGACCTTGCTTAAGTATAATTGTGAACTCCTGCCATATGTCCTATGTTGTTCTTCTGAAACAAAACTTCGTGGAGTGGAATAGTGAAATGCATCAAATAGTTCTCCAAATACAAGTGCAAGACCCCCTCTGCATATCAGTTCAATTCCACTTATCACACAACTTGCTTGCTCTTTTCAACCTGAAAAGAGCTGCACCTAGTGCTTGCAGGTGCTGTTGTCCAGCTACAATGGCTTCATATTTCCTACCATCTTCCAGCAGCGCATCAATGCTGTGACCTTTCTTTTTCCCCCAAGAGGTTCTTCTGAAACACTTCCATGCGTGTTGAAACAATCACCAGCTCCATTATTTGGTCTCACAACTCAGCTTCTGAAACATTGCTTTCATTGCCTTTGCTACTGCACCTACTGATGAACTAGAATTAGAACATTACAGTGCAGTACAGGCCCTTCGGCCCTCGATGTTGCGCCGACCTGTGAAACTGGTCTATTGATTCCTATGGTTGTTGCCTGTAGGAGATTAATTCCAGGTGGTGAATTTAAAATTCACTCTAAATCTGAACTGATCTTCTAGCACTTTTCATATCTTTGTAGGATCTTTCTTGTCCTCTTCAGATAAGCCGGAGGTATTAATTCTGTGTAATCCCTCATTTCCAATTGCTTTAAGTATTTTTATAGCTGGTTTTTCTGGTTCTACAATTACCTGGTCTGTAAAGCATAATTGCATTCTTTGTTTGAAAAGTTAGAACTCAGATAGGATATCCATGGCCTTCCAGTTCATGCTGAGAAATTTGGTATCCATTGTTCTCCTATTCTTTTGGTTTAAAAAAACTCTCTTGGCTGCTTTTATTGACAGGAGCAGGTGTTTAGCAGTGCTTGTCTGTTTATCTAGCTTCCAGCACCCCAGTCTGCCTGTTTACACAGTTGTGAAATCGGCATTTTTATTTTTATTCCTCTGCTAGAGTTTGTTTATACAGCCATTCAATAGGCAATTCTTCACCCTTGAGTGGTTGGAAGTTTTATTAAACTTTGGCTGAGTGAGTGAAGACTCTGCAACAATCAAGTGGTTTAATGGTTTCTTGTTATAGCTTTAGCTGCGAGCTGTGTGAATGAGGATGCCCACACTTTTTGCTGTTGGCCGCCTCCTGTAATGGCACGGACTTTGATCAGGCTGGGGGAGCCCTTGAAAACAATCAGCCTGAGATAGGGATTGGATTTTCCCTGTTTTTTTCTTTTACTGAGACTTTTAAAAAAAATCAACTTTGCAAGCACCTCAAAGCTTTTTTTCAACAAGGGTTCCTGGACCGTTGGGCCAATGACTCACCCGATTGCAGTGATTGATTTGCAGCCTGTCGTTCAGCCCTCTTTCTTCTACAGCTTGAGGTCAGTGTTTTCTTCTTTCCCTGTTTGGGCCAGTATTTTTTTTAACTTTCTCTCTTTTAGCTGTAGGAAGGTAGTTTTAAAGCAGTTTTACCTGTGGTCTTCAATCTTAAACTCTCTTTTCACCACAGCTACCACCATGTAATGAGTTCTTTTTTATGTTGTCTGATGCAACATAAATGAAATTCATGGGGTCCAGTTAGTTGAAGATCTCAAACGGGTTTATTAACAACTAACTATTATATACAGTACAGAGCTAACTATTTACATGACCTGCCTCTATGTGTTCCAGTTACAGAGTGCCTCTGGCAAGTAGTCACATGACTGCATCCTGGTACTGAGCTCATTAGCATACTAAGATCTTAAAGGGACATCACTCTTAAACACAATCATAACAATTTCCACACACAACAATGGTTCTTTCTGAAGTTGATTTAATTGTTATTTCTGAATTGGGATTGCTTATGGTTTAAACGACAGTCTTTCCTCACACAATCTGAGCATCTGTACTTGCTGAACTAGAAGATTATTTAGATTATTAAAAGGTTTGCATGGGGCATCAGGACCGGCACAGTAACTTTGTGATAAAACAATGTGAACCAGAGACCGCAGCCAATGCTGGAAAGTGGCCTTCAACTCAATTTTAAACCCAACTCTTCAGACAGTGAAATGCAGTGTCCTAACTTAATCCACAATACAAGATATTTCCAAGGCGGAAATGTATTTGCATATTTATCTTACCTGACAGCACTGCTGTTGAGGGAGACATGCAATCATTCCAAACAATTGAGCAAGTATTTATTGTAGATTCCACATTTGAATTTATAGATATAAATCAGTGGGAATTTTAAACATTCATCATTGCTCTTCCGTCCATGTAATAAGATCAGAATTACAGAATCATTGTTTTAAATGGTCAACAATTCGCTGATTCCATTTTAAAGAAAATAACATATATGCAATAGATTTCTCCAATAAACAAGAACTGTACTTAATGCAGAGAACAGCAGGGATGGTATTGAAATGCATTTATAAACTCATTGCTTTAGATTCCTGAAGCCGGGCATTTCATCAGAGTCGCTCCTATTCCACTGCCGTAGCTTCACTAGCAGTTTCTACCATGCCTCAGTCGAAGTTATAGCAGCAGAGCAGGAACTGCACTGAGAAAATTCCTGCTAATAAGCAATCCAACTTTAGCTGGCTATGATTGGTCAAGTGTAGCGTACTCCAATTCAGTCCCAGATATTACCTCTAAAGAATGGGGTCATTTAACAAATGAATGTCCAATTAAAGAGTTCTTTAATCAGTAATTGTAATAATTTAGCAGCATTTCAAACAATATTTTTGACCTGGCTATAAATAGCTTGACCTAAGATGCAGGCTATCTTTCCTTACTAAACTTTAATCTCGAGGGCAGAATCCAGCTGTTTGAAAGTTGCAGGCAAGTCCTAGGATCTGTAGGTTAGCCAAGTTGCAGAAGCTTCGTTCTGGATGCTCATCAAAATATTAGTCCTTTCAGGAACAACAGTTATTTTATTTGTAAAACTCTAGTTACTACCAGTCAGATATAGGCATTGCTGACAAGTATCAAAGTATACAAGCTTACAGATGAATACATTACAATTTAATTACAAGTTACTGAACTATCAAGAGAACTTTGTTCGAAGGAAGTTCTCGAAATAAAAATAAAATTGTTGAATGCATTAACAAGTCTTGGACAACAGCTTGTTTCGTAACACTGAATGCAAATATCATTTTTGACTCTTGTCTTTGAATGTGATTGATTCTTTATACAAAGACATTTTCATGTAGAATAAATGCTACAGTTCAGGCCAGTTTCTGGAATTGTCACATAGACTCTGCTGGCTGACATGAGAATTGTACAATCTACATATAGCATTGTATTGTTCAAAATCAGTAAAATACTATTTTATACAAAAAACCCAATTCTGTCGGGTATGATGTAATACATTCTAGAAAAGATTATGTTAACCCATTCTCTTCTCCACAGATATTGCCTGACCTGCTGAGTATTTCCAGAAATTTCTGCTTTTGTTTGTGTTAACCTCTTGTGGCTGCCTCAATCTGTGTTTTTTTAACAATTTGTCCTATGGGAATTTTGTTGTGCCTTTCTATATTTAAATAAGATCTTACTTGTAAGTAAGGCCATTAGTTATAGCCTGAGTGAAAGTCTGACATTGTGGTATTTACCCCCTTTTGAAGAGCATGCTAGACATTCCACATAGTCTCCAATATAAAATGTTAGATATAACCTTTAGTCCTTTAGCACACGGCACACATGAGGTGTAGATTTCAGGTCAGACGTGATTCATTCTGCTTATGCAAACAATCTGTTTTACTGTAAGCGATAGACAAACATGTTGGGAAAAAAACCCAAGCTGATCAGTGTCATGAGGCTATTTTAATTGCAGAATTATGTGCACTATTTATGGAAACATATCAGGCACAAAATATTTGAAAAAACTGGTATATAATAAATAAATAATAAACACCCTCCAGATGCAAATTGCAAAATGGGACATAGCTAAATCATTTATAGAAAGTAAATTCTATTTTTGATTTTAACATATTTAATAATATTTCTATTTTCAACAGCACATATGGAGCTAGTGTTTCCTTTGTCTGTACTAGTACTTATATGGAAAGATAATAATGCGTATGGAAAATGACAGAGATCTGAGGGTCCTGATTGACAATAAATTGAAACCATCACAACAATGTGAGTGGACCAAATCAGACGGGATGAATCAAAAGGTCAATATTGAGCCAAAATAATGACGCATTCCAGCCACTTTATAAATCATTGCTGCAAATGCACTTAGAATAAGAGGGCATCCAGAACGATTGAGGGGATGGAGTGATTGGATTAAGAGAAGCAATTACATAAATTGGACATGTTCTCACTGGAAAATAGAAGGTTGAGAGGTTACGTGATTTCTGTTTCTTGAATTCTAAAGGGATTAGATAATGTAGACCGCAACAAGCTGTTTAGGTTTGTCCAGAACAATAGAACCAGAGGAAAAGACCTGCTAGTGGTAAATCTGTGGAACGGGCTCTCTAAGGAGATGATGGAATCAGAAAGTGTTGCTTCATTCAAATGCAAATCTTTTAGAAAATATTTCAGGATGCAGTATATAAGTAATTCAAGATATCACATATGGTAAGTGCACAAGGGTGAATTGTTAACCTTGAGTAACAGTATTCAACAGCACTTCATGCATAAGGTTCAGTGTTGCTTGATACAAGGTGCAAGCTGTCTATGCTACTGTGATGAGATAAATAAAGAATATTAGGAGAGGTTCCAAATCCTTACACTCTCCTGAGTCAGAAGGTTATAGAACGTGCTATCACAAGGAGTAGTTGAGGCGAATAGCATAGATACATTCAAAGGCAAGTTAGATAAGCACATGAGGGAGAAAAGACTGCAAGTTTATGCACCTATAAATCTCCACTGCTATTTTCTCCTAACATAACACATTTTATTCATGTATGGTTTTCATTAAGAACAGTAAGCACATCGTGTCCAGTCAATAAACACCAGCAAAGTATCAATAACTTAATTAATACATCTATAGGATGGGAGGAATCTAGAGTGAAGCATAAACACTGGCATGTACTAGCTGAGCTGGATGGCCTGTTTCTGTGCTGTACATGCTATGTAATTTCAGCTCCACTCGAAGACTTAAGAATATAATTGAGAATGACATACTAGTGCAGTACAGAGAAAGGCTTACATTATCAGGGAAACCATTCTTGCAATGAGAAGTTAAACCATCCTTGCCAGTCTCAGTGGTTCATGAATACTTAAGGATCTTCATAGCTTAGAGCACTCAGGCCAATGTGTGTGTAGTCAATAGAAACCAGCAAAGTATCAATAACTTGATTAATCTATCTATTGCGTGATGAAAGAAAGGTTGCTGCACGAGTAAGCCTTAGCCAGAGGTTTCAAAAGGAAAAAAAAAGTTGAGAGCAATGGCTTTCACTGTATAAGTACATTCAAAACCACATGGGCAATTTAATTAGTTATAAATCTTCCTACAACTCAGCCCTTAAGTCAGCTATCATTTGTTTGTTTCACTTAATATTATGTCTGACTTGTCTTTCACTGGGAGCCAGAAAGTTTGAGCAGGGCCTTTGTCTTTCCTTGGCACCAGTTACCATATCTATCACAATGTATCTTTGCACTTTCAAGACATAGCTTCTGCTGAAATTGCTTTTTTTTTTATATACTGATGGCAGTTTTATGCCCAGCTGTATGATAGCTTAATTAATGCTAGGGATTAACACCAAATTACTTTAGTTAAAAATTCTCTAAGTAATATTAAGAAAGGATGTTCCAAAGTACTTTACAGCCAATGAAATGCTTTTGAAGTGTAGCCATTGTTGTAATAGCGCATTGAAACCAAACAATTACTATATGTATTGAATTTTGTACTGCATATTTTAAAAGGGAAACT